>NC_050104.1:104030999-104334029 GCF_902167145.1 Zea mays | reverse complement strand
CACCATATTTACGGTGAATATTTTCGGGCTGGGCTGCTTAACGGTGAATATTTAGTCTATAGTTCGATGAGTTAAACCTGTCGGACATCCCGACAGACATCCCGATCTGGCCCAAATAATTAATCGGGTCTAACCGTACCATGCTTAAGCAGGCCGTGCTTCAACGGGCCTGGACCGGGCGGCCCGTTTGGATATCTCTAACCGTGCTTCTTGCCTACGAAAAGTCACAATTGGTTGCCGTCAGCTGTACATAGTCTTTGCAAAGAGGGATAATCATTCCTGTAATTGGAAAATTGAGAAGGCATGTAACCTGACTCTACAAGTAGGTGTACAGTGTCATTGCTACATGCGGCAGCAGGGATGGCAACAGATCAAACGCTCGTAGATTTGTAGCAGAAGATGTTGCATTGCATCTCCCTCCGTTTCGCTGTTGAGATCTTAGGATGATGATTCGTCCGGTTGGAAGACTGGAAAATTGAAGGATGTCAAAACGAGCCGGTGAGAATGACTCGTGACGTAGTACATGGCAACAAGACTAGGCAGCAATCCGCACGCAAAAGCCATCCCATCCCACCGCGCAGCTCGTGGTCCGTGGGCCGTGGGGGATGGGGGGATCCACGGGAGCCGTTGTGGAGTGTGGACGCCTTTGAACGGTTGCGTACGAGTGGCCAGGAGCACTCCAGACCAGAGTCCACAGACTTTTCAGTTTCAGAGAGGCAGAGCTCGTCAGAACTGTCCCGGGACTCGGGAGCTGCACGGTTGCCTGCCGGTCATCTCATCTGCATCTCGTTTAGAAACGTGGTGGCACCTGAAGCACGCGGCTGCAGCATCCAACTCGGGAGTGATGACAGTTTTGTACATCTCTTTTCATCTGATCAAGCTTTTTAGTTTAATTTATTGATTTATGCAACTTAATATAGTATCAGAGATAGCAAATGTCTTGAATTCGAATCCTAGTTAGCACAATTTAAAAAAATTATTGTTCGCTCTTATATTCCATGTCAGAGATAAAAAAGAGGCTCGGTGTGAGTGAAAGTGTTACAACATGATTGTGTGAGTGGAAGTGTTACAACATAATATGAGTTGCGAGTATGGGAAGTGGTGCCATGGATAGCCTCTCCGTAGGGAGCATGTCCTGTGAGTCCGTACCCTTCCGGGTTCGGCTAAGACGGCTCCTCAGGCGACACAACGAACCCACAAATGATATGAAAACGGCGTCGAGAGGACTTGACACGCGTTTCCATTTTGTTTGCAGACAGCACACGATACTTGATCACAGTTTGGACTATCGCCGTCCGGCCGGCTGGGGGTAGGCAGATGCGTGTCCATGTATACGACCTGTGACTGTGAGGGCAGGGCGAGGTGCCGGGCTCACGCTTCCTTCCATGATGAATTGACAGCAGAAAAAAAAAATCCAGCAGCAAAAGCTTCTTTCTCGATTAAGCGTTTCGCGGCCTGCGACAGTTGACGACGGGGGCGTTCCGTTCCGTTCCGTTGGGCCTGCGCCGCAGGCCGCAGCACATTACCGGCCTGGCCCATCGCCGTCGCTGCCGGTCTCTTTCACGAAGCCCAGCCAGAGCCAGCCTTCTTCCGTCCACCGCCCCATCAGGGCAAAAAGCATCGAGCGATTCAACTTGGCGCTCACGACATGTCCGAGCACGGCGGACACGCGTTACTTTCCGGGAGTTAAACGGGCGCAAGTGCAAGTGCAAGTGCGAGTGCGAGTGCCCTCTGGATTAAAAGGCGGGGCCGCGTCACCGTCGCCGATCACCCTCCCGATGCTTCGTCGTCGTCGTCGTTCAGGGCCTCTTCACACTTCTGACTGTTCATCGCTTTCTCCGCCCGCCCCGCGGCCGGTACGTGCCTGTCGATGAACAGAACAGGGCCGGGCAACAGGCTCGGTCCTTTCCGTCCCGTCCCGTCCCGTTTCTGCACCGCTCAGGCGACAAGGCTTTCTTGCAACTCATGGCCACGCCGGCCCTTGACGTCGTGTCGTATCTCGCCGCCGCGCCGATTATTCTACGCGCCGCCGCCGGGGCAAGAGGGCGTCTAGACCGGCCGATCCATCCGGCTGCGCACGGAACACAACGACATGACGCACGCGCGGCGCACAGTTGGTCGCAGAGCGGCAGAAAGAGATGGACAGGCTCTAATAGAGAGAAACCAAATGCAAATTGCTCAGACTGATATATATATATATATATATATATATATATATATATATATATATATATATATATATATATATATATATATATATATATATATATATATATATATATATATATATATATATAGCTTGACTATTTGAAAGCCTAGCTCTAGCACTAGCATCCAAAAAAATTATATAAAAAAATCGAGCACAAAAGACAGAGGAGATAGAGACACAGAGATGGCGCACCAGCAATACCAGGGCTGGGGATGGATGGATGGAGGAGAGTGGCAGGCAGGCAGGCCTTTCCAGTTTCGGCCTCGTCACAGCGCCGGTTCCTTCGTCCCTCCCTTGCATGCCAACGGCAAAAACAAAACAAAAAAAAACATAATAAATAAATAAATAAATAAAAGATAGTAGGAACCCAGCCGAGTGAGATTCCTGGTTCGCGAAACGGACTGACACTGCGTCGTCTCGTGCGTGGGCGAAAAAAAAATCTGCCTCTTTCTTTTGCCGATGCTATGTGCACACACACTTGACGAGTTTACGGTGCAAAGCTTCTTTTTCCGGAGGCAGCAAAGCAACTTGCAAAGCCGCTAGCCATCATCATCCTCCGTTCGGTTGTCCCTTGCCGAAACTTTAGAACAATGCTGGTGTACGTAGTACAACTTGACAACTTTTTTTTTCATAAAAAGTCTCTGCGCGCGACCGACCCATCTTTTTTTTTGTCTAATACGCAGGAGAGCTGTGCATCTTTGTTAATAGAAGAAGAGTGCGAACACAAATACAAAAACAAGAGCTGGCCAACCAGCTTAACACAGAGTCGACTACTCGCTCAGAATACAACCAAGGGCTTTCGCGCCCGCTCTCACCCACTCGCTAGCAACACCAAGAGCGGAAGAAACTACGGCGTCAACTGAGGATGCCTCACTCCGGAAGCACCTTGCATTTCTCTCTTTCCAAACTTCCCAAGTCACCAACGCAAAGAGAGAATCACCGCCCTTCCTGGCGCCCGGTGGCCACAGCTCCCGCACTCTTTGCCACCAACCAAGGACTGAACTGCAGTCCGTTAGCGACGGTCTGTGAAGCCCCAATTGCGACAAAATGCCATCCCAAACTCGAAGGGAGAAGCTGCAAGTGGCCAGTAGATGGTCGCAAGTTTCTTCCGCTGTAGAGGTAGCAAGTGGTTCTCGCATCGAGTCCGTGACGCCGTCGCCTGTCTGCGGTCCAGAGCCGCCTCCGCCAGGCAAGCCACAAGAAGATTTTGACCCTCAACGGCGCCCACGTCTTCCACACGATCGCGATCTCGGGTAGGTGGAGAGAGCCTTCATGGAGCAGCTGGTACGCCGATCGCACACTGAAAAGGCCGTCAGACGACCAACGCCACAACAACCTGTCCGGGGTCGAAGGAGAAAGGTTGATCTCTCGCACAGCGTCCCACAGCTTCAGGTATTGAGAGATCGCCTGAACCGAAAATCCTCCCCTCAGTTCTCTGATCCATTGATTCCCTTGCAAGGCCACGACTACGGACTGTGACGATCTTGTCCGTTTGGCCACGAGGCCAATCAGCGCAGGAGCGATGTCTTCGACCGACGAACCGGCGACCCACCTGTCCTTCCAGAACAACGTCCGCTGCCCGTTGCCGACCTCAAAGTTCGCAGACGCATGGAACAGGCACCGGACTTCTGGGGCGACCTTCAGAGGTAGCTCCGCCCAGGCCCGGCCATCGTCTGCGGGATTGCGTTGAAGCCAAAGCCATCGAACCTGAAGAGCCAAGCCCATGAGGCGCAAATCCAATACTCCAAGGCCGCCGAACTCATACGGTCGTGCGACCACGGGCCAGGCCACGGCGCATTTGCCGCGTACAGAAGCGTCCGCGCCCGCCCACAAGAAGCGTCTGCAGCAGGCCTCAATCTCCTCTCGCGCCCAAGTTGGAATACCGTTGGCCATCATCGCGTAGATCGGCACCGCCGTCATGACTGATTTAATCCACACAAGGCGACCACCACGGGACATCATCAATCCTCGCCACGCTGGCAGTCTGGCCGCCACCTTGTCCACGAGTCCTTGTACTTTATTCTTGGGGATGGCCCCCGAATGCAACGGCAGGCCCAAGTAAGTGACAGGCAGCTCGACGATCTTGCAACCCAAGGAGCACACAACGCCGGTGAGATCAGTCTCACGGCCTGACAAAGGAGACACAGAGCACTTGGCCAGATTGATCTTCAGGCCAGCGGAATCTCCAAATAGCAGCAGGAGGCTCTTGATGGCTTCGACTTCTTCCACGACTGGTTCCATGAATAAGATCACGTCATCTGCATAGAAGCTGCATCTGGATTTGATAGCTGACGGACCAAGTGGTCTAAGGATCCCAGCATCGTCCGCCTTGCAGAATAGCTTGTTAAGAACCTCCATGGCGATGATGAAGAGAAGTGGAGAGAGGGCATCCCCCTGGCGCACCCCTCTGCGATGTGTGATCGGTGCCCCAGGAACGCCATTTAGCAGTATCCTGGATGAAGCTGTAGACAACAAGACTGAAATCCAATTGCACCAACGGGTACTGAAGCCGAGCTTCAGCAGGACCTCAAGCAAGAAACTCCAAGCGAGGGAGTCGAACGCCTTGGAGATGTCCAGTTTGAGGAGGAGCTTCGGTATTTTCCTCCTGCGAAAAACCGCAGCGGCGCACTGCACATACTTGTAGCTGTCGAGGATCGATCTCTTACGCACGAAGGCGGTTTGATTTGTGGAAACGAGGCACGACATAAAAGGTGCGAGCCTCAAAGCTAGGATCTTGGACACAAGCTTGCCAAAGCTGTGCACCATGGCAATAGGACGAAAATCACCGGGAGTCACCGCGTCCGGCTTCTTCGGCAGCAGGACTATTAAGCCATTGTTCAGCTTCTCGAACCCCCGTCCGCGACCAGAGTGGAAGGAGTTCAGCGCCGCGAGGACATCAGCTTTGATGGTATTCCAGGCGGCCTTGTAGAACGCACCTGTGAATCCGTCAGGGCCCGGGGCGCGGTCGGTAGGGAGCTGCCCAATGGCCGCTAAAACCTCCGCCTCCGAGAACGGTTCGTGGAGAGCGGCGAGGTCGATGGGGCATAGGCCTAAGGTCTCCAAGTCGATCGCCCGCTCCCGAACTGCTGCAGTGCCAAAGATCTGGTCGAAGAACTGGTACAACATGGAGGACATGTCGTCATGGGACACGGCGGTTTGACCCTCAGAACGCAGTTCATGGAGGGCCAGGCTCTTCTTCTTCCCTCTCGCCACCGTGTGAAAGAACTTGGTGTTCGCGTCGCCGTCAGAGAGCTGGCGTACCCTTGATCGCAGCCGCGCGATGGTGCGCTCGAGCGAGGACAGGCCCAAGCATTTTAGCTTGATGTCAGCACGGAGACGCGCTTCTGCCGGGGAGAGCAGCCGCGAGTCTTGTGCCCGTTCGAGTCTCAATATCACCTCCCGGGCCATTAGCAGCTGATCTCTAACAGTACCAACATTCTTGGCCGACCAACTATGTAGAGCTCGAACTAGATTGCGGAAGAGCTGATCAAGCCGGTTGTACGGATCGGCGACGGGGTCGTTGCATTGCCACCCGCGCCGAAGCGCGTCCTCAAAGCCGTCGAGTTTGGGCCAAAAGCTCTCGAAGTAGAACCGCGGTTTGCCCCCGCGACCAACATCTCTGTTTGTGTGGAGCAGAAGCGGGCAGTGATCCGAGGTATCTGAGGAGAGTGCTTGGAGGAAGGAATCTGGAAAGCGCTCATCCCAATCGAGCGAAACCAATGCCCTATCCAGGCGAATCAGCGTGGGAGACTCCCTCTCGTTGCTCCAAGTGAACAACCTTCCGTGCAAATGCAAGTCCTGGAGCTCCAAATCACTGACGCAATGCCGAAACTCCTGCATGAGCCGTCGGTTAACCCTGCCGTTGCTCTTGTCAGTCTCGTCAAGAATGAGATTGAAGTCACCCATGACGACCCAAGGCCCTTCGCAGGCGTCACGCGCCGCGGCGACCTCCTCCAGGAACAGCTCTTTCTCGGCTACCCCTTGTGGTCCGTACACCGTGGATAGCCACCAAGGATCCCCAATCCTAGGGCCCGAGAGCTTGACGGAAACCGAGTAGGAACCGGCTAGCACGTCGGCGATGGAGATGTCTGGCCCACGAACCGCGACGAGCAACCCGCCCCTGGAGCCATTCGCGGGGACGCAGGCAAAATCCGAAAAACGCAAACCAAGCATTGCGATTACAACGTCACGAGTGACGGTACTCAGTTTCGACTCCTGGATACACACAACGTCGGCAACCACGTCGTCTACGAGTGTGCGAACAACACTGCGTCTGGCACGAGCCCCCAGCCCGCGCACATTCCAGGACAGGATCTTGATGTTATCCATGAAGGCGAGCAACAACGACGAGCAGGTGGCCGAGCTTCACACCGCGTCCTCCAGCGTCGGTGCCCCGTCCTCGGAGCAAGCGTCGACGACGTCCCCAGGCCAAGTGCTGGTGCCGGACCCGCGGTCGGGAAACAACTCACGAATGGCATTGATGTGCTCCGGTTTCAGCTTGGACCGGTACAAGCTGTCGTACAGATCCTTGGCCACGGCGGTCACTGGTGCCCCGTCTTTGAGAATACCAAACTTCCGCATGAGAAGAACTTTGCCACGCTTGTAGACCGGTACCCCAGCCAGCTGCTGAGCGGCGATGCGCCTGCTCCGCGGGGGAAGGATGGGCTGCCCCCTGCCCGTGACAACTATCGTGGCCGGGGCCACCAAAGGCGGCGCGCCAAGCAGCGGACGCGGCGTGGCCTGGATCGAGTCGATGAACGAGCGCAGCGCGCACTCCTGAGCCGGTGCGCCACCCAGGTCCGCAGGCCTGGTTTCAGACGCGGGACGGGCTCCAGAAGAGACCGCCCCACCTCCGACGCCCACGTCCACGGACACGCCAGCAGCCTCCCCCACGAGGCCAGCAGCCGACGTCGGCCCTAGGACCAAAGTATCAACGCCTGTGCACGGCTCGAGCGAGGAGGCCAACGGCTCCCCGAGAGAAGGCGACAACTCGTGGGACGCATCCCTGTCCGGCACGTCAACAGTCTCAGGAAGGCACACCGGAAGCGCGGTCACGTGCCTCTGACCAGCTTCATCCAGCATGGGGTCGAGCAGTAGGGCAGCCCCGGATTCCAGCGTAGACAAACCGGAAGGAGAATGGGAGACCAAACTTTCGAGGAACACAGCCTCCCATGAATCACCAGAAGGGAAACAAGGACCATCACGGGATGCCCCCACGACCGGTTGGTCCGAGGACAGGGCGACAGCCTTTGACCCCTGCCCCGCCAGCTCCCCAGACGCGGACAGCTCACGAGCCCCGCCAGCGTTCTCGCCCACGCCGCCGTTGGCCGGCGGGCCGGCACCGCCGGACGCCGAACCACCGTCCGGCACTCCACGACTGCAGGGAAAGCGCCAACGTCGAGAGCCCCAACCGCGACCGGAGGAGAGAAAACGCCGGCCGGGGTTCTCCCCGAGACCGCTGTCGTCGTCAGAGCTCGACGGAGAGGGCGACGAAGATGACGAAGATGAGCATGGAGCGAGGTCCTCCACCTCCCGCAGGTGGACCATAACACCGTACTTGAGCGTCACCTTCTTCCTCAGATACGAGGGCAGGTGGTCGAAAATGAGATGCAAGACCTCGTCAGAATGCACCACCCGCAGCTCGTTCTCTGCGATGAGCAGCGAAACAGAACGGGGGATGGCGCTGGGGTCGTTCGTCCAGGCAGTGACGCCGAAGAACGACTGGTCCGTCTTGTCGGCCGACGCCGCGTCCACCTTCTCGATCCAGCACGCCGGAGCCAGGATCTTGGAGGCGGTGTCACGCGACCACGCGTGGGGAGGGATCCCCACGATCTCCAGCTTCACCTTGAAGAACAACTCGACGCGAGTTGCGTGCGCGAGCCGCGTCCATGGATGGAGTACCAGCGTGGTACCATGCACCACCACAGGACGGGCACCGAGCAGCAGGTCGCGGACACCCGCCGAAGCAGGGAGAAGGAGGAAGTTGTCGGGGTGGGAAGGTCTGAGCTCGAAGTCGCCCGCGCGCACCCCGGGCAACGCCAAGAAGGCCCGCCGCGCCTCGGCGATGGGGATGTCCCGCCGCCCGTTCCCAGCGCGCACCAGCAGAGAGGTGGCCAGAGAGTCCTCCTCGCCAGATATGTCGTCGCTACGGTCGATGAAGCACACCGCCACGGAGGGGCGCAGCAGATGGTGGCCGGGCAGCAGGCCCGTGGCCGCACTACCGTCGGCCACCCGGTGAGGGAGGTTAGGTGACGAAGGAGGAGTGAAGCCCTTCGCGTTGGAGCCACAGGGGGTGGAAGAACCCTCCCGACGAGCGTGCACAAACCTCCGCGGCGCCCCAGCCCCCGCCAGCCCGGCGCCGGCGCCGGACGCCCTGCGCGGCCTCTTGCAGTCCCGAGCCAGGTGACGGAACCCACGACAGTGGAGGCAGCGAGGCGGAAGTCGGCAGGTGGCGACGCGGTGGGAGGAGGAAAGGCAGTTCAGGCACTTACCCTCGAGGCACGCGGGCGGGCGCGCCGAACGGACCGCGGCGGAGGAGCCGCCAGGCCACGCTGGAGGAGAACAACGCTGCTGTGGCAGCACGCGCCGCCAACCATCGTGGTCAGGAGGGGAGACACGGCCGCGGCGACGGTGCCCACGTGGAGCAGCCGCGCTTGGACGACGCATCTCGCGGCGCGCAGCGGAGCGCGACCGGGTCGGCTCACGAGGACGGACGACGATGGAGCGTAGCCTAGGCGCCGCAGCTGGAGATGAGGAGCGACTCTGCGCCGCGGAAGTCCCGGCCCCCCGGTCGTTCTTGGCAGGAGCGCAAAGCAGGGCGCCCCGGTACGAGGCGGGGGCGCACGGCGGAGAGATCTCCCCCTCCTCCACCACGTCTGCCCACCGCAGGGGCTACCGACCCATCTTCAACAGGGTGGTCTGCGTTTATATATCTACGGTACAGATTGGTACATATTCGACTACAGAATGGCACAAGGCCGGCTACAACGCAAATTCTCATGCCAGAAAAGAAAAAAAAAGAAAAATCGTCACAAGAAAAAAATAAGGAAGAAGCTGAAATTCTTGTGAATGCATCTTGGAGCATGTACAAATAATGTGCATCGCTAGTAACATGACATAAACATGTTGTGGAAATTGGCACAGCGTGATGGTTAATTTGGTGGATATGGATCACGATTAGAAAGGAGATTCCTCGCACATGGATCCCCTCGTGATTCATATCCACCAAATCAGCTCTGGCCGTGGAAAAAAAACCCGTACAATCGATAATATAACACACACAAAAAAAACAGCAATTCGGGCCATATAGAATTGTGCATCATCCTTAACACGTCGCGCGCGTTTGAATATTTTTTTATTATTAGCAATACGTGGGAGATATTGCTGTGCTACATTTATTATAGATATAAGAGTGAACCGAAATATGTCTTATAATTTGTAGAGTAGAAACGTATTCCGCTGATAAATAAAATTAATTTTTTTCATATTCCACTCTATAAATTTGAGATAAGTTTATATCTGCAATTTAAAAAGTAAATTCTAATTGATCTAAAATCAGAACGGTGTGAGCCAAAGATTTTTTTTCTCCCCCTTTGAATAGAATAGCTATCATGACATAAACATGCTGCGGAAATCGGAACGGTGTGAGCCATATAGGCACTGTTTGGTACAGCTGCTGCTTGTTGAAAAAACAGCTTATCTGATAAGCTGGTAAAAAGCAGCTTCTGCTTGTTGACTGCTTTTAGTTCATTTTGAGAAGCAGCTGAACTGATAAGCTGCTACAGAAGCTGTCTGTTTGGCAGAACTTCGGCTTAAATTTGTAAAGAAGCTGAAAATAAGCTGTGCCAAACAGGGCCATACAGCCGTCATGGCGTATAGACTATAGTCCTAATCACGTTACCCTGTACGTGACGGTACACCTGTGCCGAGTAGTAGTACGTGTAAGAAATATAGCTTAGCCAAATCGGCACGGTTATTTATTACCACACATCCATCCGTCCATCCACTTGACGAACGGGACGGTACTTGGGGCCCAAGGCGGTGGTGTTGCGCAAGCGCGCAGACGGTGTCATTATCGTGGAGATTAATAAATAAACCGCAAGAGATTATCCGAACGCATGTCCGTGACAAAGGGGGAAAAAAGCACAAGATACAGTCTCTATCGGACGCGCGGTCTGTATTGCTCGGCGTGGGAATCCTCTCTTCTCTTCCTTTTTTTTTTCTCCTCCGTTTCATTATATGTATATTCCTTTTTCTGTGTACATATACAACAAGGATTTTTGAATTTGTGTGTGTCTGGTCGCTGGGGAATAGTTTCATTCATTTATGACGAAACGAAATGGAATCGTCGGATGGAGAATTTCAGCAATTACGTCAAAGGATGGGCGGGCGGGCGGGCGTGGAGCTAGCAAAGGATATTTCCTTCTTTTTTTTTTTTCTGGAGCTTCTAGCTGCTGTCGCAGGAAGGAGCCGTCGACACGTCTCCGGCGCGAGCGAGCCAAACCGCCTTGCATCGCGTCGCATCGGCGGCCACCGTTCCGTTCCGTTCCGTCCGCATTTTTCTTTCTTCCCATCCCATCTCTCTCTCCGCGCTGTGTCAAGGAAAAAGAGGGGAGCGAGGAGATATTTATATATATATATATATAATATCGCTATATACGTGTACATATAAAATAACAATAATAATTTTCGCTTTCGCTACGGCCCTGCTAGCTAGCTAGCTCTGAGTGCTGCGCGGCGCGATATATACTTTGGGACAACGACGACGACGACGCCGCCGAGAAAATTCTTGGATTTCCAGAAGGCCCCGATCGATCGACCGAGGCGGCGAATCATCCGTCCACTCGCTGGCCTCACCACCTCCCCGTGCGCAGCCGTCGTCGTCCTCTCCTCCCTTATCGATCGGGTTCCGGTTCCGGCCGCTCAACTCTTCTAGTCTTCTTCCTTCCTTTCCTTCCTTTCTCCCCCGTCCCGCTCTGGCCTCCTGCGTCCTGCTGCCCTGTGATTGAAGCAGGCAACGGCCGGCTGTTGGGACGGTAGATAAATAGTAAATCGGTTGATACTACTGCTGCTGCTGCTATTAACCGCTCGGGCTGGCCGGGGCCCCCCTCCTCCTCCTGTTGCTTCGATTCCATCACACATCAGCTTGGTGCATTCGTCTTCCTGCTTCCTCCTTGCTTCGTCTCTCTTCAGTTCAGTCTCCCCTTGGAGCGAGGATGCCTTGTGCAGCCTGGTCTGCAGGGCGGGGCTGAGTCGTCGTCGTCGGTGCAAAGACGACTGAGGGAAATATATATATATGTCAGCTGCTGCTGTAGCTCTGGAGGAACCTGCTGTACAAATGGTAAAGCAGAATTCTCTTGGTGTACGTCGTCGATCGCCTTTGCAATCGATGCTTGATTTGGAGGAGACGGCGCATGATATGATGGTGTGTGATTGGTGACTGATGGATTATAATTCGGTGGTATGGTACGTGCGTGCGGCAGGTGATGGTGAGCGTGGCGAGCCCGAGGAGCCCGGCGGTGCGGTCGGAGGAGGACCTGGGCCCGGCGTGGCTGCGGCCGCTGCTGGGCACGAGCTTCTTCGTGCCGTGCCGGCTGCACCCGGAGCTGAGCAAGAACGAGTGCAACCTCTTCTGCCTCGGCTGCTGCACGGGCGACGCCCTCTGCGCCTACTGCCTGCCGGCGCACCGAGACCACCACGTCGTCCAGGTCAGCGCGGCGGCGAGCGATTGATTGCCTTCTTCATTCTTGGCTTGGCATGTATATAATAGTTCTAGTCGGCGCATGCTGGCATGCAGATACGTCGGTCGTCGTACCACAACGTGATCCGGGTGTCGGAGGTGGGGAAGCTGATCGACATCTCCCACGTGCAGACGTACGTGATCAACAGCGCCAAGATCGTGTTCCTCAACGGCCGCCCGCAGGCCAGGCCCGGCAAGGGCGTCACCAACACCTGCCAGATCTGCTGCCGGAGCCTCCCGGACTCCTTCCGCTTCTGCTCCCTCGGATGCAAGGTTCCTCTTCTGTTTACTCATCTATTTCTTCTTCTTCTTCTTCTTGTTTTTTTGTTCCCCTCTCCCTCTCTCTCTTTCTCTCTCTACGAGAGCTATAGTGGCCGCATTTTTTGTCTGAGGCTGGGTACGGGCCAGCGCCACCACTAGCCACCACCAAGCAACAAGGGGGGCGGATCGGAAAGCAGACGAATCCTACCGCGGAAGCGGAGAAGGGAATTGTGGAGGCAACTAGAGAGCGGATTGCCTGCCTGCCAAGCTCTAGCTAGCCTAATCAAGCACACGCATCGGGTCCTAATTAATTAAGGGAAAAAAACATTCTACGGCATGCCACTCCTTCTCATATATAGCACAAAGGCTATTTTGATACTACATTAATAAGTGCTGCTGCTGGCAAGATGTCTTTCTCATAGCACAAAAGCCATATATATTAGCTACGAACTAATTAACTAATCAAGACACACTCGATCGATCGATCGATCGAGCAAAAAGGGGCGCGCGGCAGTTTGACGCGATCACATTTTTGGCCCCGGTTGCCAACTCTTTCTCTCTCGACAAGAATTGAGCTGGTTTATTCTCTCGAGAAATTTTTGGATATCGCAAGAAATTCTCGAGAGTGATATGGTGGGGAAAACTTGCATGGTAAGTCTATTCTTCTTCTTGTTGTTGTTGCTGATTATTATTTTCTGTGGATATGGCATTCTACGGATATGTCTCAAATATTGCACTTAAATTCGCACTTTTAATCTGGGTGCGTTGGTACGTGTGCAGCCAAATTGAATGGGTCCACAGCGATACCTCTCCCCGCTGTAGTCCATTTCCTTGAAGATATATAGTTGAGCTAGGCCACGGGTGGTGTACATTTGGTATCTTTGTTGAGGTGATCGATTGCAACAGTATTTAGTTCTAACACCATTTAGTTCTAACACCACCTAACCAGCTAACCTGTAGTTTTTCTTGCTATTAAGGATGCAGCAAACCATTGCATTGCACTCATATCACATCGCACGTGCAACAGTATTTGCTCGATTTGTTTGAACCAAAAAAAAACTTAAGTTCAAAGGAAAATGTGGGGAATTCGACGACACTACTTCTCTCCTGACAGTCTGGCACACAAAACTACACCAGGTCGGTCTCAATCAAGCATACAAGTAGGAGCCGACTGTAATTGTCTCTCGTTCAATTGCGTATACGTCTGCCTGCAGGATTCAATTCGGACTCAAGACTTGTCTGATCCTAAATACCAAGACTACGGATCCTATCTAAAAGCTTCTCAAACCACTGCACAATCACAGCAAACCAAAAAAAAACAAAAAAGATTAACCAACGGCCGGGTTCTCACCCAAATTAATAATGCAGCAAGCAATAAAATAATCTTGCCTTGATATCTCTCTTGTCTAACGAACTGTTGCACTAGGCAATAATATGTATAAAGTTTTTCGCTCTACGGAGTTGAATTGAAGCTCTCTATCTCTCCCCCCCCCCCCCCCCTGTTGCTCTAGTTTAGGATAAAGCTGCTTTCGGGGCCCGGGGGGGAGGAGTAGTAGGTAGACTCGATACATCAGGATGCTTACGATCTTCTGTCGCGAATGCACTTCCTTTTCGTTTTCTTTTGCAGCGGAGACCGCGAATTCTTATCCAGTTAACCCTTCTACCCCACTTGGAAAGGAATAGAAAAAGAGTGTGCGTTATCTATCCGGCCGGATGAAGTTGGCTGTGCTAGCTGCTTCTCTCTGGCAGTGATAGATCGATGCTCTACTCAATCACCTTGTTTAATTTGCTGCTTGCGTGGTTTGGGTATGTATATATAGAGCTATCAACAAGCTTGTTTTTTGTTGATCCTTGCAAATTTTTAATGGGATCAGACAATGAGAAAAATGACGATCATTTAGTTTCGGATCAGATAATAGGGGGGTTCTCACTTATGCGCGCTATGCCTAGAAAATGTGGTTAATTTTGGCTGGTGGTCAGGGTTAATTAGGTCATAGAATTAATACCTGAACTATTTCCTAGCTAAAAACATCAGCTGTTCAGCAGATGTTTTTTTTTGGCAGCTGCTCCGT
This sequence comes from Zea mays, assembly GCF_902167145.1. Taxonomy (NCBI): domain Eukaryota; kingdom Viridiplantae; phylum Streptophyta; class Magnoliopsida; order Poales; family Poaceae; genus Zea; species Zea mays. Next base: position 104,319,748 of record NC_050104.1, on the reverse strand, counting down.
CTCTCATAGAATCACTATACGGACAGCCATATATCATCAGCTGCATTTTCTACAAGCAATCGTCTAAACTGACCCTAATTAATTACTCCTTCCGTTTCTCTTTATTTGTCATCCAATAGTTCAAATTTGTACTAACGGACGACATATATTAAGGAACGGAGGGAGTAGTTCAGTTTGCTGGGCTATGTATGTACACAGGGGCGATTCCAGGGAGGGGCACAGGGGGGCAACGTCCCCCCTAATCCTCCCCAAATTCCATAGGAGCTACTACTTTTTTAGCTAATCACCATGTAAATAATATAAAATACCTCTTAATAGTCCCCCCTCAACCTGATTTACCCCCTCAAACTCAAATTCTGGCTTCGCCCCATGTACATACATACATTCATGCGTGAATCTAGAGACTGCAGGATTATATATTTTCCCTTATATCTACAAACCCAGTTCAGTTTGCAAGCTTTGAAGAATGACTATAGGGCGGAAGCTAACCGACGTCAGTTTGACAAGGACTTGTTGAGGTTTTGCTGTGCTGCCTGTTCGCACTTAGTGCAGTGACGACAGATCCACGGATAATAATAACGCGCTCCATCATGGAGCGAGGTTCCCTTTCTCTCTCTCTTTTTCACACGTCCTCTCTCTCCCTCATCGCCTCACTTCACCGATTCCTTAGCCGACAGCTACTCTTGTGGCCATGAAAATTTCCTTCTGCTAATCAACGTAATTTCTTCTATATGAATACTACCATATTATATATGATAAATAATAAACCAGTTATGTATATATGTGTATATTCATCCCCTAGCTCATCGATCGACGTGCGCGGTTTAATTTCCAGCTGGGAGGGATGCAGTGGGACCCGAGCCTGACGTTCGCCATACGGCCGAAACGCGGGCAGGGATCCGGCGACGACGGCGGCTCCGGCTCCGACGACTCGTTCAGCCCCAAGAAGCCACGGAGGATGGCCGGGTTCGACCTCGGCCGCTTCGAGCGGCCGGGCGGCATCCGGTGGTCCGACGACGAGGGCAGCAGGTCCAACAACGGGCTCATCACGCCGGGGACACCGCCGATCAACCGGTGCCGGCCGTCCAGGAGGAAGGGCATCCCCCACCGCGCCCCGTTCTACGGTTAGCTCGCTCGTCTAAGCTCCTCCAGCGGTTGGAGTGCAACACCCAGTCGTCGTCGTCGTCAACCTTTAAAATAATACAGTAAAACTCTTCAGCCAGCACGAGATGATGCTGTGTGACACTCATCAGGTCTGAGCAGTGAAGTGATCCAAAATCTGCTGCTGGTGGTAGGTCACCATATATAGCTAGGTACATATGTTTAGAGCTATAGCTTGTTACATAATAGATATATAGTTGTATACATGCATACATACACTACACAAATAATGTAGGCGAAAGATATATGTACATGCCAGTATATTGACAAGGGTTGTCAGTATCTGTATAGACATAATCTCAAAAAAGGAGATAGAAACGTAGGTAGGGTTTGGATTTCATTATTAGCTTGGCTAGTAGTAGTAGTGGTCGAGATTGATATGTGAAAAGGAACAAGCATCATGTATTTATCTCAGTTTGTAGTATTTGCCTGCTTGCCTCCGCCACCCAATGCGTTTATTAGCGTTGTGGTGCGAAGCTAAGAGTTTTTGTTAATCTCCTCCTTAATTAGGAGCTTAATCTGATGTAAACAGAGTGTATGTATGTATGTATATACACACACAAGTATGGCGTATGTATATGTTTGTGTACCATCAGAAATTGAAGAAAGATATGGGGAAGAAATACCTTGTGGGGGTGTATGTAAGGCTATATCTAGCATTTTAGTTATCATCATCCCCATATTTAAACTCCACTCTATGGACAATATAGTTTACAGTACAAAATAATGTTTTGAGTGACCATATGAGTGAACTGTTAGAAACGGTCTAACTTACGACCTAAAAAAATGTTTGTCAATTTATATATGAGTGATAAGGTGCAATTTTCTTGAGTTGAGCTGTTTTTCTTTTGGCATGGTCAAATCGGCCGTACAATTTGAGAATGTTTGGCTGCAATATGATGATCTTCCGGCTGTAGTTCAAACAACTTGGAATCAGCCAACTCAACAACAAGACCCTGCCATGCAGCTAATGGCCAAATTTAAACGAACAAGAAAGGCAGTCAAATTATGACACAAGAGCCTACCTAACCTTGTAAGCACAATTGAGAACACCAAGCTTGTAGTGCAACCCCTGGACTATATTGAAGAAACTAGATATTTGACCATTCAAGAAAGAAACTTCAAGGACCTGATATTTCAACCACTACGGCTCAAACATCTCGTCCACAGGATGGGCTCGGGTAAGCATCCGAGCCCCCGACCCTGGCCTCGGCTCTCTGCTTAGTCAAAACATGGGATACAGGAACCAAACATCCTCCTCCTGATAAAAAACAACAGCTAGGACAGGGGCTATCCCGACGGCCATATGCTACAGGGGCTCGGATTTATGCCCTCCCCCCCTCAACATTACGGCGACCTTTGTACCCCTTGGCTCCTCCCTTTGTGGCTATAAAAGGAGGAGTCCAGAGTCCCCAGAAGACACAGGACAACACTTCACCGTTTGCCCTCCACTTTCGATATTGGCACTAGCCTCAATCAATCACAGAGATTTGAGATCCACTCCCTCTACCAACTTGTACCCCCTACTATGAGCACCTAGGCGCAAGATAATATAAGTCTTATCTCTCTCGCTGGAAGTAGGACCTTCTATTGCTCGAACCAGGATAAATCTTGTGTCTTTTTGCATCACTCATCTAAACCGGGACATGTAGCACAAATTCACTCGTTGGTTAGGACCCTCGGATCAAAACACTGATACCAAACAACTTTGCTTATACACAAAAATCAAAATGGATTCAATCCATATCTACCTAAAAGGAACACTGACAAGTAATAAGTGGGAGTGAATTACAACAAAAACAAACAATAAGCAAAAAATCTATTTTTCCTCAATTTTTTCCAGATAAATTATTTTTTTTCAACAAGTAGCGGCTATGCTATACCAAATACATGGCATGACATTTGGGTGCGAAGAAGGTAGCGTTCTGTCTAGGTAGTTGGCCCATCCTCCCGATGGCTGGCCGTCGCGAGGCCCAGCTGCACTTAGTTTGGCGTTGAATAATAGGCTGAATATAGATGAGTTAAAAAAATCTAATAAGTTGTACGAGTATATATTTATCAGTCTCCATTAGTTTTTGTTAGTCCATAAGTTATACATGTTTAGACCTTCTTTTTGCCGTTCAAAATTATGGACTAAAGTTTAGTTTAGTTAATGTAAACACGTACGAGCTACTTACTCTGTTACATAGTAGACGACTGACGATCCTTAATAGGATTATTTCCTATTAAGTTTAGTTTAGTTTTAGATTTATAAGTTATGCTATACAGCTATGGTACAAATAATGCTTTGGCTCAAACGAGGACCGTCCTTGCGAGTGCAAGTCCAGTCTGCCTCGTCGTGTTTGACAACACTTGGACAAAGAATGGATGGGACCACCAACGAACCTAACGGCCCTCCAACTAGCTCCCAACTGAAAGTAAAGCTACAGGCGATTTCGCAGGCGCTGCCCAAGGATAAAAATCACGCGCCTCAGGCGGTCGTGCCGTAGCGTATTTCGTAACAACGGGAAGGAAAGCACATCCGCGAAAAAGGCGCGCAAGCAGTTCCCGGGCGACTCAGGCAGCCCGCTCGCGTCGCCGTCCCGATGTCCCACTCCCACCCACTAGCTTTTTGAGCAGGACGAGCGCGACAACGCCAGAATATGCGCGTACAATGGACCTGTACTCATCTCCTTTTCTATCCTTAGAGCATCTCCATTAGTTAAATAAATAAGTCCCTAAATATAAACTTAATAAGTTTTCTATAAAAACTCTTGTCCAATAGTTATGTAAATCAGTTCTTTAAATTTACAAATTTCTTACAAAACTCAATTTCATCCCTAGATTTACCTAGATAGGACTCCATAAATCAACGTCGGTACTAAATCAATCACAAAAATCATACTTTTGCCACTGTTTTGCGTTGTCCCACTGTCCTATTACCACAAATCCATCTCCAGCGCAGATGCCTTGATGCCGCCATTGCTAGACACAACCTCTTATATCAAGACGTCGTCGTAACTATTGGAGATGTTCTTAAGGATCTCTCCTGAATATGATAGTTATTGTTTACAAACACCCATAATTACTTTATACACTCTGTTGGGGGGGCTCCGTAGGCGAAGGTCCTCGAAATACTAATCAACCAATAATTCTTAAGTTTGTTTTAGGTATAACTGTGTAAATGCCGAAGGAAACCTTCGTTCGGAGATGGTTAGCCATGATCACGACCGCAAAGGCGAAGCTATAAGCATCAGATCTACGCCATGCGCCTACAACGAAGAAGCTAACAAGAGAAGAGCGAGACCCCTAAGACTTGTTCCACAAGGTTATCAAAGAAAAATACGATAATACCCCTAATCATCTTTATAGTTCATATGTATAGACTTAAGATCGTAATTGTAATTTTGATGAAGATGTACCCCACGACACTATAAATAGGAGCACAATATCATGCATGGGACACTTTTTTGTTTGGGGCGAATTGGCTTGCTCGCTTTCTTGCCTTCACATTGTCATCTGTAAAGTAAAAGGTGTATTTGTAATTATTGATTATAATGCCAAGAATGAAGCAGTGTTTTAATACAAATCTATTTTATCTTCTACATTTCATAATTTATTCCTGTCGAAGTCATTTTATATTTCCTATCTTCTTCCTTTAATTAATCTCAAAAAAGAGTTAACTAAAGGACGAAGTCCAATATTAATTTTCTCGTGTTGTCTTGTTTTTATATCTTACAGGAATAAAAAACGAGGAACCAACACACTCGATGCTAATAATGCCCATATATTTTAAGAATGTTGTTCTTTTTGGTCAAATTTAAAATCTTAGAATCTATTTATTTTAGAATTGAGACAATATTTATTGATAGATTATAATTGGTTGGAAAATATACATGTGTGTTACAATGGAATAAAAGTTAGACGTTGCTTTACACTGTGTCATGTATTCTGTTCCATGATAGTAATCTAATGATTCGGTGTGGGTCGTGTTAGATTCTATGGTGCCTAGGATCGATTCCTAAGCCCCTAAAATACCAATCCGTAATTGTAAATCCTCGATTATGAGTAGATCTATTCTACTAGAGGAATAAGTGTACATACCTTCATTGATCGTAGCAGCCATCGCGGTGTCGTCCTGCAGTGAATATCCACCGCCTCCTCCTCCACCTCCCTACGTGTGGCGAGGAGATTGGTTCATGTCGTTGATCAGCGGTGAATCAACTCCTCCATTAGCACTTGCAGGGGAAGCTCCAATCCCGTTCTCATTGGGGAGACAGCAGGGATCGAAGCCATGAGCCACAACTCTTCCAATCACTACGAACGCCTAAGTGATGGGGACCTCTACAAAGTGTCGATTAAGGTTTTGTGGTCGAGTGATTAGCGTTGGCTAAACCCGTCGGCTCCCTTAATCTATTTATATGGCGTCATGTGACACAAGGAATTCACAAAGAATTTTTAAAACACAAAGAATTTATCCTAGTTCGGGTGTCTAATTAAACCCTATATCCGGTACTAGGTATCCAATTAAGTTCTTACAACAAGAGAAATTGAGTCATCGGAGATCACTATGCTACTGGTCTATGGTTTGGTCGGTTCCTATGAGTTTCATCCCTTCCACACAAGCTCACACCCAGTCTTCAATAGCAGAGGGCGATGGGAGTACAAGTTTGTCATGTACGGCCGCACTTACAGGCGCCGTCGTGACGCCAGGAGGGCTGCAGATCGCACAGCCAAGGCAGGCGCCACAATCAGTGGCTAAGTTTAGAAAGATAAGGATTAGTTTCCCTCTTGCATGCCTTAATCATAGGAGGGATTGGTTAAGATTAGTTTCCTTTTCATATGCCTTAATAATAGGAGAGATTGGTTAAGATTAATTTCCTTTTCATATGCCTTAATCATAGGAAAGGTTGGTTGAACCAGAGGCTATATATATGCCGTGTAATAGGCTGGGAAATAATCAAGCAAGATCAATTATCCAAAACTGCTCTTCTCCCTTGCCTCTCTCAAGCCACTGGTGAGGAATCCCTCACGGTGAAGGTCTGGAGCGCGACTGCGAACTGCGTAGCCGCGGTCCAGCGACGTTGGGCGTCGAGGCGCTTGACAAAGTTACACTGTCTCAGGTAATTTCTAGTGTTTTGAGTCCTACTCTTCAATTGGTGGTGATGTGTTGGGCATCATCTCTCGTCCGGTAGTGCTCAACAATCTTTAGTTGTTTTTTACATCATCCGCTGAAGCCTAGATTTAACTATCAAGTGATGCTTGTTTTCATTGTGCCTTCCTTGGGTTCACCTTCCCGGTTGTCCATTGCACACCAAGGTTTCGGCTGCATGCAGGGTGAGCTTACCATGTGGGCCTAGACTAGACCATGCAGTAGGCGTGCATGTGATCCTTCTCACATTGTTCATATTCTTTATGTGAACAAATGCCAAGAGTGGGAGTGGCCGATACACCCCCACAGGGTGAGGTAACAAAACCTGACCTAGCGTCCTACAAGTTTGCTCTCATGTTAGACTCTGAATGTCTGACATAATTTATAGGTATATTATTAACATTGGTCAAGATGTGAAGCTTAGCTTGAGCAAGAACAAGGCTCATGATATGGTTCTTGATCAACCATCGCCTCCCAAGGTCGAGAACCACTATGGCCTGGTCGAACCCCTAGGTGACCTAGGTAGAGACTTACTGAAAGGGAAATAGGGTCAAACCTTTTTCTAAATGATTTTGGTGGTTGAAATGCCCAACACAAATAATTGGACTAACTAGTTTGCTCTAGATTATATGTTCTACAGGTGCCAAAGGTTTAGCACAAACAATAAAAAGATTAAAGTTAGGGTTCAAAAGAAATTAGCAAAAGAAACCGAAGAGAACCCTGGTCTGGCGCACCGGACTGTCCGGTGTGCCACCGGACAGTGTCCGGTGCACCAGGGTGGATTGACTTCAAACTCTTCACCATCGGGTTTCTCCAGGCGCACTCCGCTATAATTCACCGGACTGTCCGGTGTACCAAGTGGAGCAACGGCTATCAGCGCAACGGTCGACTGCACAGTGCCCAGACAGAGCTACAGTTCACGAGAGAAGTTAGAGTAAGCGCTAGAGGCGCACCGGACACTGAACAGTAGCTGTCCGGTGCGGCACCGGACTATCCGGTGCACCAAGATGTCAGAGTTCCAACGATCGAAACCGTCAGAACTCTAACGGTTGGGTGACGTGGCTGGCGCACCGGACAGTGTCCGGTGGTGCACCGGACTGTCCGGGGCGCCCATCGACAGCAGCCCTCCCCAACGGCTGTTTTGGTGGTTGGGGCTATAAATACCCCCCAATCACCACTATTCAAGGCATCCAAGTTTCCAGCATATTGCATTCAATACAAGAGCTCTAGACTTCACTCCAAGACACAAACAAGAGATCAAATCCTCTCCCAAGTCCAAAATCACTCCAAACACTTAATGACTAGTGAGAGAGAGATTTTTGTGTTCATTTGAGTTCTTGTCGCTTGGATCGCTTTTCTTCTTCCCCATTTTTTGTTCTCAAGACATTTGTAATCAAAGCAAGAGACATCAATTGTGTGGTGGTCCTTGCGGGGTCTAAGTAACCCATTTGATTGAGGAGAAAACTCACTCGGTCTAGGTGATCGTTTGAGAGAGGGAAAGGGTTGAAAGAGACCCGGTCTTTGTGACCACCTCAACGGGGAGTAGGTTTGCAAGAACCGAACCTCGGTAAAACAAATCACCGTGTCATCCGCTCTATTTCCTTGGTTGATTTGTTTTCACCCTCTCTTTCGGACTCGGTTTTATTTCTAACGCTAACCCCGGCTTGTAGTTGTGCTTAAAGTTTATAAATTTTAGATTTGTCTATTCACCCCCCTCTAGGCGACTTTCAATTGGTATCAGAGCCCGGTACTTCATTAGAGTCTAACAACTTGAAGTGATGTCAGGAGGATCTGCGAAGAGGGAGATGGAAACGGACACAAGCCGCGGGAAGGCTCCATCAAAGGAGTCCGGCGCCAAAGGAAGGGAGGAATCACCTCCCCACGTCAAGTCGCATCGGAGTGGCGACAAGAAGAAGAAGATGAAGAAAGTGGTCTACTACGAGACCGACTCTTTGTCGCCCTCCACCTCCGGCTCCGACGCTCCGTCCGTCACTTCTAAGCGCCATGAGCGCAAGAAGTTTAGTAAGATCCCCTTACACTATCCTTGCATTTCCAAACACACTCCTTTACTTTCTGTCCCATTAGGCAAACCACCGGTTTTTGACGGTGAAGATATTGCATGTGGAGTGATAAAATGAGGCATCATCTAACCTCACTCCACTCTAGTATTTGGGACATTGTTGAGTTTGGAGCGCAGGTACCATCCATGGGGGATGAAGCATATGATTCGGACGAGGTCACCCAAATCCGACACTTTGACTCCCAAGCCACCACTACACTCCTCGCCTCTCTATGTCGAGAGGAGTATAACAAGGTGCAAGGGCTAAAAAGTGCCAAGGAGATTTGGGACGTGCTAAAAACCGCACACGAAGGGAATGAGGTTACCAAGATCACCAAGCAGGAGACGATCGAGGGGGAGCTCGGTCGATTCATCCTCAACCAAGGAGAGGAGCCACAAGCAATGTACAACTGGCTCAAGACCTTGGTCAACCAAGTGCGCAACCTCGGGAGCACCAAGTGGGATGACCATGAAATGGTCAAGGTTATTCTTAGATCACTTGTTTTTCGTAATCCCACTCAAGTTCAATTAATTCGTGGTGATCCTCGGTATAAGTTAATGTCTCCCAAGGAAGTGATAGGAAAGTTTGTGAGCTTTGAGTTGATGATCAAAGGCTCCAAACAAATCGTCGAGCAAGGCGACACCTCCACACCCGAGATGCAACCCATCGCAGTCAAAGCGACAGAGGTGAAGAAAGAAGAGTCTACCTCAAGTAGGCTCCCCATCGACGCCTCCAAGCTCGACAACGAGGAAATGGCGCTCATCATCAAGAGCTTCCGCCAAATCCTCAAGCAAAGGAGGGGGAGGGATTACAAACCCCGCTCCAAGAAAGTTTGCTACAAGTGTGGTATGCCCGGTCACTTTATTGCAAAATGTCCTATTTCTAGTGACAGTGACAGGGGCAATGGCAAGAGAGGGAAGAAGAAGGAAAAGAAGAAGTACTACAAGAAGAAGGGCGGCGATGCCCACGTATGTCGGGAATGGGACTCCGACGAGAGCTCCACTGACTCCTCCTCCGACGAGGACGCCGTCAACAAAGGCCTCCTCTTCCCCAACGTCGGCCACAAGTGCCTCATGGCAAAGAACGGCAAAAAGAAGAAGGTAAAATCTAGAGCCTCCACTAAATATGCAACATCTAGTGATGAGGATAGCTCTAGTAATGATGAAGATAATTTGCTTGCTCTTTTTGCCAACCTAAACATGAAACAAAAGGAAAAATTAAATGAATTGATAGGTGCTATTCATGAGAAGGATGAACTCTTGGATAGCCAAGAGGAATTCCTTATTAAGGAATACAAAAAGCATGTTAAAGTAAAAAATGCCTATGCTCAGGAAGTAGAGAAATGTGAAAAATTAACTAGTGAGCTTAGCATTTGCCATGACACTATCTCTAACCTTAGAATTGAAAATGCCAAATTAATTGCTAAGGTTGAGAAATTAAATGTTTGTGATGATTCTCTTGTCAACCTTAAAAATGATAATTCTAGTTTGATTGATAAGATTGACAAGTTGAATGAATCAATTTCTAGCCTTAAGATTGAGAATGATAAACTAATTTCTAAGGCTAAAGATTTAAATGTTTGCAATGATTCTATTTTCATTCTTAGAAATGAGAATGCCATGTTACATGCTAAGATTGATGAATTAAATGCATGCAAACACTCTACATCTACTTTTAGTCATGTCTCTATTTGCACTAGATGTAGAGATGTTAATGTTGATGCTATTCATGATCACCTAGCTTTAATTAAACAACAAAATGATCACATAGCTCAACTAACTAGTAAAATTAATGAGCATGAGATAGAAAATGAAAATTTTAAATTTGTTAGAAGCATGCTCTATAATGGAAGACGCCCTGGCATTAAGGATGTCATTGGCTTCCAACAGGGAGACAATGTCAAGCTTAATGCACCTATGAGATTGTCCAATTTTGTTAAGGGCAAGGCTCCCATGGCACAGGATAATGAGGGTTACTTTTTATATCCTGCTGGTTATCCTGAGCACAAGATTAGGAGAATTCATGCTAGGAAGTCTCATTCTGTTTCCCATCATGCTTTTATGTACAAGAGTGAGGCATCTAGCTCTAGGCATTCTACCCATGTTAAAATGCCTAAAAAGAAATCTCCTATTGCATCAAATGATCATAACATTTCATTTAAGACTTTTGATGCTTCTTATGTGCTTACTAACAAATCAGGCAAAATAGTTGCCAAATATGTTGGGGGCAAACACAAGGGCTACAAGACTTGTGTTTGGGTACCCAAGGTGCTTGTTCCTAATGTGAAAGGACCTAAGACCATTTGGGTACCTAAGAACAAGGCCTAAATTTGTTTTGTAGGTTTATGCATCCGGGGGCTCAAGTTGGATAATTGATAGCGGGTGCGCAAACCACATGACAGGGGAGAAAAGGATGTTCTCCTCCTATGAGAAAAACCAAGATCCCCAAATAGCTATCACATTCGGGGACGAAAATCAAGGTTTGGTCAAAGGACTTGGTAAAATTGCTACATCACCTGATCATTCCATTTCCAATATTTTTCTTGTAGATTCTTTAGATTATAATTTGCTTTCTGATTCTCAATTATGCAATATAGGCTACAACTGGCTATTTACTGATGTAGGTGTTACTGTCTTTAGAAGAAGTGATGATTCAGTAGTATTTAAGGGAATGTTAGAGGGTCAGCTATACTTAGTTGATTTCAATAGAGCTGAACTCAACACTTGCTTAATTGCTAAGACTAATATGTGTTGGCTCTGGCATCACCGACTAGCCCATGTTGGGATGAAGAATCTTCACAAGCTTCTAAAGGGAGAGCACATTTTAGGACTAACAAATGTTCATTTTGAGAAAGACAGGGTTTGTAGCGCATGTCAAGTAGGAAAGCAAGTCGATGCCCACCATCCACACAAGAACATCATGACGACCGATAGGCCGCTTGAGCTACTCCACATGGATCTATTCGGCCCGATAGCTTACATAAGCATCGGAGGAAGTATTGTCTTGTAATTGTGGATGATTATTCTCGCTTCACTTGGGTGTTCTTTTTGCAGGAAAAATCACAGACCCAAGGGACCTTAAAGGGATTCTTGAGACGGGCTCAAAATGAGTTCGGATTAAGGATCAAGAAAATAAGAAGCGACAACGGGATGGAGTTCAAGAACTCTCAAATTGAAGGCTTTCTTGAGGAAGAGGGCATCAAGCATGAGTTCTTTTCTCCCTACACACCTCAACGAAATGGTGTAGTGGAGAGGAAGAATAGAACTCTACTTGACATGGCGAGGACCATGCTTGATGAGTATAAGACTCCGGACTGCTTTGGGTTAAGGCGATTAACACCGCCTGCTACTCCATCAACCGGCTCTACCTTCACCGAATCCTCAAGAAGACATCTTATGAACTCCTTACCGGTAAAAAGCCCAATGTTTCATATTTTAGAGTCTTTGGTAGCAAATGCTTTATTCTTGTTAAAAGAGGTAGAAAATCTAAATTTGCTCCTAAGGCTATAGAAGGCTTTTTACTAGGATATGACTCAAACACAAGGGCATATAGAGTCTTCAACAAATCCACTGGATTAGTTGAGGTTTCTTGTGACATTGTGTTTGATGAGACTAATGGCTCTCAAGTAGAGCAAGTTGATCTTAAAGAACTAGATGATGAAGAGGCTCCATGCGTCGCGCTAAGGAACATGTCCATTGAGGATGTGTGTTCTAAGGAATCCGAAGAGTCTCCACAAGCACAAGATCAACCATCATCTTCCAATCAAGCATCTCCACCAACCCAAGATGAGGATCAGACTCAAGACAATGAAGAAGAAGATCAAGAAGATGAGCCACCTCAAGAAGAGGACAATGATCAAGGGGGAGATGACCATGATCAAGACAAGGAAGATGATCAAGAAGAACAGGGTCAAAGATCGCCACACCCAAGAGTCCACCAAGCGATACAACGAGATCACCCCGTGAACTCCATCCTCGGCGATATTCATAAGGGGGTAACCACTCGATCTCGTGTCGCACACTTTTGTGAACATTACTCTTTTGTGTCTTCTATTGAGCCATACAGGGTGGAAGATGCATTAAGAGATTCAGATTGGGTGTTGGCAATGCAAGAGGAACTCAACAACTTCATGAGGAATGAGGTATGGCATCTTGTTCCACGTCCTAACCAAAATGTTGTAGGAACCAAGTGGGTATTTCGCAACAAGCAAGATGAGCATGGTGTGGTGACAAGGAACAAAGCCCGACTTGTGGTCAAGGGCTATTCACAAGTCGAAGGTTTGGATTTCGGTGAAACCTATGCACCCGTAGCTAGGCTTGAGTCAATTCGTATATTACTTGCCTATGCTACTTACCATGTCTTTAAGCTTTACCAAATGGACGTGAAAAGTGCCTTCCTCAATGGACCAATCAAGGAAGAGGTCTAGGTTGAGCAGCCTCCCGGCTTTGAAGATAGTGAGTACCCTAATCACGTGTATAAATTCTCTAAGGCGCTTTATGGGCTCAAGCAAACCCCAAGAGCATGGTATGAATGCCTAAGAGATTTTCTTATCACTAATGGCTTCAAAGTCGGTAAAGTCGATCCTACACTCTTTACTAAAACCATTGCAAATCATTTGTTTGTATGCCAAATTTATGTTGATGATATCATATTTGGGTCTACTAACAAATCTACTTGTGAAGAGTTCAGTAGGATAATGTTTCAAAAATTCGAGATGTCTATGATGGGGGAGTTGAAGTATTTCTTAGGATTTCAAGTCAAGCAACTCCAAGAGGGCACCTTCATCAGCCAAACCAAGTATATTCAAGACATACCAAGTTTGGAATGAAGGATGCCAAACCCATCAAGACACCCATGGGAACCAATGGGCATCTCGACCTCGACACGGGAGGTAAATCCATAGATCAAAAGGTATACCGGTCGATGATAGGATCTTTACTCTATTTATGTGCATCTCGACCGGATATTATGCTTTCCTTATGCATGTGTGCAAGATTCCAAGCCGATCCTAAGGAAGTACACCTTAGGGCCATGAAAAAAATCTTGAGATATTTAGTTCATACACCTAAGTTTGGTCTTTGGTACCCCAAGGGATCCACCTTTAATTTAATAGGATATTCAAATGCTGATTGGGCAGGGTGTAAAATTGATAGAAAGAGCACATCATGGACTTGTCAGTTCTTGGGAAGATCTCTGGTGTCTTGGGCTTCAAAGAAGCAAAATTCAGTAGCTCTCTCTACCGCCGAAGCCGAATACATTGACGCAGGCCATTGTTGCGCGCAATTGCTTTGGATTAGGGAAACCCTTAGGGACTATGGCTACAAATTGAGCAAAGTCCCTCTTCTATGTGACAATGAGAGTGCAATCCGCATGGCGGATAATCCCGTTGAACACAGCCGCACTAAGCACATAGCCATTCAGTATCACTTTTTGAGGGATCACCAACAAAGGGGGGATATCGAGATTGATTATGTTAGCACCAAAGAACAATTAGCCGATATCTTTACCAAACCTTTAGATGAGAAAACCTTTACCAAACTTAGGAATGAGCTAAACATTCTTGATTCTCGGAACTTTGATTGATACTTTGCACACATTGCTCATTTATATACCTTTGATAATATCTCCTTTATGTCTACGACTAATGTGTTTTCATGTGTATTTGTTGGGGACCATAATTAGGGGTACCCCCAAGACTCCTAATCTCAGCTGGTAACCCCCATCAGCACAAAGCTGCAAAGGCCTGATGGGCGCGATTCAGGTCAAGGCTCCGTCCACTCAAGGGACACGATCTCGCCTCGCCCGAGCCCAGCCTCAGGCAAAGGCAGCCGACCCGGGAGGATTCACGTCTCGCCCGAGGGTCCCCTCAAGCAACGGACGCACCTTCGGCTCACCCGAGGCCCAGGCTTCGCGGAGAAGCAACCTTAGCCAGATCGCCACGCCAACCGACCGTATCGCAGGAGCATTTAATGCAAGGATCGACTGACACCTTATCCTAACGCACGCTCCTCAGTCGACAGGGCCAAAGTGTCCGCAGTCACTTCGCCGCTCCACTGACCGACCTGACAGGAAAACAGCGTCGCCTGCCCTGCTCCGACTGCTATGCCACTCGACAGCAGCTAAGTCCAGCCTCGGGCGCCATAGGAAGCTCCGCCTCGCCTGACCCTAGGGCTCGAACTCAGCCTCGACCTTGGAAGACGGACTCCGCCTCGCCTGACCCTAGGGTTCGGACTCAGCCTCGACCTTGGAAGACGGACTCTGCCTCGCCTGACCCCAGGGCTCGGACTCAGCCTCGACCTCGGACGACGGACTCCGGCTCGCCCGACCCCAGGGCTCGGACTCAACCTCAACCTCGGACGATGGACTCCGCCTCGCCTGACCCCAGGGTTCGGACTCAGCCTCGACCTTGGAAGACGGACTCTGCCTCGCCTGACCCCAGGGCTCGGACTCAGCCTCGACCTCGGACGACGGACTCCGGCTCGCCCGACCCCAGGGCTCGGACTCAACCTCGACCTCAGACGATGGACTCTGCCTCGCCTGACCCTAGGGCTCGGACTCAACCTCGACCTCGGAAGACGGACTCCGCCTCGCCCGACCCCAGGGCTCGGACTCAGCCTCGACTCCAGAAGGCAGTCTCCGCCTCGCCCGACCCTAGGGCTCGGAGTCAACCTCAACCTTGGACGACGGTCTCCGCCTCGCTCGACCCCCGGGGCTCGGACTCAACCTCGACCTCGGAGGAGCCTCCGCCTCGCCCGACCTCGGGCTCGGACCGACCACGTCACAGGAGGGGCCATCATTACCCTACCCCTAGCTAGCTCAGGCTACGGGGAACAAGACCGGCGTCCCATCTGGTTCGCCCTGGTAAACAAGTAATGATGACACCCCGCGTGCTCCATGACGACGGCGGATCTCAGCCCCTTACGGAAGCAAGGAGACGTCAGCAAGGATCCGACAGCCCCGACAGCTGTACTTCCACAGGGCTCAAGCGCTCCTCCGACGGCCACGACATCACATGAACAGGGCGCCAAAACCTCTCCGACAACCACGACGGCATGTACTTAGGGCTCTGGCTCCTCTCTGCTAGACACGTTAGCACATTGCTACACCCCCCATTGTACACCTGGGCCCTCTCCTTACGTCTATAAAAGGAAGGCCCAGGGCTCTCGTACGAGAAGGTGGCCACGCGGGAGAACGGGCTGGCAGACGGTCTCTCTCTCTCTCTCTCTCCCACACGAACGCTTGTAACCCCCTACTGCAAGCGCATCCGTCCGGGGCGCAGGACAACACGAAGGCCGCGGTTTCCCCTTGCTGTTTTCCCCCCTTTGTGTCCCGTCTCGCGCCGACCCATCCGGGCTGGGACACGCAGCGACATTTTACTCGTCGGTCCAGGGACCCCTAGGGTCGAAACGCCGACAGTTGGCACGCCAGGTAGGGGCCTGCTGCGTGTTGACGAACAGCTTCCCGTCAAGCTCCAGATGGGTAGTCTCCAGCAACCTCTCCAACCCGGAACGATGCTCCGTTTCGGGAGTCTTGAGTTCATGTCCCTCGACGGCAGCTACGACATGATACTCCTTCCTCCGTCGTGCGACAACGACAATGGCGGTCGTCAGCCCGCCCCCTGGCGGCGGAATCGACGACGTCTTCCCCACGTGGCGGAAGAGCAACATCCGGGTCTGTCCCGTCACCTTCCCCGCCGATAGAGGAGGAGGCGGGGCAGGCATGGCCAAGCAGGAGGCGGCACCTCGTCGGCTGTCGAGCAAGTCGACGGCGCTGACGCCCCAGCGGGGGACACGTCGGGCGTTGACCTCGCGTCTGAGATGAAGACGAGCGTCGTCTCCCCGCAACACGCCAATCCCAAGCTGACGGACGACGCCAGCACGCTCGTGAAGGACTTGCTGGGCGTTAACCTCGTACCTGAGACAACGGTGCAGTCCGTCCCTGACGCGACCTCGTCACCATCCGTCGATCAAGAGGTACCGTCTGTTTCCCATCCCATGCCTTTTAGATTCAGCTGCGACACACCAAGCGACCCCGCTTCGGTGGACGCTTTCATAAAGGCATGTCCAAACCCTCCAGGGTATCATATGCGGTCAACCTGGGACCAACTGACGGCCGTCTCGACCTACGGGCCCCTGGGTTCCGAGGAAGATGACGAGCCTGACTCTGGTTGGGATTTCTCCGGGCTCGGTGACCCCAGTGCCATGCGAGACTTCATGACCGCATGTGACTACTGCCTCTCTGATTGCTCCGATAGTAGCCATAGCCTCGACGACGAGGACTGTGGCCCAAGTCGCGAATGCTTCCACGTCGATCTAGGGGGTCTCGACGAAGGCAACCATCTTGGTATGCCGGAGGACGGTGATCCCCCTAGGCATGTGCCTCGCGTTGACATCCTTCGGGAGCTAGCTGTGGTCCCAGTCCCTGCGGGGGTCAGGACGCACAGCTCGAGCAAATCCGCGAGATGCAGGCCAGGCTCGACGAGGAAGCAGGACAACTTGTGCAGCTTCGGCAAAATATCGGGCAGGAGTGGGCAGGCCGAGCACCAGCCGAAGAAGCGCGTCATCTGGCCCAGGACGACCTACACCGCATCGCCAACGATGCCAGGGCAAGGCTGCCCCCAGCTTCTAGTGGGGTCGGCCAGAACCTGGCTGCAGCAGCGATACTACTCCGAGCGATGCCGGAATCATCCACCACAGAGGGGCGGCGTATCCATGGAGAGCTCAAGAATCTCCTGGAGGATGCCGCGGTCCGACGGGCCGAAAGCTCTGCCTCCCGAAGGCAAGGGGTACCCCCCGGAGCATCGCGTCGCGACTTCCCGATTCATGCGGGAAGCCTCGGTCCACACCGGGCGAACGCGGAACACAACACCTGCGGCCCCGGGTTGCCTCGGCAACGAGCACCACCGCCGCGACCGTCGAGCCCACCTCGACGAGAAGGTGCACCGAGGCTACCACCCCAGGTGTGGGGAACGCTACGACAGCAGGGAGGATCGGAGCCCCTCGCCCGAACCACCCGGTCCGCAAGCTTTCAGCCGAGCCATACGACGGGCGTCGTTCCCGACCCGGTTCCGAACCCCGACTACCATCACCAAGTACTCGGGGGAGTCAAAGCCAGAACTGTGGCTCGCGGACTACCGGCTAGCCTGCCAGCTGGGTGGGACGGACGATGACAACCTCATCATCCGCAACCTCCCCTTGTTCCTTTCCGACGCCGCCCGAGCCTGGCTGGAGCATCTGCCTCCTGCGCAGATCTCCAACAGGGACGACCTGGTCAAAGCCTTCGCCGACAACTTCTAGGGCACGTACGTGCGCCCTAGGAACTCCTGGGATCTCAAAAGCTGCCGCCAGCAGCCGGGAGAGTCCCTGCGGGACTACATCCGGTGATTTTCGAAGCAGCGCACCGAGCTGCCCAACATCACCGACTCAGATGTCATCGGTGCGTTCCTCGCCGGCACCACTTGTTGCGACCTGGTGAGCAAGCTGGGTCGCAAGACTCCCACCGGGCGAGCGAGCTGATGGACATCGCCACCAAGTTCGCCTCTGGTCAGGAGGCAGTCGAGGCCATCTTTCGGAAGGACAAGCAGCCTCAGGGGCGCCAGCCGGAAGACGTCCCCAAGGCGTCCGCTCAGCACGGCACCAAGAAGAAGGGCAAGAAGAAGTCGCAAGCGAAACGCGACGCCGCCGACGCAGACCTTGTCGCCGCCACCGAGCACAGGAACCCTCGGAAGCCTCCCGGAGGCGCCAATCTGTTCGACAAGATGCTCAAGGAGTCGTGCCCCTATCATCAGGGTCCCGTCAAGCACACCCTTGAGGAGTGCGTCATGCTTTGGCGCTACTTCCACAAGGCTGGGCCACCGGCGGAAGGTGGCAGAGCCCACGACGACGACAAGAAGGAGGGCCACAAGGCAGAGGAGTTCCTCGAGGTCCGCGACTGCTTCATGATCTACGGTGGCCATGTGGCGAACGCCTCGGCTCGGCACCGCAAGCAAGAGCGCTGGGAGGTCTGCTCGGTAAAGGTGGCGGCGCCAGTCTACCTAGACTGGTCCGACAAGCCCATCACCTTCGACCAGGGTGACCACCCCGACCGCGTGCCGAGCCCGGGAAAGTACCCGCTCGTTGTCGATCCCGTCATCGGCAACATCAGGCTTACCAAGGTCCTCATGGACGGAGGCAGCAGCCTCAACATCATCTACGCTGAGACCCTTGGGCTCCTGCAGATCGATATGTCCTCGGTCCGGGCCGGCGCGGCGCCCTTTCACGGGATCATCCCTGGGAAACGCGTCCAACCCCTCGGACAACTCGATCTGCCTGTCTGCTTCGGGACTCCCTCCAACTTCCGAAAGGAAACCCTCACGTTCGAGGTGGTCGGGTTCCGAGGAACCTACCACGCAGTGCTGGGGAGACCATGCTATGCCAAGTTCATGGCCGTCCTCAACTACACCTACCTCAAGCTCAAGATGTCGGGCCCCAACGGGGTCATCACCGTCGGCTCCACGTACCGACACGCGTACGAATGCGACGTGGAGTGCGTGGAGTACGCCGAGGCCCTCGCCGAATCCAAGGCCCTCATCACCGACCTGGAGAGCCTCTCCAAGGAGGCACCAGATGCGAAGCGCCATGCCGGCAACTTCGAGCCAGCTGAGACGGTTAAGTCCGTCCTTCTCGACCCCAGCAACGATGCCTCCAAGCAGATCCGGATCGGCTCCGAGCTCGACCCCAAATAGGAAGCAGTGCTCGTCGACTTTCTCCGCGCGAACGCCGAGGTTTTTGCGTGGAGTCCCTCGGACATGCCTGGCATACCGAGGGATGTCGCCGAGCACTCGCTGGATATCCGAGCTAGAGCCCGACCCATGAAGCAGCCTCTGCACCGATTCGACGAAGAAAAGCGCAGAGCCATAGGCGAGGAGATCCACAAGCTGATGGCTGCAGGGTTCATCAAAGAGGTATTCCATCCCGAATGGCTTGTCAACCCTGTGCTTGTGAGAAAGAAAGGAGGGAAATGGCGGATGTGTGTAGACTACACTGGTCTAAACAAAGCATGTCCGAAAGTTCCCTACCCTCTACCTCACATCGATCAAATCGTGGATTCCACTACTGGGTGCGAAACCCTGTCTTTCCTCGATGCCTACTCAGGGTATCACCAGATCAGGATGAAAGAGTCCGACCAGCTCGCGACTTCTTTCATCACGCCCTTTGGCATGTACTGCTACGTTACTATGCCATTCGGTTTGAGGAATGCGGGTGCGACATACCAAAGGTGCATGAACCACGTGTTTGGAGAACACATTGGCCGAACGGTCGAGGCTTACGTCGATGACATCGTAGTCAAGACGAGGAAAGCCTCTGACCTCCTCTCTGACCTTGAAACGACATTCAAGTGTCTCAAGGCGAAAGGCGTAAAACTCAGTCCCGAGAAGTTTGTCTTCGGAGTCCCCCGAGGCATGCTCCTGGGGTTCATCGTCTCCGAGCGGGGCATCGAGGCCAACCCGGAGAAAATCGTGGCCATCACCAACATGGGGCCCATCAAGGACTTGAAAGGAGTACAGAGGGTCATGGGATGCCTTGCGGCCCTGAGCCGTTTCATCTCGCGCCTCGGCGAAAGAGGCCTACCTCTGTACCGCCTCTTAAGGAAGATCGAGCGCTTCACTTGGACCCTCGAGGCCGAGGAAGCCCTCGGAAACCTAAAGGCGCTCCTTACAAGCGCGCCCACCTTGGTGCCTCCCGCTGTTGGAGAAGCCCTCTTGATCTACGTCGCCGCTACCACTCAGGTGGTCAGCGCCGCGATTGTGGTCGAGAGACGAGAAGAGGGGCACACATTGCCCGTCCAGAGGCCGGTCTACTTCATCAGTGAAGTACTGTCTGAGACCAAAATCCGCTACCCGCAAATCCAGAAGCTACTGTACGCGGTAATTCTGACGCGGCGAAAGTTGCGACACTACTTCGAGTCTCACCCGGTGACTGTGGTGTCATCCTTCCCCCTGCGGGAGATCATCCAGTGCCGAGAGGCCTCGGGTAGGATTGCAAAGTGGGCGGTGGAGATCATGGGCGAGACAATCTCGTTCGCCCCTCGGAAGGCCATCAAGTCCCAAGTCTTGGCAGACTTTGTGGCTGAATGGGTCGACACCCAGCTTCCAGCAGCTCCGATCCAACTGGAACTCTAGACCATGTTTTTCGACGGGTCGTTGATGAAAACAGGAGCGGGCGAGGGCCTGCTCTTCATCTCACCCCTCGGAAAGCACCTCCGCTACGTGTTGCGCCTCCATTTCCCGGCGTCCAACAACGTGGCCGAGTACGAGGCTCTGGTTAACGGGTTGCGCATCGCCATCGAGCTAGGGGTCCGACGCCTCGACGCTCGTGGCGACTCGCAGCTCGTCATCGACCAAGTCATGAAGAACTCCCATTGCCGCGACCCGAAGATGGAAGCCTACTGCGATGAGGTTCGGCACCTGGAGGACAAGTTCTACGGGCTCGAGCTCAACCACATCGCCCGACGATACAACGAGACTGCGGACGAGCTGGCTAAGATAGCCTCGGGGCGGACAACGGTTCCCCCGGACGTCTTCTCCCGAGACCTACATCAACCCTCAGTCAAGACCGACGACACGCCCGAGCCCGAGAAGGTCTCGGCCCTGCCCGAGGTGCCCTCGGCTCAGCCCGAGGCACCCTTGGCCCCCAAGGGTGAGGCACTGCGCGTCAAGGAAGAGCGGAATGGGGTCACGCCTAATCGAAACTGGCGGACCCCGTACCTGCAATATTTCCACTGAGGAGAGCTACCCCTCGACAGAGCCGAAGCTCGGCGACTGGCGCGGCGCGCCAAGTCATTCGTCTTGCTAGGTGACGGGAAGGAGCTCTACCACCGCAGCCCCTTAGGCATCCTCCAGCGATGCATATCCATCGCCGAAGGTTAGGAGTTATTACAAGAAATACACTAGGGGGCTTGCGGTCACCACGCAGCACCTCAGGCCCTCGTTGGAAACGCCTTCCGACAGGGTTTCTACTGGCCAACCGTGGTGGCCGACGCCACTAGGATTGTACGCACCTGCCAAGGGTGTCAATTCTACGCAAAGCAGACCCACCTGCCCGCTTAGGCTCTGCAAACGATACCCATCACCTGGCCGTTTGCTGTGTGGGGTCTGGACCTCATCGGTCCCTTGCAGAAAGCACCCGGGGGCTACACGCACCTGCTGGTCGCCATCGACAAATTCTCCAAGTGGATCGAGGTCAGACCCCTAAACAGCATCAGGTCCGTACAGGCGGTGGCGTTCTTCACCAACATCATCCATCGCTTTGGGGTCCCGAACTCCATCATCATCGACATTGGCACCCAGTTCACCGGCAGAAAGTTCCTGGACTTCTGCGAGGATCACCACATCCGGGTGGACTGGGCCGCCGTAGCTGACCCCATGACGAATGGGCAAGTAGAGCGTGCCACCGGCATGATTCTGCAAGGACTCAAGCCGCGGATCTACAACGACCTCAACAAGTTCGGTAGGAGGTGGATGAAGGAACTCCCCTCGGTGGTCTGGAGTCTGAGAACGACGCCAAGCCGAGCCACGGGCTTCATGCCGTTTTTTCTAGTGTATGGGGCCAAAGTTATCTTGCCCACAGACTTGGAATACGGATCCCCGAGGACGAGGGCGTACGACGACCGAAGCAATCGAACCAACCGAGAAGACTCACTGGACCAGCTGGAAGAGGCTCGGGACATGGCCTTACTACACTCGGCGCGATATCAGCAGTCCCTGCGACGCTACCACGCCCGAGGGGTTTGGTCCCGAGACCTCCAGGTGGGCGACTTGGTGCTTCGGCTACGACAAGACGCCCGAGGGCGCCACAAGCTCACGCCTCCCTGGGAAGGGCCATTCATCATCGCCAAGATTTTGAAGCCCGGAACATACAAGCTGGCCAACAGTCAAGGCGAGGTCTACAACAACGCATGGAACATCCGACAGCTACATCGCTTCTACCCTTAAGATGTTTTCAAGTCGTTCATATACCTCGTCTACATACGCCAACAAAGTCTAACCATCAAGAAAGGGTCAGCCTTGCCTCGACAAAGCCCGACCCTCCCTCGGGGGCTAGAAGGGGGGCACCCCCTCTGCGTCAAAATTTTCCTCGGAAAAAGTCTTTCTGCCAGAACATCTTTCGTGCTTTTCGACTACTTCGAAAGTGGGATCCTGAAAACGACGGAGTACATGTAAGCAGGCAAGGCCGATCGAGCCGAGGGACTCCTACGCCTCCGGGATATGGATACCTCACTCATCACCTTCTACGATAAGTAACTCACGCTCGGATAAGTGATTCCGCTGGCCGAACAAGTCTTAACGTTCGAAAGTTGTTCTGCCGAAACGATTTTTCGTGCCTTCTCGACTATATCAATAACAGAATTCAACGGACGAGTAAGAGTACACGTAAGCGGCAAGGCCGATCGAGCCGAGGGACTCCTACGCCTCCGGGATACGGATACCTCACTCATCACCTTCCGTGAAAAGTAACTCTTGCTCGGATAAGCAATTCTGTTACCGACGAACAAGTCCTGATACTCGAAACAAGGGGAAAAGAAACACAGCTTTACAACACGACGATGGTATGTTTGGGCCTCGGCGGCCGCAAAAAACATACGCACACTACAGATAAACTGTTCCTGCAGGATCAGACATCAGTGGGGGAGCAGCAGCACCCTCGGCGTCGACTCCACCTTCGGTGGAATCCGACCCGGCCTCGGACGACAACACGGTCGGAGGATCTCCACCTCGAAGGAACCTGTCGGCACCACACCTGGGCCATCGCCGCTAGGGTCTCCTCCGGGAACCCGGCCTGAGCAGACGGCTCGACCGGCCGCTCCGTAGCCTCAGCCACCTGTCCCCCGAGGACATCAGCCCGGCTCATGGCCTCGGCAACCCAACTCCGGCGCTGGTCCGGCCAGTGGACAGCCCGGCCAGGCTCCGGCCAACGAAGCTTCTTTTCGAGCCAACTCCGCCTCTGTCCATGCTGACACTGCTGCCTCCGTCTCTGGCTCATCGCAGAGCGGCCGAGGTTTTCTTTAACTGAGCAAGAGAAGCCTCGGGCGGCAAGGCCGACCAAGCCGAGGGACTCCTACGCCTCCGGGATACGGATACCTCACTCGTCACCTTCCGCACGAGGCAACTCACACTTGGTTAAGCGGTTTAGCTAGCCGACAGGCGAGTCCTAGTGCTCGAAATGAGGAAAAAACATGGCTTTACGCCAAAATACACACATGTTCAGGCCCCGACAGCCACAATGAACAGACACCGGCACTCAAGGTGCCATTACAAACAGAACTCTGGTTCCGCCCCCGCAGGTACGAACAACCCCCCACATTGGAGGGCCTGCGGGGCGACAAAACCCCAGGTGGCTCGCCGCCGCCCGCTCCGGCAGCAGCGACAACGACCTCCGCTCCGGGTGGCCAAACAGCAGCAGCGATGACCTCAGGGCAGACGCTGCTGTGATAAGGCCATCGCCCACGTCCCCACTCGAGGGGCAAGGACACGCGGAAGGTCGTAGAGCCATTGGTCAGTCCGCGGGTGGCACCGACTATCTCGTCGGTAGAGAAACCTCTTCCGGTTGCCTCGGTGAGAGGTGGCACCGGAAGCAGCGCCGAAGCCGCTTAGGCCGGAGAGCCAGACACGCGGTAGCTGCCAGCGCCACGAACGGTGAACGCCCTTCCCCCCGATCACTGAGGGAAGGAGCGGGCCGCTGCCCGCGCGGAGACAGACCCCAACTCGGCGCACTCCCCTCCCCAACACTGATGATGAACATCCTTGAAGCTGAGGGCGAGGCGGAGGTCGCAGCCCGGCTTGCTTCTCCCCACCATCAAACTGGTGGTCGCCGTCTTGGGTGACCACCAGCGAGGGGATGCAGCCGGGCCGCCTGATGAAAATCCTTGAAGCCGAGCGATGGCTGAAAGGTACCAACTTCCGCGAAGTTGCGTTCCTCCAACGACGACAAGACGAAAGCAACGCGGGCGCTCCCCATCCGGGGGCTCGGAAGGTGGAAGGGCGCGATGCATGAGGAGAGTGCGAAGACATGGTTGCCATCCAAGGGGGCCGCCCTCCTTTTAAAGGCAACTCTCCCCACTTGCGTCCTCAGCTGTCGCGGACTGAGTCTTCACCAACACGCTCCAAGGTCCTCCCCCTACGACACGAGGGCTGGGTCCCATGCGTCATGCGAGCTGGCCCAGGACAGAAGGAGCCAAACCGCCACGCGCGGAGCACACAACTGCCCAGCGGTTACAAGCACTCCTCCACTTTCGCCCAGATCAGCGGGTGAAAGGGCGGACCGCCATGCAGGCGGCATGCAACCGCACCAAGGGGGCGCACCCTTTCGACTTCGACGCATCCAGCATGGAGGCCTAGGCCCACACGTCATGTAACCGGCGCGCCGGTTACTACGTGCGAGAAACTGCACCGCCACTTGCACTAGTACTGCGCCTTCTTGACTGCGGAAGCGGTGGCACCTTCTCGACTGCGGGACCGGTGCCACGACTCGAGGCAGCCCTGCGCATGGCCCAACAGTGCCAACCGAGCACATCGGTCACGGGTCAGTCCGCCGCAAGAGAAGGCGCAACAGTCGATATGGCCAAAAGTGGGCCGGCAACAATGGCGGCGGCAGGCGGGCGGAAGCAGCAGTCAAGTCGTCTGCAGGCTCACGTCCCCTCCTGGGATAGCGAGAGAGCCCTCTCCCACGGCGTGAAGACGACGCGCCCATGTCCCGTTCCTCGAACGGCTCGCGCACGCACAACGGCCTCCTCGCCAACCACTCGTCCCGTCGCATTAACTCTGTGGCAGGACAGGCGACACCTTTGGCAGGCGAAGCAGGCGACGCTTCACCTCCGCCATGATGACCGCATCAAAAAAGGTACGCCACGTCGTTCGATTTCATATCCCTTTTCTTCCCCTTTCTCTCTCTTGCTACAGGGACCGGGAAAGGGGATACTCCGAAAGGGATCCTTCTCCACGAAGGAAGCGGGCCCCGAGCCCTCCTACTGATCAGAGGTTCGAAGGCTGGCCCCTCGGAAGGGTTCGATAGCCGCCTCAGAGCACTCGGGCTCCGCGCCCACTACTGGTCAGAGGTTCAAAGGCTGGCCCCTCAGAAGGGTTCGACAGGCGCCTCATGCCGCTCGGGCTCCGCGCCCACAACTGATCAGGGGTTCGTAGGCTGGCCCCCGAAGGGTTCGACAGCCGCCTCAGAGCACGCAGAGCGAGGGATGACTCTGGGTACGTCCGATACATGGCTGAGGCTCGGGCTACGCTCCCGAGGTACCCTAGGACATTTCTGAGACTAGCAGGAGCGATTCTGTAACAGAATCCCATCAGAGGGAGGCATCGAGCCCTCGGACCCTATCAAACGGGACCGGGTCCGGCAAATCACCTGCAGGTACTTTTGGAGCGCGCCTCTGGGCCACTAGCCGACCCTTATCGAACGGGACACGGGCGTCCACTCAGATCACCCGTTAGCAACTCACTGGAGACACCATATTCAGCGCCCCCGAGGGCAACATGGCGCTTTCCCCCCTCCTCCTTGCGGAAAGGCGACGCAGGGGCGTATGAAAAAAGCCGAGTCAGTCCTTGACCATCCTCTCGCTCTGTGCGGAGGCTCGGGGGCTGCTCTTGCAAACCCGGCTCCGGCCAAACCGTTGACAACGTCAACATACCAGCCCAAGAACTTGGAACCTGACTATGCACTCGGGCAACGACCAGTTCGCGTGAGGGAACAACCAGACCGACCGAAGCATCACAAAACGCGCTAAGACCTCGAAGGAGTCAAACCACTCCTCCGAGGCCTCGGGGGCTACACCCGGCGGGTGTGAAAGTTGCCTAGAGGGGGGTGAATAGGGCGAAACTGAAATTTACAAAGTTAATCACAACTACAAGCCGGGTTAGGGTTAGAAATATAATCAAGTCCGCAAGAGAGGGCGCAAAACAAATCGCAAGCGAATAAGAAGTGTGACACGTGGATTTGTTTTACCGAAGTTTGGTTCTTCCAAACCTACTCCCCGTTGAGGTGGTCACAAAGACCGGGTCTCTTTCAACCCTTTCCCTCTCTCAAACGGTCCCTCGGACCGAGTGAGCTTTCTCTTCTCAAATCAACCGGGAACAAAACTTCCCCGCAAGGACCACCACACAATTGGTGCCTCTTGCCTCGGTTACAAGTGAGTATTAATCTCAAGAAAGAATGAGAAGGAAGAAAGCGATCCAAGCGCAAGAGCTCAAAAGAACACGACAAATCACTCTCACTAGTCACTAATGCTTTTGTGGAATTGGGAGAGGATTTGATCACTTGGGTGTGTCTTGTATTGAATGCCTAGCTCTTGTAAGTGGTTGGAAGGTTGAAAACTTAGATGTCTTGAATGTGGGGTGGTTGGGGGTATTTATAACCCCAACCACCAAACTAGCCGTTTGGTGGGGCTGTCTGTCGCATGGTGCACCGGACAGTGTCCGGTGCGCCAGCCACGTCACCAGGCCGTTGGGTTCCGACCGTTGGAGTTCTGACTTCTGGGCCCGCCTGGATGTCCGGTGGCGCACCGGACATGCAATGTAGAGTGTCCGGTGCGCCACTTTGCGCGTGCCTGACTTCTGCGTGCTCTGGCGCGCATTTAATGCTTCTGCAGGTGACCGTTGGCGCGAAGTAGTCGTTGCTCCGCTGGCTCACCGGACAGTCCGGTGCACACCGGTCATGTCCGGTGAATTATAGCGGAGCGAATTCCCGAAGCTGGCGAGTTCCTGAGACGCTCTTCCTTGGAGCACCGGACATTGTCCGGTGTACACCGGACAGTCCGGTGAATTATAGCGGAGCGCCTCTGGATTTTCCCGAAGGTGAGGAGTTCAGCGTGAAGTCCCCTGGTGCACCAGACATTGTCCGGTGGTGCACCAGACACTGTCCGGTGGCACACCGGACAGTCCGGTGCGCCAGACCAGGGCACACTTCGGTTATCCCTTGCTCTCTCTGTTGAACCCAATTCTTGGTCTTTTTATTGGCTAAGTGTGAACCTTTGGCACCTGTATAACTTATACACTAGAGCAAAACTAGTTAGTCCAATTATTTGTGTTGGGCAATTCAACCACCAAAATCAATTAGGAAATAGGTGTAAGCCTAATTCCCTTTCAATCTCCCCCTTTTTGGTGATTGATGCCAACACAAACCAAAGCAAGTATAGAAGTGCATACTTGAACTAGCTTGCATAATGTAAGTGCAAAGGTTACTTGGAATTGAGCCAATATAAATATTTATAAGATCCGCATGGATTGTTTCTTCATTTCTAACATTTTGGACCACTCTTGCACCACATGTTTTGTTTTTGCAAATTCTTTTGTGAATCTTTTTCAAAGTTGTTTTGCAAATAGTCAAAGGCAAATGAATAAGATTTTGCAAAGCATTTTCAAGATTTGAAATTTTCTCCCCCTGTTTCAAATGCTTTTCCTTTGACTAAACAAAACTCCCCCTAAATGAAATCCTCCTCTTAGTGTTCAAGAGGGTTTTGATATATCAATTTTGAAATACTACTTTCTCCCTCTTTTGAACATAATAGGATACACATTTGAAATTTCCAATTGAAAATCATTTTAAAATTTAGGTGGTGGTGTGGTCCTTTTGCTTTGGGCTAATACTTTCTCCCCCTTTGGCATGAATCGCCAAAAACGGAGTCATTAGAGCCCTTTTGAATTACTTTCTCCCACTTTGGTCATAAATAAATGAGTGAAGATTATACCAAAGACGGAGTCCTTCTCCCCCAAAGATGGAGAGTGGCTCGGAGCAACGGCGAATGGATGAGTTACGGAGTGGAAGCCTTTGTCTTCGCCGAAGACTCCAATTCCCTTTCAATATACCTATGACTTGGTTTGAAATAGACTTGAAAACACATTAGTCATAGCATATGAGAGAGACATAATCGAAGGTATATGAATGAGCTATGTGTGCAATTTAACAAAAGAAGTTCCTAGAATCAAGAATATTTAGCTCATGCCTAAGTTTGTTAAAAGTTTGTTCATCAAGAGGCTTGGTAAAGATATCGGCTAATTGATCTTTAGTGTTAATATATGAAATCTCGATATCTCCCTTTTGTTGGTGATCCCTTAGAAAATGATACCGAATGGCCATGTGTTTAGTGCGGCTATGTTCAACGGGATTATCCGCCATGCGGATTGCACTCTCATTATCACATAGAAGAGGAACTTTGGTTAATTTGTAACCGTAGTCCCTAAGGGTTTGCCTCATCCAAAGTAGTTGTGCGCAACAATGGCCTGTGGCAATGTACTCGGCCTCGGCGGTAGAAAGAGCTACGGAATTTTGCTTCTTTGAAGCCCAAGACACCAAGAATCTTCCCAAGAACTGGCAAGTCCCCGATGTGCTCTTTCTATTGATTTTACACCCTGCCCAATCGGCATCCGAATAACCAATTAAATCAAAAGTGGATCCCCTAGGATACCAAAGCCCAAACTTAGGAGTACAAACTAAATATCTCAAGATTCGTTTTACGGCCGTAAGGTGAGCTTCCTTAGGGTCGGCTTGGAATCTTGCACACATGCATACGGAAAGCATAATATCCGGTCGAGATGCACATAAATAGAGTAAGGAGCCAATCATCGACCGGTATACCTTTTGATCGACGGATTTACCTCCTTCATCGAGGTCGAGATGCCCATTGGTTCCCATGGGTGTCTTGATGGGTTTGGCATCCTTCATCCCAAACTTGCTTAAGATATCTTGAGTATACTTTGTTTGGCTTAGGAAGGTGCCCTCTTGGAGTTGCTTTACTTGAAATCCTAAGAAATACTTCAACTCTCCCATCATAGACATCTCGAATTTTTGTGTCATGATCCTACTAAATTCCTCACAAGTAGATTCATTAGTAGACCCAAATATAATATCATCAACATAAATTTGGCATACAAACAAATCATTGTCAAGAGTTTTAGTAAATAAAGTAGGATCGGCTTTTCCGACTTTGAAGCCATTAGCGATAAGAAAATCTCTAAGGCATTCATACCATGCTCTTGGTGCTTGCTTGAGCCCATAAAGCGCCTTAGAGAGTTTATACACATGGTTAGGGTACTCACTATCTTCAAAGCCGGGAGGTTGCTCAACATAGACCTCTTCCTTGATTGGTCTGTTGAGGAAGGCACTCTTCACGTCCATTTGATAGAGCTTGAAGCCATGGTAAGTAGCATAGGCCAATAATATACGAATTGACTCAAGCCTAGCTACGGGTGCATAGGTTTCACCGAAATCCAAACCTTCGACTTGGGAGTATCCTTTGGCCACAAGTCGGGCTTTGTTTCTTCTCACCACAGCATGCTCATCTTGCTTGTTGCGGAAGACCCACTTGGTTCCTACAACATTTTGATTAGGACGTGGAACCAAATGCCATACCTCATTCCTAGTGAAGTTGTTGAGCTCCTCTTGCATCGCCACCACCCAATCCGAATCTTGTAGTGCTTCCTCTACCCTGTGTGGCTCAATAGAGGAAACAAAAGAGTAATGCTCACAAAAATGTGCAACACGAGAATGGTGTCGACGGGGTGATCTCGTTGGATTGCTTGGTGGACTCTTGGGTGTGGCGGCCTTGGTTCTTCATCCTCCTTATCTTGCTCATTTGCATCTCCCCCTTGATCATTGCCGTCATCTTGAGGTGGCTCATTTGCTTGATCTTCTCCTTCATCAACTTGAGCTTCATCCTCATTTTGAGTTGGTGGAGATGCTTGTGTGGAGGAGGATGGTTGATCTTGTGCATTTGGAGGCTCTTCGGATTCCTTAGGACACACATCCCCAATGGACATGTTCCTTAGCGCGATGCACGGAGCCTCTTCATCACCTATTTCATCAAGATCAACTTGCTCTACTTGAGAGCCGTTAGTCTCATCAAACACAACGTCACAAGAAACTTCAACTTGTCCAGTGGACTTGTTAAAGACTCTATATGCCCTTGTGTTTGAATCATATCCTAGTAAAAGGCCTTCTACAGTCTTAGGAACAAATTTAGATTTTCTACCTCTTTTAAAAAGTATAAAGCATTTGCTACCAAAGACTCTAAAATATGAAATATTGGGCTTTTTACCGGTTAGGAGTTCGTAAGATGTCTTCTTGAGGATTCGGTGTAGATATAACCGGTTGATGGCGTAGCAGGCGGTGTTGACCGCCTCGGCCCAAAACCGATCCAAAGTCTTGTATTCATCAAGCATGGTTCTTGCCATGTCCAATAGAGTTCTATTCTTCCTCTCTACTACACCATTTTGTTGTGGCGTGTAGGGAGAGGAGAACTCATGCTTGATGCCCTCCTCCTCAAGGAAGCCTTCAATTTGAGAGTTCTTGAACTCCATCCCGTTGTCGCTTCTAATTTTCTTGATCCTTAAGCCGAACTCGTTTTGAGCCCGTCTCAAGAATCCTTTTATGATCTCTTGGGTGTGAGATTTTTCCTGCAGAAAGAATACCCAAGTGAAGCGAGAATAATCATCCACAATAACTAGACAATACTTACTCCCGCCGATGCTTATGTAAGCAATCGGGCCAAATAGGTCCATGTGTAGGAGCTCCAGTGGCCTGTCAGTCGTCATGATGTTCTTATGTGGATGATGGGCACCAACTTGCTTCCCTGCTTGGCATGCGCTACAAATCATCTCTTTCTCAAAATGAACATTTGTTAATCCTAAAATGTGCTCTCCCTTTAGAAGCTTATGAAGATTCTTCATCCCAACATGGGCTAGTCAGCGGTGCCATAGCCAACCCATGTTAGTCTTAGCAATTAAGCAAGTGTCGAGTTCAGCTCTATCAAAATCTACCAAGTATAGCTGACCCTCTAACACTCCCTTAAATGCTATTGAATCATCACTTCTTCTAAAGACAGTGACACCTACATCAGTAAATAGACAGTTGTAGCCCATTTTGCATAATTGAGAAACGGAAAGCAAATTGTAATCTAATGAATCTACAAGAAAAACATTGGAAATAGAATGGTCAGGTGATATAGCAATTTTACCCAATCCTTTGACCAAACCTTGATTTCCATCCCCGAATGTGATAGTTCGTTGGGGATCTTGGTTTTTCTCATAGGAGGAGAACATCTTCTTCTCCCCTGTCATGTGGTTTGTGCACCCGCTGTCGATGATCCAACTTGAGCCCCCGGATGCATAAACCTACAAAACATGTTTAGTTCTTGACTTTAGGTACCCAAATGGTTTTGGGTCCTTTGGCATTAGACACAAGAACTTTGGGTACCCAAACACAAGTCTTTGACCCCTTGTGCTTGCCCCCAACATACTTGGCAACTACCTTGCCGGATTTGTTAGTCAAAACATAGGATGCATCAAAAGTTTTAAATGAAATGTCGTGATCATTTGATGCATTAGGAGTTTTCTTCTTAGACAACTTAGCACGGGTTGGTTGCCTAGAACTAGATGTCTCACCCTTATACATAAATGCATGGTTAGGGCCAGAGTGAGACTTCCTAGAATGAATTCTCCTAATCTTGCCCTCAGGATAACCGACAGGGTACAAAATGTATCCCTCGTTATCTTGAGGCATGGGAGCCTTGCCCTTAACAAAGTTGGACAATTTCTTAGGAGGGGCATTAATTTTGACATTGCCTCCCTGTTGGAAGCCAATGCCATCCTTAATGCCAGGGCGTCTCCCACTATAAAGCATACTACGAGCAAATTTAAATTTTTCATTTTCAATTTCATGCTCGGCAATTTTAGCATCTAATTTTGCTATATGATCATTTTGTTGTTTAATTAAAGCCATGTGATCATGAATAGCATTAATATCAACATCTCTACATCTAGTACAAATAGAAGTGTGCTCAACGGTAGATGTAGATGGTTTGCAAGATTTTAATTCAACAACCTTAGCATGCAATATGTCATTTTTACTTCTAAGGTCGGAAATGGTAGTATTGCAATCATCAAAATCTTTAGCCTTAGCAAGCAATTTTTTATTTTCATTTCTAAGGCTAGCAAGAGATATGTTCAATTCTTCAATCCTAGCAAGCAAATCATCATTATCATTTCTAAGATTGGGAATTGAAACAGTACAAGCAATAGAATCAACCTTAGCTAACAAATTAGCATTCTCATTTCTAAGATTGTCTATAGTCTCATGGCAAGTGCTTAGCTCACTAGATAATTTTTCGCATTTTTCAACTTCTAGAGAATAAGCATTTTTCACTTTAACATGCTTTTTGTTTTCCTTGATTAGGAAGTCCTCTTGGGAGTCCAAGAGGTCATCCTTCTTATGAATGGAACTAATTAATTCATTTAATTTCTCTTTTTGTTGCATATTTAAGTTGGCAAAAAGGGTACGCAAATTATCTTCCTCGTCACTAGCATTATCATCACTAGAGGACTCATATCTAGTGGAGGATTTGGATTTAACCTTCTTCTTTTTGCCGTCTTTTGCCATGAGGCACTTGTGGCCGACGTTGGGGAAGAGAAGTCCCTTGGTGACGGCGATGTTGGCAGCGTCCTCGTCGTCGAAGGAGTCGCTAGAGCTTTTGTCGGAGTCCCACTCGCGACAAACATGGGCATCGCCGCCCTTCTTCTTGTAGTACCTCTTCTTCTCCTTTCTTCTCCCCTTCTTGTTGTCGCCCCTGTCACTGTCACTAGAAATAGGAAATTTTGCTATAAAGTGATCGAGCTTACCACTTGTAGCAAACCTTCTTGGAGCGGGGCTTGTAATCTTTCCCCCTCCTTTGCTTGAGGATTTGGCGGAAGGTCTTGATGACGAGCGCCATTTCCTCGTTGTCAAGCTTGGAGGCGTCGATGGGTGTTCTACTCGGTGTAGACTCCTCCTTCTTCTCCTCTGTCGCCTTAAATGCGACCGGTTGTGCTTCGGACGTGGAGGGGCCGTCAAGCTCGTTGATCTTCCTTGAGCCTTTGATCATAAACTCAAAGCTCACAAAATTCCCGATTACTTCCTCGGGAGTCATTAGAGTATATCTAGGATTGCCACGAATTAATTGTACTTGAGTAGGGTTAAGGAAAATAAGTGATATTAGAATAACCTTAACCACCTCGTGGTCATCCCACTTCTTGCTCCCGAGGTTGCGCACTTGATTCACCAAGGTTTTGAGCCGGTTGTACATGTCTTGTGGCTCGTCCCCTTGGCGTAGACGGAAGCGACCGAGCTCCCCCTCGATCGTTTCCCACTTGGTGATTTTGGTGAGTTCATCACCCTCGTGCGCGGTCTTGAGCACGTCCCAAACTTCCTTGGCGCTCTTTAATCCTTGCACCTTGTTGTACTCCTCCCTACTTAGAGAAGCGAGGAGTATGGTTGTGGCTTGGGAGTTGAAGTGCTCGATTTGGGCCACTTCGTCCTCATCATAATCCTGATCCCCTACGGATGGTACCTGTGCTCCAAACTCAACAACATTCCATATACTTTTGTGGAGTGAGGTTAGATGAAATTTCATTAAATCACTCCACCTAGCATAATCTTCACTGTCAAAGGTTGGCGGTTTGCCTAATGGAATGGAAAGTAATGGAGTATGTCTAGAAGTACGAGGATAGTGTAAGGGGATCTTACTAAACTTCTTGCGCTCAGGGCGCTTAGAAGTTATGGAGGGTGCGTCAGAGCCGGAGGTGGAAGGTGATGAAGTGTCGGTCTCGTAGTAGACCACCTTCCTCATTTTCTTTTTCTTGTCGCCACTCCAATGCGACTTGTGGGAGGAGGCTTTCTTCTCCTTCCCTTTCTTTTTGTTGCGGGACTCTTCCGATGAAGCCTTCCCGTGGCTTGTAGCGGGCTTGTTGCCGGTCTCCATTTCCTTCTTGGCGTGTTCTCCCGACATCACTTCGAGCGGTTAGGCTCTAATGAAGCACCGGGTTCTGATACCAATTGAAAGTCGCCTAGAGGGGGTGAATAGGGCGAAACTGAAATTTACAAAGTTAATCACAACTACAAGCCGGGTTAGCGTTAGAAATATAATCAAGTCCGCAAGAGAGGGCGCAAAACAAATCGCAAGCGAATAAGAAGTGTGACACGTGGATTTGTTTTACCGAGGTTCGGTTCTTCCAAACCTACTCCCCGTTGAGGTGGTCACAAAGACCGGGTCTCTTTCAACCCTTTCCCTCTCTCAAACGGTCCCTCGGACCGAGTGAGCTTTCTCTTCTCAAATCAACCGGGAACAAAACTTCCTCGCAAGGACCACCACACAATTGGTGTCTCTTGCCTCGGTTACAAGTGAGTATTAATCTCAAGAAAGAATGAGAAGGAAGAAAGCGATCCAAGCGCAAGAGCTCAAAAGAACACGACAAATCACTCTCACTAGTCACTAATGCTTTTGTGGAATTGGGAGAGGATTTGATCACTTGGGTGTGTCTTGTATTGAATGCCTAGCTCTTGTAAATGGTTGGAAGGTTGAAAACTTGGATGTCTTGAATGTGGGGTGGTTGGGGGTATTTATAACCCCAACCACCAAACTAGCCGTTTGGTGGGGCTGTCTGTCGCATGGTGCACCGGACAGTGTCCGGTGCGCCAGCCACGTCACCAGGCCGTTGGGTTCTGACCGTTGGAGTTCTGACTTCTGGGCCCGCCTGGATGTCCGGTGGCGCACCGGACATGCAATGTAGAGTATCTGGTGCGCCACTTTGCGCGTGCCTGACTTCTGCGTGCTCTGGCGCGCATTTAATGCTTCTGCAAGTGACCGTTGGCGCGAAGTAGTCGTTGCTCCGCTGGCTCACCGGACAGTCCGGTGCACACCAGTCATGTCCGGTGAATTATAGCGGAGCGAATTCCCGAAGCTGGCGAGTTCCTGAGACGCTCTTCCTTGGAGCACCGGACACTGTCCGGTGTACACCGGACAGTCCGGTGAATTATAGCGGAGCGCCTCTGGATTTTCCCGAAGGTGAGGAGTTCAGCGTGAAGTCCCCTAGTGCACCGGACACTGTCCGGTGGCACACCGGACAGTCCGGTGCGCCAGACCAGGGCACACTTCGGTTATCCCTTGCTCTCTCTGTTGAACCCAATTCTTGGTCTTTTTATTGGCTAAGTGTGAACCTTTGGCACCTGTATAACTTATACACTAGATCAAAACTAGTTAGTCCAATTATTTGTGTTGGGCAATTCAACCACCAAAATCAATTAGGAAATAGGTGTAAGCCTAATTCCCTTTCAGGGTGCGCTCGCACGCACCCACTGGAACGAAACGCAACCGAGAAAGGCCGGTCCCCTTGCAAAAAAGTGCGACAAAAGCCTCCAAGCGAGTACCAACACTCCCTTCGAGGCTCGGGGGCTACTGTCGGGGACCATAATTAGGGGTACCCCCAAAACTCCTAATCTCAGCTGGTAACCCCCATCAGCACAAAGCTGCAAAGGCCTGATGGGCGCGATTTAGGTCAAGGCTTCGTCCACTCAAGGGACATGATCTCGCCTCGCCCGAGCCCAGCCTCGGGCAAAGGCAGCCGACCCGGGAGGATTCACGTCTCGCCCGAGGGTCCCCTCAAGCAACGGACGCACCTTCGGCTCGCCCGAGGCTCAGGCTTCGCGGAGAAGCAACCTTGGCCAGATCGCCACGCCAACCGACCGTATCGCAAAAGCATTTAATGCAAGGATCGATTGACACCTTATCCTGACGCACGCTCCTCAGTCGACAGGGCCAAAGTGATCGCAGTCACTTCGCCGCTCCAATGACCGACCTGATAGGAAAACAGCGCCGCCTGCCCTGCTCCGACTGCTGTGCCACTCGATAGAGTGAGGCTGACACCAGCTAAGTCCAGCCATGGGCGCCATAGGAAGCTCCGCCTCGCCCGACCCCAGGGCTCGGACTCAGCCTCGACCTCAGAAGACGGACTCCGCCTCGCCCGACCCTAGGGTTCGGACTCAGCCTCGACCTCGGAAGACGGACTCCGCCTCGCCCGACCCCAGGGTTTGGACTCAGCCTCGACCTCGGAAGACGGACTCCGCCTCGCCCGACCCTAGGGCTCGGACTCAGCCTCGACCTCGGACGACGGACTCCGCCTCGCCCAACCCCAGGGCTCGGACTCAACCTCGACCTCGGACGACGGACTCGGCCTCGCCTGACCCCAGGGCTCGGACTCAACCTCGACCTCGACCTCGGAAGACGGACTCTGCCTCGCTCGACCCCAGGGCTCGGACTCAGCCTCGACTCTGGAAGGCGGTCTCCGCCTCACCCGACCCCAGGGCTCGGACTCAACCTCGACCTCGGACGACGGTCTCCGCCTCGCTCGACCCCCGGGGCTCGGACTCAACCTCGACCTCGGAGGAGCCTCCGCCTCGCCTGACCTCGGGCTCGGACCGACCACGTCATAGGAGGGGCCATCATTACCCTACCCCTAGCTAGCTCAGGCTACGGGGAACAAGACCGACGTCCCATCTGGTTCGCCCCGGTAAACAAGTAATGATGACACCCCGCGTGCTCCATGACGACGGCGGCTCTCAGCCCCTTACGGAAGCAAGGAGACGTCAGCAAGGATCCGACAGCCCCGACAGCTGTACTTCCACAGGGCTCAAGCGCTCCTCCGACGGCCACGACATCACATGAACAGGGCGCCAAAACCTCTCTTACAGCCACAACGGCATGTACTTAGGGCTCTGGCTCCTCTCTGCTAGACACGTTAGCACATTGCTACACCCCCCATTGTACACCTGGGCCCTCTCCTTACGTCTATAAAAGGAAGGCCCAGGGCTCTCGTACGAGAAGGTGGCCGCGCGGGAGAACGGGCTGGCAGACGGTCTCTCTCTCTCTCTCCCACGCGAACGCTTGTAACCCCC
Organism: Zea mays; assembly: GCF_902167145.1. Lineage (NCBI taxonomy): Eukaryota > Viridiplantae > Streptophyta > Magnoliopsida > Poales > Poaceae > Zea > Zea mays. The sequence continues at coordinate 104,282,657 of NC_050104.1, read as the reverse complement.
TACTGCAAGCGCATCTGCCCTGGGCGCAGGACAACACGAAGGCCGCGGTTTCCCCTTGCTGTTTCCCCCCTTTGTGTCCCGTCTCGCGCCGACCCATCCGGGCTGGGACATGCAGCGACAATTTACTCGTCGGTCTAGGGACCCCCCGGGGTCGAAACGCCGACAGTATTCTTATGGTAAGTCGTAGATTGAAAGGGAAAAGGAGTCTTTAGCGAAGACAAGGCTTCCACTCCACTCTATCGGTATTATTTACCCTTCGCCATCACTCCACTCTCAATTGGTATAATCTTCACTCTTATTACTTGTACCAATGGGGAGAAAAGTAAAAAGGGCTCTCAAAAGACTCCATTTTTGGCGATTAATGCCAAAGGGGGAGAAATATTAAGCCCAAAGCAAAAGGACCGCACCACCACTTTCAAAGTTTAAAATGAAGTTTTTCAATTGGTATATTATGATGAAATATTTAAAAGAAGATTTTTCAAATTGGTATCTAAAATATTTGATCTTCTTTCAATTGGTAAAACCCTCTTGAACACTAAGAGGAAGAATTTCATTCAGGGGGAGTTTTGTTTGAGTCAAAGGAAAAGCATTTGAAACAGGGGGAGAAAATTTTCAAATCTTGAAAATGCTACTTGCAAGCTTACTCATATACCTTTATCTATTTACAAAAAGAATTTGAAAAGATTTTTCAAAAGAATTTGCAAAAACAAAACAAGTGGTGCAAGCGTGGTCCAAAATGTTAAAAGAAAGAAAGCAATCCATGCATATCTAATAAAAGTAAAACTTGGTTTAATTCCAAGCAACATTTGCACTTACCTTATGCAAAATAGTTCAATTCTGCACTTATATATTTGCTTTGGTTTGTGTTGGCATCAATCACCAAAAAGGGGGAGATTGAAAGGGAAATAGGGTCAAACCTTTTCCTAAATGATTTTGGTGGTTGAAATGCTCAACACAAATAATTGGACTAACTAGTTTGCTCTAGATTATATGTTCTACAGGTGCCAAAGGTTCAGCACAAACCAATAAAAATATTAAAGTTAGGGTTCAAAAGAAAGGAGCAAAAGAAACCGAAGAGAACCCTGGTCTGGCGCACCGGACTGTCCGGTGCACCAGGGTGGATCGACTTCAAACTCTTCACCTTCGGGTTTCTCCAGGCGCACTCCACTATAATTCATCGGACTGTCCGGTGCACCAAGCGGAGCAACGACTATCAGCGCAACGGTCGACTGCACAGTGCCCTGACAGAGCTACAGTTCGCGACAGAAGTCAGAGCAGGCGCCAGAGGCGCACTGGACACTAAACAGTAGCTGTCCGGTGCGGCATCAGACTGTCTGGTGCACCAAGATGTCAGAGCTCCAACGGTCGAAACCGTCAGAACCCTAACGATTGGGTGACGTGGCTGGCGCACCGGACAGTGTCCGGTGGTGCACTGGACTGTCCGGTGCGCCCATCGACAGCAGCCCTTCCCAACGACTGTTTTGGTGGTTGGGGCTATAAATACCCCCCAACCACCACTATTCAAGGCATCCAAGTTTCCAGCATATTGCATTCAATACAAGAGCTCTAGACTTCACTCCAAGACACAAACAAGAGATCAAATCCTCTCCCAAGTCCAAAATCACTCCAAACACTTAGTGACTAGTTAGAGAGATTTTCGTGTTCATTTGAGTTCTTGTCGCTTGGATCGCTTTTCTTCTTCCCCATTTTTGTTCTCAAGACATTTGTAATCAAAGCAAGAGACATCAATTGTGTGGTGGTCCTTGCGGGGTCTAAGTGACCCATTTGATTGAGGAGAAAACTCACTCGGTCTAGGTGACCGTTTGAGAGAGGGAAAGGGTTGAAAGAGACCCGGTCTTTGTGACCACCTCAACGGGGAGTAGGTTTGTAAGAACCGAACCTCGGTAAAACAAATCACCGTGTCATCTGCTCTATTTCCTTGGTTGATTTGTTTTCACCCTCTCTTTCGGACTCGGTTTTATTTCTAAAGCTAACCCCGGCTTGTAGTTGTGCTTAAAGTTTATAAATTTCAGATTTGTCTATTCACCCCTCTCTAGGCGACTTTCACTTACCATCTAAGAGCACCTAGAGGGGGTGAATAGGTGATCCTGCAAAAATAACTTAAAACAACATGAACTTGGTCTAATAATTAAGTTAGTGCAAACTAAAACCAAGTTTGGGTGAGAAGAAGAGAGAAAAATTCCCTTCACTTGATTGCTCTTACAAGATATGAATGATTCTAAGAGAAATATTAAAGTGAGCAGAGAGAACTTAGGAAGAAGAAAAAATTGCAATAAAGTAAACGAGACAAGGGACATGACTTTATCCCGTGGTTCGGTCAAGCGTAATATACTCGCCTACTCCACGTTGTGGTGTCCCAATGGACAATGTTTACACTCAACCTCTCTCAAGCGATCACAAAGATCAACTTGAATGGCTCAGTCTTCCTTTATCACTTACATCCCATTTGCGACAAACCTCCACGCCTTGGAGTCTGTCGTAGCCTTACAGAGGATCAAAATCACAACTTAGAGTAAGGGAGGGGGATATAATATACACAAGAGCAAATCATAGCAACGCACGCTACAAACACAAAGACAAGAGCGCAAGTACACAAATTCACAAGAATAACACAAAACTGGCGCGAGAACTCTAACTATATGCTAATCTAATTTCAATCGAAGACCAAAATCCTTGTCTATGTTGCTCTATCCCTCTACTTTATAGCACAGATAAGAGAGAGTTGCATATAAATATATGCATTGATTAGAGGCTTTATCCAACAGAGGTCTAACTAGTCCTATCTTGTCATAGTTGTTGCATTGTACGCGGATCACAACTCTGATGTGCTACAACGATGAGTGTGGCATGCTATAGTGACTGTTATGGTATGGTGCACACGTCGTTGAGTATGGCATAATTGGTAGTTGTTAGAGGTGCATACACCGTATAATGCTCGTGGGTATATACGAGGTATGATACATGGCTATAGTGTGTCTTTTTTTACTGCTACATCACCTCTCGTTATAAATATTATGGATCAAAACCTTATCTTAATTGCTTGATGCCATATACGATGACCTCATCAGGGGCACTCATGGTGCCAATGTCATGCCAATAGTGTCATCTTGCCCAATGGTGGTCTTGAGGAGTGTCGGGGACTCCTATGTAAAGCCCTCGACTTAAAACGCCATAGGGCCTAACCCAACAAGGGATTGACCCCTTGGGTGCGGGACCTAGGGAATGCTAGGTTGATGCCAAGTAAGATCCTCTATGAGGTCCGTCTTGTATTGATGAAGTGTTGGATGGCTGTTTGATAACATCTGAGGGTATGTCTATCTTCGTACTATGACAACAAGCCATATCAATATAGATTTGCTTATAACAAACTAGAAAATTCACATTTGAATCAAACAAGACTATATATAACCCTATCTCCTGAACTATATATGAGGGTTGAGGAGCCCCCCATCGGTATCACCTAATCACAACCCAACAAATCCAAGACATCTCGTTATATCTAGACATCTAATCATCAAGAACCCTTTGTAAACTCGAGCATAGTTAAAAGAGATCTACTCCTAGTTAGACGTATGATACCACATATCTCGTGCGCTATTATTTTAATTCTTTGTTCATGGTACACTAATTCGTATACTGTTAGAATTATAGGCATTTTCCGTATTATTTTAATTCCATAAATTAACATTATGATGATGACATATAATAAATGATTAACCATAGAAATCGTGATCTTAAATTGATCCATACCAATATGAATCAAGAGAACATAGAGCATGTGAATTATATAAATCATATAAATACGATAAACATGTATACTGACTGAACAAATGAAAATAAACAGATAGAAACACAAACAGCATGACTGTAAAATTAAAACAGACAGATCTATCATATTACAATAAGACAGAACAGATAAGATAAAATCATTCCTACATATGAAGCAGCATAGAAGAATATATGAAACATATATAATATCCAGAACACAAAACAGTAAGTAAATAAAACGATCATACCCTCCGATGCGCTCTGATGATCCAGATCCTTGACCAGCTTCTTTTGTCATGTTGGAGATGTTTTGGGCAGTCGCGTAGACGCTCCCCAAAAACCTAATTGCCGATCCCCCGTGCAAGGTCTCGAACAGCACCGGCTTCGGAGGCACCTGCCCTCTCGCTTCTCTGTGCGCGCAGAGTCACAAGATGGAAAAACCCTCACTCGGGCGGCTGGACTGTGATTCTGAAAGTGTTTCTCGCGTGTACCGAGTGACAGGGGTGCTCCTCTATTTAACCTCTCGCAGAGGGAAGCTGAAGGAGAAAGGTCGCTGAGTCACGCCAAGAGTCGGCCAGCTCTAGCCGAGTTATGCCATGAGTCGGCCAGCTCTCGCCGAGTCACGCCATGAGTCGGCAGCTGAAGGAGAAGGGTCACTCGGCTGGCTGACGAAGAGATAGGGTCACTCGGCTGACGAAGAGACAGGGTCACTCGGCTGACGTACGCGGTTAGTGAGTGCTAAAAATTAACACAACCACACCACGCCCGCTCGCCTGCCTGCCTGCCTGCCTGCCTCGCCTCGCCTCGCCACGCCACGCCACGCCACGCCCCGCCCGGCCCGGCCGGCGGCGGCAGCGGCGGCGCGCGCGCGCGCGTGTGGCACGCCCTTGTCCATTTCTTGACTTCTCAAGTTAAGTGGAATAAATCCCACCATATAAGTCAAGGCAAAAGACCCTTGGACTTCCAATGTGGTACTATTGGTATTCTCCACCATTACACACCATAGAGTTAATTCAGTAAATGGGTCAAGCCCATAAAAGATCCAAGAATCCCCACCAAACTCTAGGGTTTGTAATGATGAAGTATCAGAATCACAATCCTTTGATATACCAGTGTTTCGATGGAGACTGTTAAGTTGAACATCCATCTAGAATAAGAGTTTCACTCATTCACAACTGAACAATGGACTATGCCTTGAATTGACAGTTTTGTGTGAAATAAGATTCACTCAAATCCTTTGCTGATACTAGGCTGCAAAAGGGTATTCCCGCTATTTAGAAGCATATAAGTCACACTTCAGTGCCTTTCATGAGTATTTAGGGATTACCCAAGTCCCATAGACTGTGACTAGCAGTCTGACTCATATAGGTGTATTCCTCAGAAGATGTTCTGTAGGACAACATCTCACCTTTATAAGACTCTTGGAATACATTAAGGTAAAAACCATCCTGCCTTACAGATAGGAAAGATGTGCATCAGAAATGAGTTAAAGAAGGGATCTTTCCTCACAATCTACTCCTAGCTTGTTTCTCCGCTCTACTTCACGGGATCTCCGATCACATAGAGCACGTTACCACTAGAGTAGATCTCACATGGGTCTCATACCCATTTCCCTCGATGCACTTTCTATCACATTGCGTGATAGACCCTTAGTGAATTGATCTGCCAGATTATTTGATGTGTGGACATAATCCACAGTTATAACTCCGGAGTTTTTCAACTTTCTGACAGATTTCAATCTCCTCTTAACATGCCTTGTAGACTTCATGTTATTCCTGGAACTGTTAACCTTTGTAATCACCGTTTGGTTGTCACAGTTCATGGAAATAGCCGGTATCGGTTTTTCAACTACCGGTAAGTCCAATAGGAAATCACGAAGCCACTCGGCCTCAGCCCCAGCAGTGTCTAATGCTGCGAGTTCTGCTTCCATTGTAGACTTCGTTAAGATAGTCTACTTGCAAGACTTCCAGGAAACAGCGCCACCTCCAAACAGAAACACATATCCGCTTGTGGCATAAAGCTCATCAGCATCAGAAATCCAGTTGGCATCACAATAGCCTTCCAGCACTTTTGGGTTTCCGGTATAATGAATACCGTATGTCATAGTACCTTTCAAATACCGCAACACTCTCTCAAGAGCACGCCAGTGATCATCTCCTGGTTTCGACACAAACCGACTTAGCTTACTCACAGCATAAGAGATGTCTGGCCTTGTTGCACTTGCAAGGTACATGAGCGAGCCAATGATCTGGGAGTATGTCAATTGATCCCTTGCTATTCTCCGATTCTTTCTTAATAGCACACTGGGGTCATAAGGTGTTGGAGCAGGATCACAGTCACTAAAACCAAAGCGACTCAATACCTTTTCCACATAATGGGATTGTAACAAAGTTACCCCACCATCAGCTTCTCTAACAAGCTTGATGTTTAGAATGACATCAGCCTCTCCCAAATCTTTCATCTCGAAATTGCTCGATAGAAGATTTTTAACTTCCTCAATCACATTGAGATTTGATCCAAAGATCAAAATGTCATCAACATAAAGGCACAGCATAACAGACTCACCCCCACCATACCGATAGTATACACACGTGTCAGATTCATTTACAACAAAGCCAGCTGCTGTAAGAGTATTATCAAACTTTTCATGCCATTGCTTAGGTGCTTGTTTTAGGCCATACAATGATTTTATCAACCTGCACACCTTGTTCTCTTGACCATCCGCAATAAACCCTTCTGGCTGATCCATATAGATCTCCTCATCCAACTCTCCATTAAGGAAAGCTGTCTTAACATCCATCTGATGAATGATAAGACCATAAGAGCCTTCCACGGCTATTAACGTGCGGATCGTAGTCAATCGAGCCACTGGTGAGTAGGTATCAAAGAAATCTTCACCCTCCTTTTGGGTATATCCTTTGGCCACAAGCCTTGCCTTGTACCTCTCAATTGTACCATCAGGCCTAAGCTTTTTCTTGAAGATCCATTTGCAACCTATAGGTTGACAACCATAAGGGCGGTCAACGACCTCCCAAGTTCCATTAGACATAATAGATTCCATCTCACTCCTTACTGCTTCCTTCCATAAGTCAGCATCAGGAGAGGAATATGCCTCACTAATGGTAGTTGGTGTGTCTTCCACAAGGTACACTATAAAGTCATTACCAAATGATTTTGCAACCCTCTGTCTCTTGCTCTTTCGAGTGACTATAGTGTCATCCTCCTCAGGGATGTGCACGTGAGAATCCTCAGCATGATCTATAGGAATCGACAGTTCGTGCTCATGGGGAATTATAGTCTCATGACTTGTATCACTAGGTGTATTCTTCATGGGAAACTCATTCTCAAAAAATGTTGCGTCTCTTGATTCCATGATAGTATCAACATACATATCAGGCACATCCGATTTTATAATTAAGAACCTATACCCAGTGCTGTGAAAAGAGTACCCAAGGAATATACAGTCAACAGTTTTAGGTCCAAGTTTACGCTTTTTGTTGATTGGCACATTCACTTTAGCCAAGCAACCCCAAGTGCGCAAATATGAGAGATTTACTCTTCTCTTTTCCCATTCCTCAAATGGAGTGATCTCTTTGTTCTTTGTTGGAACTCTATTCAGGACATGACATGCTGTCAAAATCGCCTCACCCCACCATGCCTTGGATAATCCCGCTGTACTCAACATGGCATTCACCAAATCTGTTAGAGTGCGGTTTTTCCTTTCAGCAATCCCATTGGATTGTGGTGAGAATGGCGGTGTCCTCTCATGAATAATACCATGTTCCACGCAGAACTCATCGAACACATTAGAGAAATATTCTCCACCTCGGTCGGACCTTAAACGTTTTATTTTCCTCTCAAGTTGGTTCTCAACTTCAGCTTTATAGGCCTTAAAATAATTGAACGCTTCATCTTTTGTTTTTAAGAGATACACATAACAAAATCTAGTGGAGTCATCTATAAAAGTGAGAAAGTATCTTCTACCACCTTTGGTCAAAATTCCATTCATCTCGCACAGATCAGAATGAACAAGTTCTAGAGGTGCCAAACTCCTCGCCTCAGCAGCCTTGTGAGGCTTGCGGGGTTGTTTTGATTCAACACACACATGGCACTTAGACTTTTTGACCAAGTTAAATTTAGGAATTAAATTTATATTTGCTAACCGCATAAGACAGCCAAAGCTTGCATGACAAAAACGTGAATGCCATAAATCTGACTCATCAGAAAAATGAACAGAATTCACCAGTTTATTACACACATCATGCAGTGATAAGCGGAACAAGCCTCCGCAGTCATATCCTTTACCAACAAAAATACCATGTTTAGACACAACACATTTATTAGACTCAAGAACAACTTTGTATCCATCTCGACATAGCATAGACGCGCTAACGAGATTCTTCTTGATAGAGGGCACATGCTGCACGCTCTTCAATGGCACCATCTTTCCCGAAGTAAACTTCAGAATGACCGTACCAACACCAAGAACATGAGCACGCGACCCATTTCCCATCAACAAGGCGCCAGACCTCCCGACCTGATAGGAAGTGAACATAGAGGCATCAGCACACACATGAATGTTTGCACCACTGTCCATCCACCACTCAGGTGAATTACAGACTGAAAGAACAAATGGTAAAGAGTTACCATACCCAGATGTTCCTCCTTCAGTTTCAGTGGTTACAACATTAGCTGATTTCTTGTCTTGAGTGAACTTGCGATCAGGGCACTCTCTTGCCCAATGTTGATCACTGCCACAGACAAAGCATCCTCCCTTTCCCTTGTTATTGTTGTTCTTCTTTTTAAACTGTGCTGTTTGAACAGGTTTATTCGTGTTCTCTGGTTTGTTCTGGTTTTTCTTCTTGTTAAACTTGCGGAAGTTTCTCTTCTGCACCACATTAGCAGTAGAGGTTTCAACACCTTTTCCACTGTCCTTTGTTCTAGCCCTTTCCTCAACATCAAGAGTACCAATGAGCTCTTCCACATTGAACTCTTGTCTCTTATGTTTGAGAGAGGTAGCAAAGTCCTTCCAAGAAGGTGGTAACTTGGCAATTATACCGCCAGCCACAAACTTGTCAGGCAAAGGACAAGGAAAAAGTTCGAGTTCCTTAGCTAGTGCCTGAAACTCATGAGCCTGTTCCACTACAGATCGGTTCTCAACCATCTTGTAGTCATACAGCTGCTCCATGAGGTACAGCTCGCTACCAGCGTCAGTTACTCCAAACTTTCCAACAAGAGCATCCCACAGCTCTTTCCCCGTGGGAAGGATGATATAGCTTTTCTAGAATTTTGTGTCAAGTGCGCTAATCACTGCACCTCGAAAGAGGTTGTTTTCAGCCTTAAACTTAGCCTCATCCTCAGGAGGTAAGTTGGCAGGCTTGCCCTCAGCGGCATGAAAACAAGACATTGCAGTTAGCCACAATTCCATCTTAGCCTTCCATATCAAGAAGTTTTTACCATCAAAAGGATCAGGCTTTAGCACAGCAGCAAAACCTCTGACAGAAAAATGCCTAACATTAGGTTTTTGGATTGTTAGAATTATAGGCATTTTCCGTATTATTTTAATTCCATAAATTAACATTATGATGATGACATATAATAAATGATTAACCATAGAAATCGTGATCTTAAATTGATCCATACCAATATGAATCAAGAGAACATAGAGCATGTGAATTATATAAATCATATAAATACGATAAACATGTATACTGACTGAACAAATGAAAATAAACAGATAGAAACACAAACAGTATGACTGTAAAATTAAAACAGACAGATCTATCATATTACAATAAGACAGAACAGATAAGATAAAATCATTCCTACATATGAAGCAGCATAGAAGAATATATGAAACATATATAATATCCAGAACACAAAACAGTAAGTAAATAAAACGATCATACCCTCCGATGCGCTCTGATGATCCAGATCCTTGACCAGCTTCTTTTGTCATGTTGGAGATGTTTTGGGCAGTCGCGTAGACGCTCGGGCGGCTGGACTGTGATTCTGAAAGTGTTTCTCGCGTGTACCGAGTGACAGGGGTGCTCCTCTATTTAACCTCTCGCAGAGGGAAGCTGAAGGAGAAAGGTCGCCGAGTCACGCCAAGAGTCGGCCAGCTCTAGCCGAGTTATGCCATGAGTCGGCAGCTGAAGGAGAAGGGTCACTCGGCTGGCTGACTGACGTACGCGGTTGGTGAGTGCTAAAAATTAACACAACCACACCCCGCCTGCCTCGCCTGCCTGCCGCGCCCGGCCCGACCGGCGGCGGCGCGCGCGCGCGCGTGTGGCACGCCCTTGTCCATTTCTTGACTTCTCAAGTTAAGTGGAATAAATCTCACCATATAAGTCAAGGCAAAAGACCCTTGGACTTCCAATGTGGTACTATTGGTATTCTCCACCATTACACACCATAGAGTTAATTCAATAAATGGGCCAAGCCCATAAAAGATCCAACATATACTAGAGCAAATAATTCTGATCACAGGATATAAAAAACTTTTATACATATGAAAATTATTTGAACTTATAAATCTTTGCCACATTAACTTATTTAATGTCTATGGAACTCTTAATAAAGCTGGCATATGTGTTGGGTGCTGGCAATTTGCTCATTGTTACCGGAGATGCATTTATCCCTCGGCACAGTCTCGCAATCGATTTGCAACCCGATCTAAGGCTATTTCCAATGATGATTTTATGGTTGTTTCATACACATTTAATAATATACTACATTATTTTTTTTATGATATGTCATAACATTTAAGAGGATTGAGTTTTATGAGATGAAACTATGTCAACTCATTTCCAAGGTCTTGGAAACCATGTGAAACCTCCATTGCGAGTGGTTTGTTTCATCTTCACGTATTTTGCTAACCTCTAGTGGTCATCGAGTTGATGAAACGGTGCGGCGAAATATTGTATTGAGAAACAATGTTATATTCAAAGTTTCATAACACTTTTGGCAACTACCTACTAGTGCTGAAGCAACGCCAAATGCTAGTGTGACACAGTCACTGCTGCGGTGCTGCATGCGGGGGTGGTATGAACGAACTAAAATCCTGGGAAAAATCTCGTAACAAGAAACGGCTGCCCTGCGTGGCGTACGCTCTAGCTGGTGGACGCGCGCAGCTGCCGACCATCACCAGCCGCCGCTGCGCTAGTACGCTACACGAGTACACGCCCACGGCCCACCTGCGTCCCTCAAAAACCGGAAACGAGCGAGCGGCTCAGCGGCAGTTGGCGGCGTCGTCGGTCGGTCGGTCGACCAACGGTTTGTGCGTGACGGGCCCGTGACGCGGTCATGCCGTAACGAACAGGTCCTGCGGCCTCCTCGACTGGACTGGACATATCCAAACTGCGTGCGGCCTGCGGCGACGGGCTCGGTTTTGCTTCCGCGTCAGCGCCCACGCGCCGGCCCCAGCCGCTTGTGTTTCCCTTGTTTTGCCTTGGACTTTGCGACTAGGACCTTGAGGATATGGTGTTTTGCCGCGAGGTCTGGCCTAGTGTTTCTTGGAGCAGAGGTTAGTTAGTTAGGCTCGTTTGTATCGTATGGTCTTCCTCTTCAACGTAGAGTGCATGGCATGGTTTAAACTTGACTTGAAGTTAGAGACAGGCTTCACCGCTTCAGCGTCAACACAGCTACGGCCTTCGTTCAAGTGTTACAAGGGATTTTTATACATATAAAAATTCTTATTCTTGCAAGCTCATTTACTTTATTCGGCGGCGAGTCTTGCTAATACCGCCGTGATGCATGCGCACTATTTAGTGGTAACTTTGTTTAACAAAATTAGCTGCAATCAAACAATGCACAGCTGGTTCATGTACTTGCCCTTCATTTCGAAATAAATGATTAAAATACGCTAGCTTCTCTAGCTACTATACAAACCAGGACATGCCATAACCTTTTTACTGTACAAAGCAAGCAACAATCCAACTCTCTTTTGGTTTGTTTTCGCTGGACGGACGTGTGGCTGCCTATGATTTCTGAAGAATAAGGTCATTCTCAATAGAGTTTTATTACACTTTTTTTAAAGCTTTAAAGCTGTTATGTCAACATTTGTTTAGAAAATAATGTTGTTAGAGTTTGGTCCCTATGAAAACTCTTCCATCTCTCATAACTCTTATATCTCTCTTTATTAAATTGCATGCCAGTTATATATGGCATGATATTTATAGAACTAGAACTCTTGTGATCCTTTTTATTAACCTTGCTCTAACGCATTCAGAATAGTATAGGATTCAAGGGAGTTAAGTGCTAAATGACAAAAACATTCCAATTCGCGTCAACTTTTTTTTTCCCTCCACCACTTCCGGCCGCTCCTCGCTCCTCTATATATACAGCAGGATGCTTTTGGTCAACTCCTCTCCATTCCGAACTCCAAACGAACCAATTCGTGTCCATCGAAGGTTCCATGGGATCAGGCCTCTCAAGCAGCCACCGGAGGAGCAGCGCGTCGCTTCACCAGCCGGCGGCGGCCCCGGCCCCGGCCCCGGCGCTGGTCATCGCGGCCGACGGCTCGTTGAGGGAGTTCGCGCCGGCGCCACTCCCCGCCTCCGTCTCCGACGCGCTCGCCGGCGCCAATGCGGCGGCCGACGGCCGGTTCTTCGTGTGCAGCTCCGACGCGCTCTGCTTCGACTCCGACGTCCCGGCGCTCGGCGCCGACGAGCTGCTCCGGCCGGGGCAGATATACTTCGTCCTCCCCGCGGCCATGCTCGGCAGGCCGCTCTCGAGCGCCGGCATGGCCGCGCTCGCCGCGCGCGCGAGCGAGGCGCTGGCGGCGGGAGCGGGCTGGCGTGGGCGCCCTCGCGGCCGCCGCGGGTTCACGAAGGCGCGCGTCGTGCCGGCGCACCACCGCCACGCGGACGGCGACCGAGAGGTCAACGAGAAGCTGAACCAGAGGACTCTTGGCGGCATCGAGACGGCTTCACGTGGTCCGGCGACCAACGCCAGGAAGTCCGCTGTGGCGGCGCGACCGGCTCCGCCTCTGAGGAGGGCGCTCAGCACCATTGAAGAGGATGCCGAGCGATCAAATTGGCTTTGAAGCGCGCGTGTTGGACGCGACCGAGTGATCACAGAGCTGCGCGAGGGCATGTGCCGTATTGATGATAACTTTGGATTGATTTTTTTTTGTGTGTGTATAGGATGTTAGAGATTTTGTGCTATTCAAATAGCTTGAAAGGATATGGAAATTTGTTATTTGGTTGGTCGACGTTTGTGTATTTAAACAAATCACAAAGATTAAATGAAAATTTTAGTTGCTGACTTGGTTCTTTATCAATTCCCTTTGTTACTTCTGAGTGAAGCCCATTTGTGGTTAATTTTGTTAACGATTGTATCTAACAATGTCCATTTGTGGTTAATTTTTTTAACGATTGCATCTAAGCATGTTTTTCAATAAAAGAGACGAAAAGGACTAGTTAAGCAACTCGTGAAAAAAACAATTAAAAGACGATAAAAAACATATCAATGTAAACTTAGCGGCAAGCACGGGCCAAGCTAGGGCGACCGCCTTAGACGATCTCTAACGTCTCTACGCCTCCCTCCTCTATCGTCTCTTGGGTGGAGGGGGCTCCCTCTTTTGTTAATCAGCCTTTTTAATTCTAAAATTAATTTATTTCAAGTTTAATTGTCTGATAATAGTGTGTATTATGGTACTTCAAATACTATACACTTTTTAAAAACTCTAAAAACTGGTGTAAAGTTAAATAACCCAGTTACAAATAAAGGGAAATTAAATAGAAGGAATGATTAGAGAGAAGATAAAGTATTTGAAAGAATTTTTGAGGGAGGATATTTAAATATAAATAAAAAGTTTGAATAGGACAATTTAGGAGAGGAAACTGTTGGACTTGCCCTTTGGTCCTCTTGACCAAACACTCTATCCCCACCCCACTGAGGCTCGAGCTGGTGAGCGTGTGAGGTCGCTAGACATAGGGAAGTTGTGGTAGCCCTGAGGGTGGGGTAGAGGTGCGGCCACCCTAGACCTCCGAGTTACTAGGGTCCAACCTAGATATACATTTTCATTAGTAGACTATCATTGTATAGTCCAATAGTTCAACGCCGAAGTATTGAAGAGTTGACAACCATGATGTATCTATAGCTCGATCGTATTTAAACCTGTTAGAAGTAACTTTTAAGGTTAGAAGTAACTTTTAAGGTAATATTATAATACATATCTTTTTATTTACTTATTATTTGATATGAATATATATATATATATATATATATATATATATATATGTTGAGTGCTTATATTGGTGACATGTATATATACAAATAATTAGAAATGTCTCTATTTTAAATCTTGTTCCCGGTCCCTAAAATCTTAGGACCACCGTTGAAGGGAAGAGAAAATGGTGGTTGACGAACGTGCACAACACGTCGACACGTAGGCAGCAAGGGGAAAAGATGAGGCCACATGACCACGCATTGGGTTAGGCCTAGCAGACGACTAGGTCCCCAGCCACCAGCCCAAACAAGGCCCATGAATCTAGGTAGAATAGGAGTAGTCCAACACCTCATGTTGACTATGTGAGTCACGAGCACTACTCTTCGCATTGACTCTAACGCTGGTCACTCACTACCTTCCGCCCTCGTATCATCATTGTTGTGTGGTTGCCCCAACTATCGATGGATTCGTGGCCGACCAACCTACCCAACTCTAACCACTGCTCGCTGGCCAACTCCTAGCCAACTTTTAGGCTATCTCCAGTAGTCTCTCTATGCCACCTCCTATCACAGGCTCTATTTCAAACTTCACTATGTAAACAGTAAAGACTATAATACAAACAATGTTTTGCATGGCCATATGCATGCTCTGCTAAGGACGACCTTAGGTCATAGTCGTCCAATCTCTTGGCGTAGGTGTCTTGGAGCCTAGGTCCTAGCCGATCGGTTGACCCTACTTGCTATATGTACAAGGTGCAAGATGTACCCTATTGGGTACATGGGGCCTATAGGGATTTGGATTTGGTGATTTTAGAATTGTGGTCATTTGGTGAGCGATGGGAGAGGAGATGAATTGCTAGGGGAGATGAACCTGGAGATGTGATTAGTTCAAACAACGGTATTGCCATAATGATTAGGTACATAACTTCAGTTTCACTAAGCAAGAAACACTATAAGAAACTAAGTATTGCCAAATTTGTGCTTAATTATTTGAGTTGTTTACTTATAGTTTATTACTATGTGCCTAATTCAATTCATTAATTATGCATATTTGAAAAGCTTCTTTGGTACAACTAGTAGTAAAACCTCAACAAGTGGTAGTAACTCGGGCCAAGCACTCAAGAAAGCACTAATGTTGCTCAATCTGAATGACAAGTGTCGCATCCACTAGGAACATTACAAGAAACAGTGCAAGGTGCTTAAAATGAAGACCAACCATCACGTGAGCATGATGTCGAAGGTTATACCGTTTTTTAATCTAGATGTTCATGTTGTTTCTGACCTGAGCCTTAATGTAGCAGTTGAGCCATTTCATCCAGATATCATAGATAATGTTAGGAGGGTGTATTTGGTGAAGGTTCTAAAAGTTCCCTTTGCCCGGGAACAGGATCTGGATGTCGCCTAGAGGGGGGTGAATAGGCGAATAAAAATTATCACTTTAAAACTTTAGTTCTTACTCTACTCAAGAACCAGATCGCAGTGGAATGAAAGATCCTGTCTCAAAATGCCCTGCACTTCAAATATAACTTGTACCACAGATAAGTGTTGAAGTGCAGATATAAAAAGTGAGTAAGACAGAGAGTTAGCACACAATACAGAGCGAAGCACACAGACGCAAGAATTTATCCCGAGGTTCGGCCAAGCCTGAAATGCTTGCCTAGTCCTCGTTGGAGTTAGCCACACCTGGGCTTGGAGTCTATTTCAACTCCTTCCTCCGTTTGCTCAAATCTGTCAGTATGACAGATAGAGCCTTCCACTATGTTGAGTTGGGTTACAACAAAGCCGCGGCTGCTTACAATCTTCTTGACAGCACTCCGGCAGAGTAACAATGCGCTCAAGACTTTGCTCTAGCTCTTTGCACCACCTCTCCACTCTCTAAAGGCTTATAACTTTGCCTTCACACAAACTAGAGAGATTTACACGAGAGTGGGAGAGAGAATCGATCCGAGTGATGTATACAATTGTTGGCTGCACTTGTGTTCTTGTTGGAGGCGCCTAGGAGTCCCTTTTATAGACCCAAGGGGCCTAGGAGCCGTTGGAATTCATTTTCGAAGGCAATATTTGCTTTCTGTCGGGTGGCGCACCAGACAGTCCGGTGCACCACCGGACAGGTCCTGTAGCATGTTCGGTGCGCGATCTCCTTCCAAAACAGGCTCAGCTGACCGTTGGAGAAACGTTCGACTTGGCTCACCGGACACTGTCTGGTGCACACCGGACAGTCCGGTGCGCCAACTATCTGTTGGCCCAAGCCACGCGTCGCCCGCTGATCGCGCTACCGACCGTTGGCACAGTCGACCGTTGGCTCACCGGACAGTTCGATGCACCACCGGACAGTCCGGTGAATTATAGCCGTATGTCGCCAAACTTCTCCCGAGAGTGGTCTGTTCACTGGAGTTCAGTCTGGCGCACCGGACACTGTCCGGTGCACCACCGGACAGTCCGGTGTGCCAGACTGAGCAGAGTCATGGCTGTACATAGCCAAGTCTTTTGCATCTCTTTTCTTCTCTTCTCTGTTTCTAACACTTAGACAAAT
The DNA here is from genome assembly GCF_902167145.1 of Zea mays. Classification (NCBI taxonomy): domain Eukaryota; kingdom Viridiplantae; phylum Streptophyta; class Magnoliopsida; order Poales; family Poaceae; genus Zea; species Zea mays. The sequence goes on along the minus strand of NC_050104.1, from coordinate 104,266,162 downwards.
ATATTAGTACACAAAAACAAATGTACTAAGTCTAGAAACATACCTTCTCTTTGATTTACACTTCTTTAGCATTTGGCATGCTTGAGATTGATGTTGGACTCATAAATCCTCAAGTCAGCATGACTTGATCTAGATTGACATTTCTGAGCTCCAACATCCTGCAAAGGTCACATAGAATATCTCCAAACATAGGAACAACCCAAACTATAGGTCAAGGTGCACTTAGCTCTTTTGGGCTGCTTCCAGTTCTGATTTCGACATTGGTTCTCCTTCCAGTGACCTTGTTCACTTCTTGAGCTTGATCTTGAGCCTTATGACTTACACCACATAATTGTAGATGTTACCTCATTGATTGTAAGTCATGTCCTTATGTAGTGTTCCTTGATGCACCATAACTCTTCTTAACTCGATCAACCTTGATTCCGCAAGTCTCCTTCTTCACCCCTGGCTTTGGGTTCCTGGTCTCCTTGACTTTCTCCCATGCACTTGGTGCCTCGAAGCTCTTCTTGCTTCCAACCTTGGTTTGATCGGTTGTCTCCAATTTATGCACATCAAGTCTCACTTAAGCAATGTCCATCTTCCTTGTGATGTCCATTATATCTATAGATAACTCCGTCTTTGGACCATCACACCTGTTTACTTGTGTTGAACCTTATTAGCTTTGCATTCAGCACCTGTTCAACACTTAGCACACTTGTTAGTCCTTTAATTGAGTTATCATCCAAACACCAAAACCCACAAGAGAGCTTTCAATCTCCCCCTTTTTGATGATTGATGGCAACACAATTAAAGCTTACATAAGAGTGAAATTTAAAGCACAAGTTTCGAATTCTAAGTTTATAGAATGCTCCCCCTAAATATGTGCTTACATTTTAACTTTAGCCTTATATGTCAAATTGCACATACTTAGGCTAATTCGAAGCATTACTATACCTTAGTACCTGTGGGATGCATTGTGTCACTAATTAAACCGTGATGCGTATGACACATAGATGCACATAATCAGAGTTAAACACCAATTGAATAGATATACCACAAAAATATCAACCTACCACTTTTCACTATTAAGATACCAAATTAAAACAATTTTAAAGCACCAGAACCACATGAATATCTATTAAAGGATAAACACAGAAGATACTAAATGATTCATATCAACGGAAGCACTAATTTTGCATTATCACCATATAATACAATAAGAAGCATAAGTAGTGTCGGGGACCATAATTAGGGGTACCCTCAAGGCTCCTAATTCTCAGCTGGTAACCCCCATCAGCATAAAGCTGCAAAGGCCTGATGGGTGCGATTAAGTCAGGGATCAGTCCATTCGAGCGACTCGATCACGTCTCGCCCGAGCCTAGCCTCGGACAAGGGCAGCCGACCCCGGAGGATTTCCGTCTCGCCCGAGGCCCCCCTCCAACGGCGAACATATTTCCGGCTCGCCCGAGGCCCTGCCTTCGCTAAGAAGCAACCCTGACCAAATCGCCGCACCAACCGACCAAATCGAGCATTTAATGCAAAGGTGGCCTGACACCTTTATCCTGACGCGCGCCCCCCAGCCGGCAGAGCCGAAGTGACCGCCGTCACTTCGCCGCTCCACTGACCGATCTGGCAGGAGGACAGCGCCGCCTGCGCCACTCCGACTGCGGTGCCACTTGACAGAGTGAGACTGACAGTGTAGCATCCCAAAAATTCAAATCTTGAAATTTTCTCAAACTCGCTCTAAATTCAAAATGAATTTCAAATTTCGTTTCAAAATGTTTGTTTGCGAGTTGATATCAACAAATAAAGTATAGTGGTCTATTTTCTCTCTAAAATCCTCCTCAAAATATCCTACAAATATTTCCCCAGTGATCCCCCTCAAATTGTTTACAGAAATACTGCCCAGATATTTCCCTAGTGATCCTCTTCAAGTTCTTTCCAGAAATACTGCCCAAATATTCCACCGATATATCTCCAGATATTTTCCTCCTGAGAAATACCTTCAGAATCATTTTTCAAGTCCCTACAAATATTTTCTTCATAACTTTCCTCATGCTCATACGTATGTGTATGCCTCCAGTGTCATACGGTGAGCTCTACAAGCTAATCTCACTTATACAAGACAAATACATGCTAATCTCCCACTAATCCTCTCATCCTCCCACTAATCCTCTCATCCCTCCCCCTAATCCCCCCACCATGGCTATAAATAGAGGGGCAAGGGCCTCCTCTCATCCCACCCCAAGCCATTTCATGGCAACTCTCTCCCCCCCCCACACACCCACTCCATGTTCCACACAAGCACACACTAGCACAAGGATCGTTCGATCGTTCTTCGATCGTTCGTCCCCTGTTCTTAGTTTGTTCGTTCGTTCGTCCGATCGTCCGATCGTTCGTCCGATCGTTCATGGTTCGTTCGTCCGTTCATCCGATCGTTCGATCATTCGTCCGTTCGTTCGTCCAAATAATCTTTTTCCTACCGTTATGCTGCCGAAATTCTGATCGTTCGTTCGTTCGATCATTCGATCGTTCATCGTTCGTTCATAGTTCCTATTCATCGTTCATCGTTCGTTCATAGTCCCTATTCATCGTTCTTCCAGATAATCTTTGTCCTGTCGTTATGCTGCCGAAATTCCGATCGTTCGTTCAACCGATCATTCGATCGTTCATCCGTTCGTTCATCCAAATAATCTTTTTCCTGCCGTTATGCTGCCGAAATTCCGATCGTTCGTTCGTTCGATCATTCGATCGTTCATCGTTCGTTCATAGTTCCTATTCATCGTTCATCGTTCGTTCATAATCCATATTCATCGTTCTTCCAGATAATCTTTGTCCTGCCGTTATGCTGCCGAAATTCCGATCGTTCGTTCGATCGTTCGTCCGTTCGTTCATAGTTCCTATTCATCGTTCATCGTTCGTTCATAGTTCCTATTCATCGTTCATCGTTCATACGACTATTCACCATCACTATTCATCATTACTATTCACTGACACTATTCACTATCGTTACTATTCAGTGTTACTATTCATCATCGTTGCTATTCATCATCATTACTATTCATCGATGATATCTAGTAACTTTTTTGTCGTCACTATTCATCGTTACTATTCATCGATTAGCCGATCACCCCAAATTTCAACTACTCATACATCATGCTGTCCAAACCACCTAAGACCAGCCAGACCCATATTCCAGTCATACGAACTCCAGTGACTGTGATTTTCCTTCCAGTAGGGAACCTCCCATCTGGTCACCCATCCTAGATTTCTCCAAGTTGAGCATGCTTAACTTTGAGATTCCTTTGAACCAGGCTTCCAAACTCAGATTCCAATAATTCTTGTTTCTAAATTCTTATCAAACTATTCCCTATCCAACCATGTCATCCCTTAAGCCTGGTCCATATTCCAGAAAACTCCCAAAATACTCTTGTCCCATATTCTGCCTATAACTCTCCTGTTCATACTAAGTCAGACGATTCATTCGTCACTATTCTCACCAACAGTGAACTTCATTGTGCTACACCACCTACACTCAGCTATAAATACACCCAGCTACCCTCTCCCTCTCCACACACACTCAACACCCTCAGCCAAGGCAAACACCCCACCCACTTAGTTACTCCGCTCTGCCAGCTACACGCATAGTGTCGCTTCGCCTCCAGTCCACCCTCCTGGTAAGCACCTCCGCTCCACCACCAGTAATATCACAACACCACATGACACAGATTCTACTCAAGACTCTACCCATCCATATATCGCTATTCTGACCACTATACTAAATATTTGTTGGTATACTTGCTCGTTTGTATGTTTGCTTGTTCATGTTGCATAGTTATCGGAGCGTTCGTGCCGTCTCGTGGAGGCCAGATCCGCGAGTCTACGCTAGGCGGTGGAGCCAGAAGCCAGTTCCGCGAGCTCCCCTTCCCCCTTCACCGAATAAGCACGGCAAGCTCACTGGATCCCTTTGATGCATAAATTACCTATGATTTTTCAACCACAACCCTCAGCCTGTTATTTTATGCATGATATGATTTTGAGACAAGTTATTATGACCACCCAGCCGCTTGCCGCAATCAATCTCTGATATATATGTTCCAAAGGATTTGAGAACAGGTGTGAGTTTTCAAAAGAAAATGCTTTTCAAAATGTGTGTGATGAAGGGTTTTCACCCTTATCACCTTGTGAGTGGGATAATCAGGGACTCCCTGGTTTAGGGGAGGGCCTAAGGTGTTGGCTCAGCTGGTTTAGGCGTGAGCAGAAGGATTGTCCCCTCATATAAGGACCGGTTTGTCATCTTCACTACCTGTACTCTTTAATAGTACAACCACTCGAGACTGTGTGGGCAGTCACTCAATCTGAACTCGTACGGTCCAACCCCAGGGTTATGAAGGCTGGGGAGCACCGGGAGGATAAGGAGAGGGAAAGTTTTGTCCGGTTTGGACATGGTGGTGGCCTGACTCCTTTCGGATAACCGTTAAGGTTAGGACGTGCGGGGAAAGAAAGAGAGTCGGATTCGGGTCTCATTGGCCATGGGATCGCAGAGCCGAACTAGTGGGTAAAGTGTACCCCTCTGCGCAGAGTTCAAACCTATTCGAATAGTCTGTGTCCACAGGAATGGATGAGTCTGGTATGGTATGGCAATTAATGTTTTGTTTTCCAAAAAAAAGAGATGGTTTTGAGAAAAGTGGTTTTTAAAAGGTTCGGCGGTTGAGTCGTGAGCTATGGTGGACGGGAAGTCCAGTAGCTGTTTTTGAAAATGAAAACCAGTGGGAACTGCTGAGATACCTGGATGGTTTAGTCCAGGGGATTTTGTTATAATACTAAAAAACTTCCTCCTCCTTTTGGAGAGGATGCGCTTTGCAAAAATACAAAATGTTTTTTCAAAACAACTCTGCATAAAATATTGTTGTTTCTGCAAAATATCCTGAGCTCCACATATTCCATGCATTATATTTGATTTCCCCATTCCGCGGGTGAAGGTGGGCTGCTGAGTACGTTTGTACTCACCCTTGCTTATTTGTTGTTTTTTTAGAAAAAGGAGATCGGGTGAGAGTTACGACTGTTCCCAACCTTGTCTGTGGCTGTTGGACCGCTGAATTGCTTCACTGCGTATATCGGGCTGCTTCAGCCCCACTCTGATGATATGTCCCGAGTTGTGGACCAACTCTTAAAGTTGATCGCCACCTTTATAGGTTTGTCTCGTTTAAGCAGATCTAGAATCATCTAATGTATAAATGTGTTTACTAGCCTCCTGGGACTAGTAATTGTATCACATTTGAGTCCCAGAGGATCGAGACGCTTTAGGTGGTATCAGAGCTGTTAGGTTGGCCGCAGGTCGTAACCCTTAGCCTGATCAAAAGTTTTTGAGTCCAAACTATTTTTTTTAAAAAAAATCTTGCTCTCATCCCTTCATTTCAAAAATGCTTTCCCTCTTTCCTTCTCTCAGAAGTCAGATGGAGATTCGCTGCCAAACCAGCTTTTGCCAGAATGAAGATGGTTTCCCCAAGTTGCTGAGAGCATGCACAGTTCGCCTCGGAATCAGGAGTCAGCCAGAGTATGATGGTCGTGAATTCGTCGAGCATGGCACAGAGAAGTGTGTCGTGACTGTATACATTGGATCCAGTCCGCACCATGTGGAATGGAGTGTCACTGCTGCTGGGCACAGATTTAGAGACACCTGCCAAGTCGTCGCTCGCAAGGCATTGAGGGCCCTGTGTCAGATCTATGAAGAAGTGGCCGACACACCGCTCAGATTCTTTCCGCCCTTTCAGAGAGACCGTCCCGCTTGGATGGCCAGGATGCGTGCATTGGAGGAGCAGCAGCTGCTTGAGGACGACCCCACAGTCGTGTACCTCACTGCATACCTGCTCACCCTTGATGCCCAATATGATTTCTTGGCTCGGCACCACCGTCAGATGATTGCCCGAGCAGAAGATGCAGAGAAGCGCAACCGTCAGCTCCATGTGGATCTCACCACAGCTCAAGCCCGTGCAACTGCTTTGGAAAGTCGTGAAGTCATTGCTGTTGAAGCCCTGAAGCAAGCCAAGGATGAGCACGTCCAGAAGTTGATGGAGGCCTACTTGGTCACCCATAACCAACGTAGAGCCCTGCGGATCCAAGAGCCCGCTTCATCCAACCTAGTTCAACCCATAAGAGCTGAAGATCCCCAGATTCTTGAAGGTCACCCGGTCTCTACCAGAGGAGAAAAGAAGGCTTGGGAACTACGAGAAGGAGCCATAGTCTTGGAAGGAATTCCAGTCTTCCCTCAGGCTATGGATAAGAAAGAGCACCACGAGTCCTCCCAAGATCCCCCGCCAGAGTTGTTTGAGCCCCTCACCATGAAGAAGATTCCAGCACCATCGCTTGAAGTCAAGGAAGAAGCTGCAAGCACCCCGCCAGCACCGCCGCCCTCTAAGGAGCTACAAGAGCCAGTTCAGCTTGAAGAAGAGTTCAACCCCGTGTTGCCATCTCAGTCGCTGCCAGAAGAAGTCATCAACATCAGCTCCCTCTTAACCGATCCAGGAGATGTCTCAGATTGAAGTTGTGCGCCAGCCTTGCCAGAAGAGAAGCTGCCTGGTCTGAAGTTAGTTATGCCCAGTCCTCTGCATGCATTGGGTAGTGAAGTTTTTCTTCACTTTGGCTAGAGCCCTGCATATATGAGAGGTAATCGTGTAGCCTCGTGTTTTGAAAAACTCTAATTGTGTGGCCCCCTAGGGCATTTCAAAATGAATTTCGCTTGATGTTTTCTTCTCTTTTTGAGTGCATATGTGATGCTTTAACGTTAGTGCTCATAAGTTGCATTTAGCATAGTTCTCAATTCAGGAGCCAAGCAATAGTAGTTATGCTTAGCCCCCGAATCTGAGTAGTCCGTGCTTTGGAAAAACTCTATTCTTCCCTTATTCAAAACATTTGATTTGTTTGTGCTTATCATTGCTGAGCTTGTGTGTTTTCTTTTCGTTTTTCTTGAAAAGGTTTTCTCTAAAAACATAGATCACAAATTAGAGCTAATCCTTACCTTATGCTTCCATTCTCATCTTAACCCATCTGAAGAGAAAAGTGCCTTACCCAAGAAGATACCGGGAAGCCTACCCTTGAAGCCTGGAACAAGCTACAGAAGAAACCAGTCCAGCCGCTCAGTCAAAAGGACCGACCGTGAGAATCAAAGCACAGCCCCTGAGTCAAAGTAAACAGGAAAAGAGGACAAAAGGAGTTATTACCATACAGAGAGGCAAAGATTCTTGGAACCAGAGACCACAAACATCAGGGTCATCGACCCCACCACTCACCCGTGCCCCTCGCACGTGTGCCCGCCTCCATGCGCACTACCACCGCCCCACGCCCCCTTTGCAGCGCACCCACCGCCGCCATCATCGCCGGCAACACCAGGCCCCCTCCCCTTGTCGCACCCGCTGCCGCGTAGCACCTACTCCATCACCACTACTCCGCAACCGAACACCCCCGCTCGCCTATAAAACCCCCCCACCAGCTCCCTCAACTCCCATCTCGCACAAAGCAAAATAGCCCCGATAAAATCCCCTCTGTAAAATTGCAAGCAACTCCATTTTCCGACTCCCTCGCCCCTAAGATCACAATGCTTGGTGATTCTTGGGTTGAAGACTGTTGTACATGGTTCATAGTCTTTGGTTTCCTCCAGTGTATGATGGTAATACTCTTCGATAGAATCCTCGAGTGGGAAGAGCAAAGAGAAAGAAAGAGGCAATGAAAAGTGAGAAGTGAAGTGAAATGTGAAAAGATGATAGTGAAGAGAAGATAAGAAGAAGGTTCTCCCAAAATCAACCCTGTGTCAGTCATCTCTCCGCAGCCTGCTCAAGCAGCAACAGCAGCAAGAAGGACCCGTAACACCCTTGTTATGTGGTACTTCAAGGAGTTCAAATCCCCAAGATTCAAGAGATCTACCCTCATTCAGTTTAAGTGGGGTAGTGTTCCAGTAAAGTTCCTGCTATGGAGAAAAAGAAGAAGGCCTATAGCAAGCTTGTGGAGGACCAAATCATCGAAGCTTATAAGTTTCTGGATGAGAAGTGGTCACCCAAGTTCCGTTGATGAAGCACTAGAAGAGCAATCAAGGAAGGGACCCATGGATAAGTTCGCAAGAAGAAGGTTTGCGTGTTGGCATCGTTGCTTCTTCAATAAGCTAGCTGCCAAGCGAAACCTAGAAGCCTGAAGATGATCTTTGAGTAACCAGAATCAGTGTTTGCAATCAGCAACCGGATGCCCCTCAAAGGCCAGATTTTGTTGAAGCTCTATCTCCTCGAAGAGTCTGCAAAGTGAAGATATGTAGCTGAAGTAAAGCTATACCCATAACCCTTCTAAGCCAAATCTCGAGGACGAGATTCCTTTTAAGTGGGGTAGATTTGTAGCATCCCAAAAATTCAAATCTTGAAATTTTCTCAAACTCGCTCTAAATTCAAAATGAATTTCAAATTTCGTTTCAAAATGTTTGTTTGCGAGTTGATATCAACAAATAAAGTATAGTGGTCTATTTTCTCTCTAAAATCCTCCTCAAAATATCCTACAAATATTTCCCCAGTGATCCCCCTCAAATTGTTTACAGAAATACTGCCCAGATATTTCCCTAGTGATCCTCTTCAAGTTCTTTCCAGAAATAATGCCCAAATATTCCACCGATATATCTCCAGATATTTTCCTCCTGAGAAATACCTTCAGAATCAATTTTCAAGTCCCTACAAATATTTTCTTCATAACTTTCCTCATGCTCATACGTATGCGTATGCCTCCAGTGTCATACGGTGAGCTCTACAAGCTAATCTCACTTATACAAGACAAATACATGCTAATCTCCCACTAATCCTCTCATCCTCCCACTAATCCTCTCATCCCTCCCCCTAATCCCCCCACCATGGCTATAAATAGAGGGGCAAGGGCCTCCTCTCATCCCACCCCAAGCCATTTCATGCACTACAGGAAACGCCTAAATTTTCGTGGGCCAAAAACCCACGAAAATAAGCCTAAACCGACGAAAATAGCCGCCGAAAATAAGTTCGACGAAAATAGGCGGGTATTTTCGTCGGTACCGACGAAACTAAACTATTTTCGTCGGCCTTGCTAAAACCGACGAAAATTGTGCGTCGACCATTTATTTTCGTCGGCCGGTTGTGGCCGACGAAAATACGGCAGGCTATTTTCGTCGGCCTCGGTGGTGGCCGACGAAAATAGCCTGGACATATTTTCGTCGGCCCCGGTGGTGGCCGACGAAAATATCCTGGGAACATATTTTCGTCGGCCACCACCGAGGCCGACGAAAATTGATGGTTCCCCCCCCCCAAAACAGATTTTTCTGCACCTATTAATAATTCACAGCAATATACACAATATCACAATTCACATATACAGATTCACAAGCCTAATACATAATTCACAAAACACATTCACATATACATAATAAGTCTAGAGTATCCATAAGTCCAAAAGTCCATTGTCCATTCAAATACACAATTCACAAAACTCTAGTCCATAAGTCTAGAGTCCATAAGTCCATAAGCTACTAACTACTCACAACTCACTCCTCACTGATCACTCCGGCGGGCTGTGGGAGTTTTGGCCACTCCCTCCTCCGCCACCAGGAAGGTGGCCACTCCCTCCAGCACCATGGACGAGGAAGTCTTAGACGTTGACACCACCCTCCGATCCATGAGCATGTGACGCTGAACCCTGCAATTCATCAATCATTCAAATAAGGCTGTATACATATACATTGCTGTGTTTGGTCAATATTTGCATAAAACTAAACATGGAATGTCACCTGTGATCCATGGTGAGGAGGAGGTTGTGCATGCATCCACGGGTACTGTTGTGCTGGCCACCCCATAGGTGGTGGCACCCACCCCGTCGGTGGCGGTGCCATCCACGCTTGAAATGGCTGAGAGCCCGCCGGTGGCTGGGAGACCGGTGGCACCCATCCCGGGACTGGCTGCGATCCTTGGGGTGGAGGCGTCCAAGTGCCTGGAGGTGCCTGCGTCCACCCAACACCGGTCCACTGTGGCTGCGACGCTGGAGCTTGTCCTGGCCACTGTCCCCATCCTTGTGCCTGCGAGCCATTTTTGATAATAAAGAAAGAGTTGCTATGGAATTGAAGTGTTCAGATAGTGTTACCTGGGGAGGGCGAAAAGCGGGCAAGTTCATATCAGGGCCGAGTCGAGTAGTCATTTCCTGCAAATGGATGCAACGTTAGAATCGCAACATTATACTTTGAATTCAAAGACGACACGTGATGAGATAGACGAATTACCTGAAAATAAGAAGCCATATATTACGTCAGCTGCCCAACCTGCTCCTGCGCTGCTCGAGCCTGCTCCTGTGCTGCTCGAGCCTGCTCCTGTGCTGCCCGAGTCTCCTCCTCCAGCTGAGCCTCTCGAGTAGACCTGGAGGAGCGAGAACTCCCTCCCGAAGACGATGCCTTCCCTTGACCTATAGTCCTGTTGTACTCCACAACGCCGGTGCCAAAGGCAAACCTGCATGATACACATAGTTGAGCAATTAAGTGGACACATTCTTGTTAATGAAATCGTCGAATCAAACACAAACACCTCACCTGCCATGCTTTCTACCCCCACCACTATGGTACAACGCCGAGGCATCTAAGTCTGAATGCATCCAGTCGAAGTCAGGCCCATGGCGTTGAGTCATTTCCTCCCCATATGCATTCTGCAAAGAAAGTTGGAGTTAGACACAAAACATGCAATTTAATTCGTAAATACAAACTTGTTTACCATTTTCTCCCTTGCCGCCTCGCTGCATAGCACATCAGGGTTCGCCGGATCAGGGCCACGGTGACCACGGATGTAAACCTCCATAAAACTTGGAGCAACTCCACTTTCAGCTTCCTGCATGAAAAAGAAGAGTTAAACCATATAATTTTCATAGATGTAACATACAAGTTTGATTTATATACTTACCATGCGGCGTGCGGTACCAAGGTGTCCATCGGCGCCGTACCTGTGCCCCGGTCCTTCAGTGCCACGGTTGGCACGGTGCTTGTTGGACTCTGCAATCCACTCAGGCGACGCCCATCTCTTAGCCAACCACCTCCAGGCTTCCATGTCCTTGGACAGCCAATCCACAACGCTCTCCAGGTACTGCTCCTCTGTGAGGTAGATCTCATTGGCCCCTAATGCTTTGCTCATTTTCTGACCCTTTATCTTCTTGTAGTAGTAGTTGACGGCCGCGATGCGAGCATTATACATGGCATCCTTGATTATCTTATCAGCGCACTTCCGAAAGTGCCTCTTCACACGTGTCCACTGAGCCTGATCCTCCTCGATGTCATCCGGCAATTGGAACCTCCCCTACATATCAATGGAGAAGTTAAGTTAAAGTAAGATTAGGTGAAGCAATAATTCAATGAATTGCTTATATACGAAAGTAAACTCACCCAGAACTCGTCCCACACAGCCACCTGACAAGTCCTTCGTTTTTTTTTCCGAACTTCCCCCTCCGCTACTGCTTTCCCCTGACTCCCCTGGCTCGACATAGTCCTTTAGACCCCAGTCAGCCCACTGCATAGCCGCGAACCTCTCGCCATTGAGCTCCACCATGCCAGGGTAGTAGAAGCGACAGAGGCTACCCAACACCGCGTTCACCTTGGGACGTCTGCCTGTACCGTCCCAAGTCAAGTCTTCCCATGACCTACAAAAATTAATAAAACAAGTAAACTAGTGCAATCACGTTCACATTAAAAAATTAACAAAACAGAAATAAGCCCCACCATTCTCCATGCGGCCGGATGAGCCTCCTCTCGGCAGGTCTCGGACCAAGCGCATTGCTCTTCTTATACCTAAGTATACAAGTAAATTCAATATGATGAAATGATTAGAAACTAATATCAATTAAAGTAATATGCATAATAATACCTGAAGGACGTAGAACCATCTGACGCGTCGCCCGCGCTGCCTGCCCCCATTGGGTCAACCTCCTCATCCTGCTCACCCTCGTCATCCTGCTCACCCTCCTCACCCTGCACATGAGCATCCTGCTGAGGAGTCTCCTGCTCACCCTCCTCACCCTGCACTTCGTCTAGACAGTCGAGAAGTTGCTGCTGCCTCTGTCGGCTCTGTGAGGTGCCCTGAAAAAGCCCACTGCCCGAGCTGTCCTCGCTGGCCGCGCTGCCCCCACTCCTCCTCGATCTCCTATGCTTGAACATGTTCAACTGTAGATAAATTAATGTCAAACCACAGTATATGAAACAAATAATATGAAAATTAATAATGTGGAAATTGGAATACATAGCTTAATTGATTAACTAAAAGAAACATACTAATCAAAAGTCATCCGCATCCGATGATGCTTCTTCGGCTCGTTGTTTATTCATACGCTCTTGATTTCGTTGGATCCTTACTGATCTTCTAACGACGACAGGTCGTTTGCGCTTTGACCTAGGTTCTTCAATTAAGTCGCTTGAATTGCAATAGAGATTTTCAAGTCCTTCTCCATTGGTCACATGGAATCGGTGAGCTATGTCTTGATTCGACGCCGCTTCTGGTTGAAAAACAGCATCATCGTTGTCCCTGATTGTACTCACGTAGTCAGCACTCTCTGGAGCGACGACTTGTGGGTTGACTTTGATTGCAACCCACCAAGCCCTAAGGCTTGGGTGAGGATATGGCAGGTAGTACACCTGTTTTGCCTGATTTGCAAGGACAACATCGCTCATACTGCTCGGAATCCTAGAGCTATGCTTCACCTCGACATTACCATACTTGTCGACACGAGTCCCACTATGAGCATCAAACCAGTCGCACTCGAAAAACACGACTTTAAGTTCTTTGGGGCCATCGAAAATCAACTCTACAATGTTTTGAAGAACACCGTAATAGTCCACTACTTTGTCATCGTCAACATATGAACTTGCCAACACACCACTATTGGTGGTGGCTGCCAATGGTCGACTCTTCTCCAATTTCGCGGTTCGGAAGCGATATCCATTTACATCATAGCGAGTATAGTTTCGGACGGACACAGAGGTATGTGCCATTTGCTGCAAGTCCGGGTGCACAGAGTTTTTGGAAACCTATACAAGTAATTAGTATATGCATTATATCTTCCAAGTCCAAAATTCAAAGATTAAGTATGGACAATGAGAGAACGACAATTACTAACATAATTACGAAACCACTGCACGAAGTTTGGTCCACCTTTCAACCCATCACGTCGAAGATTTTCTAATTGGATGGCCGTAGGTTTACTAGTAGATTTCCAACATTCTTCATCAAACATGCTGGACATATTACAAACATGGAGATTACACTATAGAAATTATGAGATGAGAAAATGGACGTAACTATGAGGAAAACTTACTCGAACGCCTCCTGTGTGCTGTCAATATTGCTATACATATATAGCATTAGTGTGTTCAAATCTGATGCTTCAATGTGACGTACACTCCCTTTTCCAACTGCTTTACCCGGATTCACAAAAATTTGAAGGGTGCTTTGGGGTGATTCATTATCGACATGAAGTCGCACTGAAGGCGCAAACACATTGTTGGCTCGAGCGAAATACCTGGTTGAGAATTGAGATATCTCCTTAAGGGCAAAAGCCTCCGCAATACACCCTTCGACTCTAGCCTTGTTCCGAACAGACGCCCTGAGCTTTTTCAACGCCCTTTCTATAGGAAACATCCACCTGAATTGCACTGGTCCGCCTACCAAAGCTTCCCAAGGCAAATGCACAATTAGATGTTGCATCACATTGAAGAATCCTGGCGGGAAAACCTTTTCAAATTTACAAATAAGAATTGGAATTTCTTTCTCAAATTTCTGCATCAACCTCTTCGATACCGTCTTTGCGCATACTTCCCTATAGAAGTAACTCAACTCTGCAAATATGCTCCAAAGCTCATCCTTAAAATAGCCTCGAAACATCACGGGCATCAGCCTCTCCATAATAATATGGTAGTCATGGCTTTTCAAACCGATCAATTTACCGGTCTTCAGATTGACTGCCCGTTTCAGATTTGCCGCATACCGATCTGGAAATTTCAGATTCTTCAACCACTTAAATATTTCTTTCCTTTCATCCGGCTTGAGGCAGTAATCAGCTCGCGGCCTACTTTCATGCCCTTTATCGCTTACTTTCAACTCGAGCATCGGCCTCTTACAAATTTCAGCCATGTCTTTTCTTGCCTTCATATTATCTTTCGTTTTATCAGTCACATCGAAACATGTGCTTATGATGCTTTCAGCAACGTTACGCTCTTGGTGCATCAAGTCTATGTTGTGCGGCATGATCAAGGCTTTTGCATACGGAAGCTCCCATATTGATGAAATATGGGTCCAGTTATGGTCCTCCCCGTAGCCTTGGAACCTATCATTTTCTCCTTGCTTCAGACAAGCATGCCATGCCATTATCTGCGGTGCAGTTTGCCTCTTTGGTGGCCCATTTCTGATTTTGGCTCCACCTCTGAATGCAGTAAGCGAATTCCTAAAATCATGCTTGAATGGAGTCCAACGTCGATGAGCATCAAAGAATGACACTTTCCCACCATGCTTCAATCTGAATGCATCCGTATCATTCATACATATGGGACAGCACAACCGACCATGGACACACCATCCAGACCAATCTCCATACGCCAGCAGATCATGCACTGACCACAAATAAGCAGCGCGCATGGTAAACTCCTTTTCAGTATGGCTGTCATAAGCCTTCACACCTCTCCACAATTGTTTCAGCTCTTTGATTAAAGGGCGAACAAACATATTCAGCTTTGGCCCTGGATGCTCGGGGCCTGGGATGACTAGTGCAAGGAACATGAACTCTTCTTTATTGACCAACTCAGGAGGAAGATTATATGGCACAATGAAGACAGGCCAACACGAGTAAGGGCTTGCACTGGTATTGAAAGGTGTGAATCCGTCCGTCGATAGACCAAGCCGTACACTCCTAGGGTCGTTTGCAAATTCGGGATCAAACTCGTCAAATGCCTTCCACGCATCACCGTCCGACGGATGGACCATTATGTCTGGATCAGTGACGAGACGTACACCATTCTTTGGCCACGTCATATGCAGAGCTATTTCCTTGTTGAGGAACAACCTTGAAAGCCGAGGAATGATGGGCAACCTACGAAGTTGCTTAGCTGCGACCTTCGTAACTACCAATTCACCCTCATCATTTGTCACCTCGACATATCTAGAAGCTTCACAATGCTTACAACGGTCCAGCTTGTCATCCTCCTCAAAGAATAGCATGCAACTGTTGGGACACACGTCGATCTTCTCATATGTCATCCCAAGACCAGCCAACATCTTCTTTGCGAAGTACATATTTTTTGGCAACTTATGATTCTCCGGTAGAACCTCGCCCATAAGTTGGACGATGTCGTTGTAAGCACTGTTTGAAATGTTGTGCTTCGACTTTATCGCCATTAGTCTTGTGAGAGTCCCAAGAACTGACATCTGAGTGTGCTCGTGCAGTCTCTCTTCTCCTGCGGCAAGTAGCCGGAAGAATTCTTGAGCATCGCGTGGAAGCTGCCTCGGCTCCTCAGCGTTCATTTCAACCTCCCTACCAAGATCATGCAACATATCGTCCATCCTATCATGATCGTCATCAAGCTCCACATCCGTGTCAACGTGTCTAATAGACTCTCCATGCCGGTACCATACAAGGTAGTTCGGCATAAACCCACTTTTGCAAAGGTGTTTCTCCATTTCTTCCTTCTTCTGAGGCCACTTGTTCTCGCAGTGATTGCAAGGACACTTCACTAGACGACCAGTTGCATCTTTGAAAGCGTGCTCAAGAAAATCCTTTGTTACACCCATCCATTCATTCGAATGTGCCCCATCCTTTCTCCACCCGTCATACATCACCCTCCGATCACCGTCCATTTCAAAGGCTAAACAAAAGTCAACGAACATCAACGATCGTCCGTGGCTTATTTAGGTGAACTCCCTATTAGGTAAAGGCCCTAAACCCACCCAAGAGTGTAGGCCGATGCTTGTGATTTATGACATGTAGCCTACGATTGCCGCGAAATTTCGGCAGCATAACCCCACTGCTCTCCAAGCACACGCCTGAACATGGTGTGTTGGAGAACAATTGAGTTACAAAACTGAAATTCCACGTCAATCGTAAGGCACATGTCACAAATCACAAGCATCGGCTTACACTCTCAGGCTGTCCAAAATACGTGGACAATTCCGGAACGGCGAACCTCACAAGCCAATGTGACGTTCGCCGTTCCCGAACGGGTGACGCATACGGTTCGCTACGGTTAACGATTAAAACTGAGAATAATGTATACATGATAAATTACGAAAACAATGTATACCTGAGAATAATGTACGAGTCTAGCTAACGGTGGAGAAGGTCAAGTCGGAAGAACACCTATATACAAAAAATATTATTGTCAATAAAAAATTCGGCACCACCTCCCCTATAAAGTGATGTTTCTAAAACCTGCAAATAAACGACAACACGATGGTTGCCAAGAAAACTACATGATAGCTACATAATAAACAATATGTTGACCAGTATATGCTAAACAATATGTTGACCAGTATATGCTAAACAATATACTGAGTCAGCTATACTACATTTGCCATGTAAATGAAGATGAAAGCAGAGTCAGCTATACTATATTTGCCATGCGTGTACAAACTTGGCCGGATATTTGGCAACCGCAGCAGAAAAAAGAGGCTGCTCCAGCCCAGTGCTTGTTTCAGTGACTTTGGAGTCTGTTGTCGATCGATGACAGTTCTGTTAATGTCGCTCGGTTAGTCGGTTAGCTCTAGGCTAATTATTCAGATCACCCAACGTGCATTGTTTCAGTGTTTTGCTTAATTGGCCCATATTGTCTGGAGCCGTGCATGTAAAAGTGTTGCAGGGTTCACGTTTGATGTGGCTGTTCGCAGCGCTTTCAACCTCAGGCAAGATATGTTTCCTTTTATCAGTACTAGAGCAAGACTAATAACACAGTAGGCTATTGGCTAAGGATATTTGCAGTCTCTCTCAACTTACTCGTATAGCACTTAGCTATTCACTGTTAATATATGGTCTACTTGTCTCTTTTATAAAGTTTTTTTTATATTTACTTTACATGTAAATTTACAACAATTTTTTTTATTCTCTTCCATCTTAGCATTTAGTTTGTTTACAGTCTGTTATTATAGTTGCTCTAAATGCGGTGATGTATCTCTCAAGAAAATGACGTTGTGAACCTGCCCTAAAATAAGCAGTTGATATTATAGCACTGAAACAGTTGAAGGTCCAAGCAAGGAGGTGCGGCCAACAGAAGTGGGAGCCTGGGAGGTGGTTAAAGATTGGCGTGAGATACTGTGGAGGGCAAGCAGGGCAGTACGCTGTTGCTCTCATGCTCTGCCCCACTCATCTCCAAGTGTGATCTGTGAGTGTTGTGTGTGGCTCTCCGTGGGCGGGCACATGCCCATGAGCCATGACCGTTGGCTTTCAAGTTGTACGATGAGAGAGCTCCTCCGACTCTCAAGCTCATCACCGCACCGACACCTCTACGGTCCCAGAGGTAGAGAGAGGCGTATGAATACGTGCTGTACGGAACAAGCCTGCTGCACGGAACAAGCTTTTGGTGGTGGGGTGGTGACGCCGCCCATGCACTGACGAGCAATTAAGCTCCCACTTCTACCTAATCACGTGTTCAGATAGGTGCTAGAGAATGCGAAGATGAAGGTGGACAAGATGAAGGATACCTCAATGGCGGTGGAGGCAGTGACAGAGATGGCGTTGAATTCCCGTCGGTGGAGCACGGCGGGCGCGCAGAGCGATGGGCGCGCGGCACGGCGGGCGGCGTTGCGGCGTTGCGGCGTTCCGGCGAGGGAGGACGGCGGGCGGCGTTGCGGCGATGGCGGCGATGGCGGCGCGGAGACAGAGGGCGGGCGGGCGGCGGCGCAAAGAGGAAGTGCGAGACGAGCGAGAGAGAGAAAGTGGGCTGAGGCCGATTAACAGACCACTATTTTCGTCGGCCTCACTGTGGCCGACGAAAATAAGTGACTTATGTTCGTCGGTGTAGCTATGACCGACGAAAATAGAGATTATTTTCGTCGGCCTCGGGGCCCACGAAAATATCTTTCCTATTTTCGTGGGCAGGCCGACGAACATATGTGTTGGCCCACGAAAATAAGACAAATTTTCGTCGGTCCCGAGGGCCGACGAAAATAACTATGTAATTTCGTAGGCCAACCAACGAAAATAGCTGGGCCCACGAAAATTTATGCGTTTCCTGTAGTGATGGCAACTCTCTCCCCCCCACACACCCACTCCATGTTCCACACAAGCACACACTAGCACAAGGATCGTTCGATCGTTCTTCGATCGTTCGTCCCCTGTTCTTAGTTTGTTCGTTCGTTCGTCCGATCGTTCGTCCGATCGTTCATGGTTCGTTCGTCCGTTCGTCCGATCGTTCGTCCGTTCGTTCGTCCAAATAATCTTTTTCCTACCGTTATGCTGCCGAAATTCTGATCGTTCGTTCGTTCGATCATTCGATCGTTCATCGTTCGTTCGTAGTTCCTATTCATTGTTCATCGTTCGTTCATAGTCCCTATTCATCGTTCTTCCAGATAATCTTTGTCCTGCCGTTATGCTGCCGAAATTCCGATCGTTCGTTCAACCGATCATTCGATCGTTCGTCCGTTCGTTCATCCAAATAATCTTTTTCTGTCGTTATGCTGCCGAAATTCCGATCGTTCGTTCGTTCGATCATTCGATCGTTCATCGTTCGTTCATAGTTCCTATTCATCGTTCATCGTTCGTTCATAGTCCATATTCATCGTTCTTCCAGATAATCTTTGTCCTGCCGTTATGCTGCCGAAATTCCGATCGTTCGTTCGATCGTTCGTCCGTTCGTTCATAGTTCCTATTCATCGTTCATCGTTCGTTCATAGTTCCTATTCATCGTTCATCGTTCATACGACTATTCACCGTTACTATTCATCATTACTATTCACTGACACTATTCACCATCGTTACTATTCAGTGTTACGATTCATCATCGTTGCTATTCATCATCATTACTATTCATCGATGATATCTAGTAACTTTTTTGTCGTCACTATTCATCGTTACTATTCATCGATTAGCCGATCACCCCAAATTTCAACTACTCATACATCATGCTGTCCAAACCACCTAAGACCAGCCAGACCCATATTCCAGTCATACGAACTCCAGTGACTGTGATTTTCCTTCCAGTAGGGAACCTCCCATCTGGTCACCCATCCTAGATTTCTCCAAGTTGAGCATGCTTAACTTTGAGATTCCTTTGAACCAGGCTTCCAAACTCAGATTCCAATAATTCTTGTTTCTAAATTCTTATCAAACTATTCCCTATCCAACCATGTCATCCCTTAAGCCTGGTCCATATTCCAGAAAACTCCCAAAATACTCTTGTCCCATATTCTGCCTATAACTCTCCTGTTCATACTAAGTCAGACGATTCATTCGTCATTATTCTCACCAACAGTGAACTTCATTGTGCTACACCACCTACACTCAGCTATAAATACACCCAGCTACCCTCTCCCTCTCCACACACACTCAACACCCTCAGCCAAGGCAAACACCCCACCCACTCAGTTACTCCGCTCTGCTGGCTACACGCATAGTGTCGCTTCGCCTCCAGTCCACCCTCCTGGTAAGCACCTCCGCTCCACCACCAGTAATATCACAACACCACATGACACAGATTCTACTCAAGACTCTACCCATCCATATATCGCTATTCTGACCACTATACTAAATATTTGTTGGTATACTTGCTCGTTTGTATGTTTGCTTGTTCATGTTGCACAGTTATCGGAGCGTTCGTGCCGTCTCATGGAGGCCAGATCCGCGAGTCCACGCTAGGCGGTGGAGCCAGAAGCCAGTTCCACGAGCTCCCCTTCCCCCTTCGCCGAATAAGCACGGCAAGCTCACTGGATCCCTTTGATGCATAAATTACCTATGATTTTTCAACCACAACCCTCAGCCTGTTATTTTATGCATGATATGATTTTGAGACAAGTTATTATGGCCACCCAGCCGCTTGCCGCAATCAATCTCTGATATATATGTTCCAAAGGATTTGAGAATAGGTGTGAGTTTTCAAAAGAAAATGCTTTTCAAAATGTGTGTGATGAAGGGTTTTCACCCTTATCACCTTGTGAGTGGGATAATCAGGGACTCCCTGGTTTAGGGGAGGGCCTAAGGTGTTGGCTCAGCTGGTTTAGGCGTGAGCAGAAGGATTGTCCCCTCATATAAGGACCGGTTTGTCATCTTCACTACCTGTACTCTTTAATAGTACAACCACTCGAGACTGTGTGGGCAGTCACTCAATCTGAACTCGTACGGTCCAACCCCAGGGTTATGAAGGCTGGGGAGCACCGGGAGGATAAGGAGGGGGAAAGTTTTGTCCGATTTGGACATGTTGGTGGCCTGACTCCTTCCGGATAACCGTTAAGGTTAGGACGTGCGGGGAAAGAAAGAGAGTCGGATTCGGGTCTCATTGGCCATGGGATCGCAGAGCCGAACTAGTGGGTAAAGTGTACCCCTCTGCGCAGAGTTCAAACCTATTCGAATAGTCTGTGTCCACAGGAATGGATGAGTCTGGTATGGTATGGCAATTAATGTTTTGTTTTCCAAAAAAAGAGATGGTTTTGAGAAAAGTGGTTTTTAAAAGGTTCGGCGGTTGAGCCGTGAGCTATGGTGGACGGGAAGTCCAGTAGCTGTTTTTGAAAATGAAAACCAGTGGGAACTGCTGAGATACTTGGATGGTTTAGTCCAGGGGATTTTGTTATAATACTGAAAAACTTCCTCCTCCTTTTGGAGAGGATGCGCTTTGCAAAAATACAAAATGTTTTATCAAAACAACTCTGCATAAAATATTGCTGTTTCTGCAAAATATCCTGAGCTCCACATATTCCATGCATTATATCTGATTTCCCCATTCCGCGGGTGAAGGTGGGTTGCTGAGTACGTTTGTACTCACCCTTGCTTATTTGTTGTTTTTTTAGAAAAAGGAGATCGGGTGAGAGTTACGACTGTTCCCAACCTTGCCTGTGGCTGTTGGACCGCTGAATTGCTTCACTGCGTATATCGGGCTGCTTCAGCCCCACTCTGATGATATGTCCCGAGTTGTGGACCAACTCTTAAAGTTGATCGCCACCTTTATAGGTTTGTCTCGTTTAAGCAGATCTAGAATCATCTGATGTATAAATGTGTTTACTAGCCTCCTGGGACTAGTAATTGTATCACATTTGATTCCCAGAGGATCAAGACGCTTCAGACAGGCAGTCAGGCCCTGCCGAAGGCATCATAGGAAACTCCGCTCCGCCCGACCCAGGGCTCGGACACGGGCTAAGTCCCGGAAGACGACGAACTCCGCTCCGCCCAAACCAGGGCTCGGACTCGGGCTAAGTCCCGGAAGACGACGAACTCCGCTCCGCCCGACCCAGGGCTCGGACTCTGGCTAAGTCCCGGAAGATGGCGAACTCCGCTCCGCCCGACCCAGGGCTCAGAGTCGGGCTCAGCCCCGGAAGACGATGAACTCCGCTCCGCCCGACCCAGGGCTCGGACTTGGGCTCAGCCCTAGAAGACGACGAACTCCGCCTCGCCCGACCCAGGGGCTCGGACTCGACCTCGACCACGGAAGACAGATTCGACCTCGGCCTCGGAGGAGCTTCCACATCGCCCAACCTAGGGCGTAGACCAGCCACGTCAACAGGAGGCGCCATCATCACCCTACCCCGAGCTGACTCGGGCCGCAGGGAACGAGACCGGCGTCCCATCTGGCTAGCTCCGCCGGATAGGCAATGATGGCGCCCCGCGTACCCTGTGACGGCGGCGGCTCTCAGCCCCCTTACGGAAGCAAGAGGACGTCAGCAAGGACTCAACCGCTTCGACAGCTGTCCCTCCGCCAGGCTCCATCGCTCTTCCGACGGCCACGACATCACACCAGCTGGGTGCCAAAATCTCTCCGGCTACCACAACGGCATGTACTTAGGGCGCTAGCTCTCCTCCGCTAGACACGTAGCACTCTGCTACACCCCCATTGTACACATGGATCCTCTCCTTGCACCTATAAAAGGGAGGACCAGGGCCCTCTTAGAGAGGGTTGGCCGCGCGGGGACGAGGACGAGACAGGCGCTCGCTTGGGGCCGTTCGCTCCCTCTCCCGCGTGGACGCTTGTAACCCTCTACTGCAAGCGCACCCGACCTGGGCGCGGGACGAACACGAAGGCCGCGGGATTCCCACCTCTCTCACGCCGGTCTCCGGCCGCCTCGCTCTCCCCCCTTCGCGCTCGCCCTCGCGCTCGACCCATCTGGGCTGGGGCACGCGGTGACATTCACTCGTCGGCCCAGGGACCCCCCGGTCTCGAAACACCGACAGTTGGCGCGGGTGGGTGACCTGGTGCTTCGGCTACGACAAGACGCCCGAGGGCGGCACAAGCTCACGCCCCCCTGGGAGGGGCCCTTCGTCATCGCCAAAGTTCTGAAGCCCGGAACGTACAAGCTGGCCAACAGTCAAGGCGAGGTCTACGACAACGCTTGGAACATCCAACAGCTACGTTGCTTCTACCCTTAAGATGTTTTCAAGTCATTCATATACCTCGCACCCACGCAAAGTTTAGTCATCAAGGAAGGGTCGGCCTCGCCCCGGCAAAGCCCGACCCTCCCTCGGGGGCTAAAGGGGGGGGAACCCCCTCTGCGTCGAAATTTTCCTCGAAGAAAGATCTCTTCTGCCAGAATATATTTCGTGCTTTTTGACTACTTCGAAAAGTGGATCCTGAAAACGACGGAGTACACGTAAGCAGCCAAGGCTGACCGAGCCGAGGGACTCCTACGCCTCCGGGATACGGATACCTCACTCATCACCTTCTGCGATAAGTAACTCACGTTCGGATAAGTGATTCCGCGGACCGAACAAGTCTTCACATTCGGAAGTTCTTCTGCCGAAGCGATCCTTCGAGCCTTCTCGACTGAGTCGGTGATAGAGCCTCATGGACGGGTAAAAGTGCGCGTAAGCGGCAAGGCCGACCGAGCCGAGGGACTCCTACGCCTCCGGGATACGGATACCTCACTCATCACCTTCCGCGAGAAGCAACTCTCGCTCGCACAAACATCCCTGTTACCGACAAAAAAGTCCAGATACTCGAAACAAGAGGAAAAGAGACGCAGCTTTACAACACAGCGAGGGTGTGTGTTCTGGCCTTGGCGGCCACAGGAGGCACACGCTACAAGACAATCTGATCCTGCAGGCTCGGGTCTTGACGCTGGAAGGGGGCAGCAGCACCCTCGGCATCGACGACACCTTCGGCGAGGTCCGACCTAGCCTCAGACAGCGACGCGGTCCAAGGATCTCCGCTCTAAAGGACGACGTCATCACCACGCCCGGGCAATCACTGCCAGGGTCTTCTCCGGGAATCCGGCCAGAGCAGGCGGCTCGGCCGGTCGCCCCGGGGCCTCGGCCAGCCGTCCTCCGAGGGCGCCAGCCCGACCCGAGGCATCGGCTGGTCAACTCCAGCGTCGGTCCCGCTAACGGACGACCCGGCTAGGCTCCGGCCAACCAGGTTTCATTTTCGAGCCAACTCTGCCCCTGTTCATGCTGATATCGCTACCCCTGGCCTCGGCTCATCCAAGAGCGACCAAGGGGTCCCTTTAACTAAGCTAGAGGAGCCTCGGACAACAAGGCCGACCGAGCCGAGGGACTCCTACGCCTCCGGGATACGGATACCTCACTCGTCACCTAGACATGGGGCGACTCACGCTTGGTGAAGCGGTTCAGACAACCAACATGCGAGTCTTAGTGCTCGAAAATGAGGAAAAAACACGGCTCCGTGCCAAAATTACATACATGTTCAGGCCTGGACAGCCACAATGAACAAAAACACTGGCATTCAGAGTGCCATTACAAACGGAACTCCGGTTCCACCTCCGCAGGTACGAACAACCCCACTCGATGGGGGAGGGCCTGCAGAGCAACAGAAGACTGACGGGCGGCTCGCCGCCGCCCGCTCTGATAGCAACAACAACGACCCCCGCTCCGGGTGGCCGAACTGCAGCAGCGCAGGCCTCAGGGTGGGTGCTGCTGCAATCTTGCCCTTGCCCACGTCGACGCTCGAGGGGCGAGGACAAGTACAAAGAGCCGGAGGCCCGAAGCGCGGATGGTGGCGGTGATCCCGTCGGCGACGGGGACTTCTCGAGCCGCCTCCACCTCGGCACCGACGACAGGGGCCGTCAGCCCTCCGGCAGATCCCCACTCAGATCCTCCCGGACGAGTGGGGCACCGACCTCCGCGCGGAGGCGCCATACCGGTGCAAAGGCAGGACCGCCCTAGAACACGAACGCTGCCCTAGCAGCACGCGACATCTTGGGCGGTCCTCCCGTGCACACGACGCGGCAGCCGCCTTCCGGCAGGAGGGGCCACCGGGAGCCAAGCCGACGAGCTCGACACGCTGGGGCTGACGACGCCCGCCGTCGACCAGCCCCGCGTTGTCGAAGTCCGACCCGCCCGCAGGGCCAGCGAGCGCCCTCTCCCTCGAACACCGCAGGAGAGGGTGACCCACGAACCCGCGCGGGAGGTAGAGCTCCAGCTCAGCCCGGCCTCCACCCCAGCTAGGATGATGAACATCCTTGAAGCTGAGGGTGGGACCAAGATCGCAGCCCGGCTTGCTTCTCCCCACCCAGAGGCTGGTGGTCACCGTCTTGGGTGACCGCCGGCGGGGGGGGGGGTACAGCCGGGCTGGCTGATGAAAATCCTTGAAGCCGAACGATGGCTGAAAGGTACCAATTCCCACGGAGTTGCGTTCCTCCAACGATGAGGCGGAAAGACGGCGGGTATCCCCCATCCGGGGGCTTGGAAGGTGGAAAGACACGATGCATAAGGGAGCGCGAAGACATGGTCGCCTTCCAAAGGGGGTCACCCTCCTTTTAAAGGCGACTCTCCCTACTTGCGCCCCCAACCGTCGCGGGCTGAGTCTTCTCCAACACACTCCAAGGTCCTCCCCTGCGGCGCGGGGGCAGGGTCCCACACGTCATGCAAACCGGCTCAGAGCGGAAGAAGCCAAACCGCCGTGCGCGGTGCGCACGACCGCCCAGCGGTTACAAGTGACCCTCCACTTTTGCCCAGACCAACGGGCGAAAGGGGCGGGCAGCC
Source organism: Zea mays (assembly GCF_902167145.1). Classification (NCBI taxonomy): domain Eukaryota; kingdom Viridiplantae; phylum Streptophyta; class Magnoliopsida; order Poales; family Poaceae; genus Zea; species Zea mays. The sequence goes on along the minus strand of NC_050104.1, from coordinate 104,241,043 downwards.
ATGCAGGCGGCATGCAACCGCGCCAAGTGGGCGCGCTTCTCCGACTCCCAACACGCCCAGCATGGAGGCCCAGGCCCACGCGTCAAGCAACCGGCGCGCCGAATGCTTCGTGCATGCAACTGCACCGCCACTTGCGCCACCACCGCGCCTCCTCGATTGCGGAACCAATACCGCGACTCGAGGCGACCCAGCAGCGCCAGCCTGCCGCGGCGGTCAGTGCGGCCAAAAATGGGCCGGCAGTAATGACGGTGGCAGGCGGGCGGGAGCAGCGGTCACGTCGTCAGCCAAGCTCACGCCCCATCCGGGGGCAGCGAGAGAACCCTCTCTCACGGCGTGAAGACAACGCGCCCGTGTTCCGTTCCTCGAACGGCTCGCGCACGCGCAACGGCCGCCCCTCCAACCACACGCCCCGTCGCATTAACTCCGCGGCGGGACAGGCGGCGCCTCTGGCAGGAGAAGCAGGCGACGCTTCACCTTCGCCGTAATAACCGCGTCAAAAAAGGTACGCCGCGTCGTTCGATTTCGTATCCTTTTCCTTTTTCCTCTTTCTCTCTCTTGCAACAGGGACCGGGAAAGGGGGATACCCCGAAAAGGATCCTTCCCCGTGAAGGAACCAGGCTCCGAGCCTCCCTACTGATCAGAGGTTCGAAGGCTGGCCCCCGGAAGGGTTCGACAGCCGCCTCAGATCGCGTGGGCCCTACCCCCACTACTGGTCAGAGGTTCGAAGGCCGGCCCCTCGGAAGGGTTCCACGGCCGCCTCAGGCTATTCGGGCTCCGCGCCCATTACTGATCAGGGGTTCGAAGGCTGGCCCCCGAAGGGTTCACAGCCACCTCAGACGCCGAGCGAGGGATGACCATGGGTACGTTCGATACATAACCAAGGCTCGGGCTGCGCTCCCGAGGTACCCTAGGACATTTCCGAGACCAGCGGGAACGATCTTGTAACGGAATCCCATCAGAGGGAGGCATCGAGCCCTCGGACCCCGTCGCCAGGGGACTGGGTCGGGCAGATCACCCGCAGGTACTTTTGGGCGTGCCTCTGGGCCCCTAGCCGACCCCTAACGAACGGGGCACGGACGTCCACTCGGATTACCCGCTTGCAGCTCACCGGAGACACCATGTTCGGCGCCTATCGAGGGCAACATGGCGCTTTCCCCCCTCCTCCTCCTTGCGGAAAGGCGACATAGGGGCGTATGTAAAAAAGCCGAGTCTGTCCCTGATCGCCCTCTCGCCCTGTGCAGAGGCTCGGGGGCTGCTCTCGCAAACCTGGCTCCGGCCAAACCGTTGACAGCGTCAACATACCAGCCCGAGAACTTGGGACCCGACCGTACACCCGGGCTACGGCCAGCTCGCATGAGGGAACAACCAGACCAGCCGAAGCATTACGCAAGGCATTAAGACCTCGAAGGAGTGAAACCACTCCTCCGAGGCCTCGGGGGCTACACCCGGCGGGTGCGCTCGCGCGCACCCACCGGAACAAAACGCAACCGAGAAAGGCTGGTCCCCTTGCAAAAAAGTGCGACGACAGCCTCTAAGCGAGTGCTAACACTCCCTTCGAGGCTTGGGGGCTACTGTTGGGGACCATAATTAGGGGTACCCTCAAGGCTCCTAATTCTCAGCTGGTAACCCCCATCAGCATAAAGCTGCAAAGGCCTGATGGGTGCGATTAAGTCAGGGATCAGTCCATTCGAGCGACTCGATCACGTCTCGCCCGAGCCTAGCCTCGGACAAGGGCAGCCGACCCCGGAGGATTTCCGTCTTGCCCGAGGCCCTCCTCCAACGGCGAACATATTTCCGGTTCGCCCGAGGCCCTGCCTTCGCTAAGAAGCAACCCTGACCAAATCGCCGCACCAACCGACCAAATCGAGCATTTAATGCAAAGGTGGCCTGACACCTTTATCCTGTCGCGCGCCCCCCAGCCGGCAGAGCCGAAGTGACCACCGTCACTTCGCCGCTCCACTGACCGATCTGGCAGGAGGACAGCGCCGCCTGCGCCACTCCGACTGTGGTGCCACTTGATAGAGTGAGACTGACAGGCAGTCAGGCCCTGCCGAAGGCATCATAGGAAACTCCGCTCCGCCCGACCCAGGGCTCGGACACGGGCTAAGTCCCGGAAGACGACGAACTCCGCTCCGCCCAAACCAGGGCTCGGACTCGGGCTAAGTCCCAGAAGACGGCGAACTCCGCTCCGCCCGACCCAGGGCTCGGACACGGGCTAAGTCCCGGAAGACGACGAACTCCGCTCCGCCCGACCCAGGGCTCGGACTCGGGCTAAGTCCCGGAAGATGGCGAACTCCGCTCCGCCCGACCCAGGGCTCGGAGTCGGGCTCAGCCCCGGAAGACGATGAACTCCGCTCCGCCCGACCCAGGGCTCGGACTTGGGCTCAGCCCTAGAAGACGACGAACTCCGCCTCGCCCGACCCAGGGGCTCGGACTCGACCTCGACCATGGAAGACAGACTCGACCTCGGCCTCGGAGGAGCTTCCACATCGCCTAACCTAGGGCATAGACCAGCCACGTCAACAGGAGGCGCCATCATCACCCTACCCCGAGCTGACTCAGGCCGCAGGGAACGAGACCGACGTCCCATCTGGCTAGCTCTGCCGGATAGGCAATGATGGCGCCCCGCGTACCCTGTGACGGCGGCGGCTCTCAGCCCCCTTACGGAAGCAAGAGGACGTCAGCAAGGACTCAACCGCTCCGACAGCTGTCCCTCCGCCAGGCTCCATCGCTCTTCCGACGGCCACGACATCACACCAGCTGGGTGCCAAAATCTCTCCGGCTGCCACAACAGCATGTACTTAGGGCGCTAGCTCTCCTCCGCTAGACACGTAGCACTCTGCTACACCCCCCATTGTACACCTGGATCCTCTCCTTGCACCTATAAAAGGGAGGACCAGGGCCCTCTTAGAGAGGGTTGGCCGCGCGGGGACGAGGACGAGACAGGCGCTCACTTGGGGCCGCTCGCTCCCTCTCCCGCGTGGACGCTTGTAACCCCCTACTGCAAGCGCACCCGACCTGGGCGCGGGACGAACACGAAGGCCGCGGGATTCCCACCTCTCCCACACCGGTCTTCGGCCGCCTCGCTCTCCCCCCTTCGCGCTCGCCCTCGCGCTCGACCCATCTGGGCTGGGGCACGCGGCGACATTCACTCGTCGGCCCAGGGACCCCCCGGTCTCGAAACGCTGACAAGTAGTATCAACAAAACTAACACATTCTTCCCTAAGACTCTTCCTTAAGACTCAAGGAAACCCCTTTAGGATAACCCCTTTCGGATAAGCTTTCCTCTCAGGTTGAGATAAGCTTTAATGCACAATTTCTCCCCCTTTGACATCAAACACCAAATCCATATTCAAGCAAGAATATAGAATGATGTCAAGGGACAGCAGGGTATTGAGCAGGTAAATTTTAACACACTAACATTACTCCCCCTTACACATTGAACATATGCAACACAAGCATTTGGAGGAAAGTTAAGATACATATACGCAAAAGATCAATACTTCCTTTTGTACCTTTACCATGTTGTGGTGTACTTTTCATCTTGAAAGTTTAATCTCTAGGGAGCTTCTCCACTCTTGTGCCTCACCCTGTATCCTAACCTTTTCTTGTTGCTAAGACACCAAGCTTAGAGCAAGTTATAGTATTGTGGCACAAGATGAAGCTTCTATTCTAGTGATTACCAAAAGATATCAATTGAAGCAAACTACCACGACTACCAATTGAAAAATCATTACTGTTATAGTTCCATGATATTTAAAGATAAGCATCTAGTATCACCTAAATATTATGGAGCATGAGCAATCTATAAGGAAGTAATTACTCACAACTTAAGATACCAAATACTTGTCTTATGTAGATACCCAAGTCCTGATTGCTTTATTTCCTGCTCATCTCCCCTTTTCCACCTTGAGACTATACAAGATCACTCAAGAAACAATTAGTCTCAAAAGACACAAGTTATGTGTGCTCCCCCTAAAGTTATGCATCAAGTATTTGAATGACTTGCACTTTGCACATTCTAGCTTCCTCAGAACTAGAGGGGATCACAACATATCTTGGTCAAGGCATACTCTATCAATTTCATCACAAAGAGATACCAATTGAATAGTTGACTTAATACAACAATGCATGCCTCAAGGAGTATAACATTTTACAAGCAACCTAGGCATGCTTCATACATGATAATCATTGCACCAATTGAAAACGACAAGATCATGCATATAAAGCGCAATGTCTAAGTACACCATGATTAAGAAGGTTCCTTAGGTACACCAAAAGAAACAACATTTTAAAGTAAGGAGCACCTAAGCCAAGTTACTACCAATTCAGAGGCAAGAACATAGTTGTGATCACAATCAATGGAACTTCAAGATATGAGATTGCATAGTTCCATTCTCCATACCTTTGCCTTTTACCTGAATACCATGAGATCCATTCTTTTAGGTAGTGTAGAGTGAGAGCACATGTTGTCACCAATTTAGGGCTCCTTTTGATCATGCACCTCATAACTTTAGAAGGTGCATTAGTGGAACAACATGGATTTGGTATACACACAGTATCAAAATTGGGTAATTATGTGAACATGGACTAAACAAGATGTCATGCTTGTACATAGGTTAATCATTAAAGACAATAGCATGTTTTACAAAAGGATACAGGTTTATCCATTAACACAAAAAGAGTTAATCATAGTGAATATATCGATTGAAAAGCTACCATTGAATGATTCAAAAGATATAACATATAGAACACACAATCATGATTAAGCAAGCATCATTATGAACCATTGATAACACATGCAATCTCAAAAGCATAACTACTCCAAGGATAGGTAGCACAACAGACCAACTTAAGAGTAATACTGATTTGCAATAATGTACTTAAGATACCCGGGTACCGTCCTTTGGAGAGCCAGTTGCATATTCTCATCAAGGTCCTTTGCTTGATTCATCAATAATGATTCAAGACCTCTACAACTTATTTAACTTGAGATGAACATGAGATTAGAATTGCACAATCATTCAACCTTGGGTCAAAGAATAGACAATAAAAATCAACAGCTTAAGCATAGAGTTTGAATTAACCATCTTAAGCTCTCCCATGGTCTCCAGTCCATCTCGAGGCACCTGCATGGTCTAGTTGGCACAGTTTGGTATCCATCTCGGGATGGATCCATAGCGATCATCCAAAAGAGCCTTTGGTACCAATATAGCAATTGTGCTAGTTCTAGGTGATCTCATTACTGATCTAGCACAAGTGTATGGTTTGGGTCTTCTAAGCGAATAAGATTGAAACAAATTTACTTGCTTAGGAACCTTACCTTTATTACATACCTCAGGTGGATGACCATGCTCACCACACATATAGCAGAAACGTCACTCAACCCGACATGACGCTTGCTGTTTATCATTTTCCTTGGTGAGGGTCATCTTGGAAGGTGCATGTCCTTGATTCTTTATGACCGGACATGAGGTGATCATGTGGTCCTTTTCATTGCATCCAAAACATCTCCTTATCCCTTCGTCCTTGTCTTTGTATGGACAAGAAGCAATGAGGTGACCTAATCTCTTGCACTTGAAGCACCTCTTTTTTTCCTCTTCTCTTTTTGCTTTTGGATGACATAGAGAGATTATTAGTGCAAATAACATGACTAATTGAATCATTACCTTTTTCTTGTCTCTTGTTGATTGCTTCACTTATAGCTTTAGGAACATCTTTCTCAAGGAGTTTGACCCTTGTTGCGGTTTCTCCTTCCTCAAGCTTCTTCACCACGTGTTTGTAGATATCTTGAGGAAGTCGAGCAAGGCGTCTTCTCCTTAATTGTCTTTGTTTCTTGTTTCCAAGCAATTTCCTTTTTGACCTTACAACTTGTTGCTCATTCAAACATTCGCTTCCTTTTGAGCGACAGGGGTTAGCACATGGTGATATATTATCCAAATGTGCACTTGTGCAAGAATGAGGTTCACATGAATTTAAGTTTGTAATTACAACCTCATGAGCAACATCAAGCATGATATGGTCATCAACTAGTTTACTATGAGAATACGACAACATATCATACTTTTCATCTAGAGCAAGTTTTTCTAAATTTATCATTTCTACTTGACTCCTAAGCATATAATTTTCAGTTTTAAGTTGAGCAACATTAGATAAAACATCATCATTATTTCTTTGCTCAATTAAAACTGAATCATACCGTTGGACCAAATCATCATGAGAGCACTTTAGCTCCTCATGTTCTTTGGTCATCTTCTCCAGGCTGTCGTTGGCTTTGATGAGAGTCTCCTCTAGCCTGAGAAGCGTCTTGCCTTGTTCCTTGTTCCTTCTCAACAGCTTAACCAAGAGTGCTTTGTCTTCTTTGTTGAGATGGGTGTAGAAACGGCGAATCTCCTCTTCTTCTACATCGTCGATCTCATTTTCCCTGTCACTATTGTCAGTGGAAGCAAAATAGGAAAATGTACCTTGTGATGATGTAGACTCCTCATCCTCATATTCCTCCTCATGATTGCTTTCATCTCCATTCTCATTGTTAGCAACAAGACATGTATAACAAGTGGGAGATGAGCCTGTCGGTGAGGTAGATCCATCGCTTGGTGTCCATCTCTCTCGTTCTTCTCCCTTGGACAAGTTAGTACTACCAGCAATAGAGGGAGCAGAAGCAGTGCATATGGACTTAAAAAAATTTAACTTAATTTTGGTCCATAGATCATGAGCGTCAAATAGATCACTATCACTACTCATGATTGCAAAATAGGCACTTCTAGAAAGTGAGTCGACTAAGATGTTGCAAGCATGGTGATTGAGAGACAGACATCTTAGTTCATCATTAGAAGAATTTTGACTAAAGTTGGAGGAAAAAATACTTCTACTAAAGATCTGTCTCAAATCAGGATCAACACGCATGAAGGCATTATAAATAGAGACAGACCAAGATTTATAATTAGAGCCATCGCCTAGAAGAAGTTCTACAGTTACCTCTTGTGACAACATTATCATCTCCGGACGGCTAAGCCCACACTGGAGAGGCCTAGCTCTGATACCAATTGAAAGTTCTCTTTGCCTGGGAACAGGATCTGGATGTCGCCTAGAGGGAGGGTGAATAGGCGAATAAAAATTATCACTTTAAAACTTTAGTTCTTACTCTACTCAAGAACTAGATCGCAGTGGAATGAAAGATCATGTCTCAAAATGCTCTGCACTTCAAATATAACTTGTACCACAGATAAGTGTTGAAGTGCAGATATAAAAAGTGAGTAAGACAGAGAGTCAGCACACAATACAGAGCGAAGCACACAGACGCAAGAATTTATCTCGAGGTTCGGCCAAGCCTAAAATGCTTGCCTAGTCCTCGTTGGAATTAGCCACACCTGGGCTTGGAGTCTATTTCAACTCCTTCCTCCGTTTGCTCAGATCTATCAGTATGATAGATAGAGCCTTCCACTATGTTGAGTTGGGTTACAACAAAGTCGCGGTTGCTTACAATCTTCTTGACAGCACTCCGACAGAGTAACAATGCGCTCAAGACTTTGCTCTAGCTCTTTGCAGCACCTCTCCACTCTCTAAAGGCTTATAACTTTGCCTTCACACAAACTAGAGAGATTTACACGAGAGTGAGAGAGAGAATCGATCCGAGTGATGTATACAATTGTTGGCTGCACTTGTGTTCTTGTTGGAGGCGCCTAGGAGTCCCTTTTATAGACCCAAGGGGCCTAGGAGCCGTTGGAATTCATTTTGGAAGGTAATATTTGCTTTCTGTCGGGTGGCGCACCGGACAGTCCGGTGCACCACCGGACAGGTCCTGTAGCATGTCCGGTGCGCGATCTCCTTCCAAAACAGGCTCAGCTGACCGTTGGAGCAACGTTCGACTTGGATCACCGGACACTGTCTGGTGCACACCGGACAGTCCGATGCGCCAACTATCCGTTGGCCCAAGCCACGCGTCGCCCGCTGATCGCGCTGCCGACCGTTGGCACAGTCGACCGTTGGGTCACCGGACAGTCCGGTGCACCACCGGACAGTCCGGTGAATTATAGTCGTACATCACCAAACTTCTCCCGAGAGTGGCCTGTTCACCGGAGTTCAGTCTGGCGCACCGGACAGTCCGGTGTGCCAGACTGAGCAGAGTCATGGCTGTACATAGCCAAGTCTTTTGCATCTCTTTTCTTCTCTTCTCTGTTTCTAACACTTAGACAAATATATTAGTACACAAAAACAAATGTACTAAGTCTAGAAACATACCTTCTTTTTGATTTCACTTCTTTAGCATTTGGCATGCTTGAGATTGATGTTGGACTCATAAATCCTCAAGTCAGCATGACTTGATCTAGATTGACATTTCTGAGCTCCAACATCCTGCAAAGGTCACATAGAATATCTCCAAACATAGGAACAACCCAAACTAAAGGTCAAGGTGCACTTAGCTCTTTTGGGCTGCTTCCAGTTCTGATTTCGACATTGGTTCTCCTTCCAGTGACCTTGTTCACTTCTTGAGCTTGATCTTGAGCCTTATGACTTACACCACATAATTGTAGATGTTACCTCATTGATTGTAAGTCATGTCCTTATGTACTGTTCCTTGATGCACCATAACTCTTCTTAACTCGATCAACCTTGATTTCGCAAGTCTCCTTCTTCACCTTTGGCTTTGGGTTCCTGGTCTCCTTGACTTTCTCCCATGCACTCGGTGCCTCGAAGCTCTTCTTGCTTCCAACCTTGGTTTGATCGGTTGTCTCCAAGTTATGCACATCAAGTCTCACTTAAGCAATGTCCATCTTCCTTGTGATGTCCATTATATCTATAGATAACTCCGTCTTTGGACCATCACACCTGTTTACTTGTGTTGAACCTTATTAGCTTTGCATTCAGCACCTGTTCAACACTTAGCACACTTGTTAGTCCTTTAATGGAGTTGTCATCCAAACACCAAAACCCACAAGAGAGCTTTCAGGTTCCAACCAAACCTTTTGTTCTCAAATTTCCTCCCAATTCAACAAATAAGAATAAGAGCATGTTTGTAGAGAAGTGTAAAAGCATCTAGACCTAGTTCGGTTTTAATGATCAATGACAATATAAGATTATTCTAACTAATTTATGTTTTGAAGAAATAAGGTAATTAAATTATGTAACAATAATGGAAGATTATGAGGCTTGTATGGTAATCATGCCCTTACTAATGAAAAGCAATGGTCGATTTTCAAAGTATGATCGAGAAGGTTAAGGATTAGCTAACTAGTTCCAAATGTTATTGAGTTGTTGGACACTTAGAGTAGTGATAGAACCTTATTTTCCTTTAAGTTACACTATAAAGGGGAATGAAATGGGTAGCTTGACCTAGGCAAGTCTAGTTAGGTGTGGTGTTGCACATTTATGAAAACTAGTGTTAGATAAACTCAAGAGAGCCCCCAAAAAAATTAGAACAAAACCAAACTCAAAAGTGATCGAAACAAGTAAAATGCTGGTGCTATAGTAGCACCAGATAAGAGTGTGTCATGTTGTGTTTAAGAGTAACATCGGAGTATCTGGTATGCACCGAATATGGTGCACCAGATAGGGCACTTAGAGAGCTTAAAAATCGCCTCAGACACTTGTACTCATTGGTCGTGTCCGGTGTACCACTAGGTAGGGTACTCAAGGGGATGTAAACTATGTCTAAGAAGACAAGTACTTAGGGAGATGTAAAGCATCTAAACCACTAGTTGTTTTCAATAATTAATGACAACAAAAGATTATTGTGACTAATGTATGTTTTGCAGCTATGCAGTAAGTTAAGTCATAATATAGGAAAATGGTCTTAAAGGTGAAAGTATCCCAATCAGTGGAAATCATCAATTCAGCTAAGAAGGAATGCTTGAAAATGTTAAGGGCAACTAGTTGTAAGTGTCAAAGGAGTTGTTGAACACTTAGTCTAGTGTCGGGGACTTTATTTATTTTTAGTTGTACAATAAAGAGATGTACTAGATGGGTAACGTGATCTAGACATGTCTAATAGAGTGTGGTGGGGTACACTTGCATAAATCTAGTGTTAGGTAGCCCGTGAGAGGTCACAAAAAGTTTGGAGAGAAAACCAAATAAAAACATACATTTGCTTAAGTATAGGTTTTCTGCATGCATCGGTTCGGTGTGCATAGGACATGGCACCAGACACGACTTGCAGAGAGCCGGTTTCTGAGCACAAACCAACACAACACACGACACCCAGAGAGGATGTTTTTGTGCAGAGTAGCGGAGCCTTCACTAGACTTATCCGGTGAGCATCGGACTTGGCTCCAGATATAATACCCAGAGAGGGTGTTTTTTGCACCAGCCCAACAACGAGCATCAGATACGTCCGGTGTGCACCAATGGCACATTGGACCTCTATACAATAACGACTAGTTGGTTAGAAGCCTAGTCGTTACTGACATCACCTGACATGTCCTATGCACACCAGTCATATCCGATGTGCCCATATTCTGAGTGGATTAGTAACGACTAGTTTGAGTTGTTGGGGCTATTTATACCCCCTCCCACTAGTCACATTCAATGTCTTTCCTTCTCCAACATCCATAGCATTCATTGTGTGAGATTGAGAGACCCGTTGCATAGTGAGGTGTTTAATGAATCCATAATCTCATGATTAGAAACCTCATTAGTGCAAAGAGAGCTACCATCCACATCCACCAGTCATATTAGGTTTGTTATGGTCAAATGTGAATCTATTGCTTGTTACTCTTGATGATCGGCATCACCTAGACGGCTCGATGGAGATTGGGGCATGACGGTTACCCATAGGACTTGTTGGTGACGAAGCTTGAAGTTGTACACGGTTGTGAATGATTCACCGTGTCAGAGTGGTGAAGAATTAGCTCATAGTGAGAACTTAGTTCTTGCATGGACTAAGGGGGAGCTATACACTTGCGCAGATGCTCCAACAAGGACTAGTGAAGAGTGATGACTCTTTGATACCTTGGGAAAAAATTAGAGGAGACATCTTAACCCATTGTTTTACATTCCATATATACTTTGAGCAATTGACTTTGAGCATTTATGTTTCAAGAAATTATCATGGTATCTTAGGGTTTATTTTAGAGTGCTCCTCGTTCCTGCCTTGATCCCCGAAATCAATTCCCCGCCTGGGCCCCGAAATGCTTAACGAGGAAAATTTATTCCCAGTCCTCATCCCGGCCAAGGACCTAATCCCCGTGGGGACCCATGGGGTTCAATTATTGAGTATATATATTATGATATAAACATATAAATCACACTTGCCTTGTGGGTGAGCGGCAAATAAGTGAAGAAAATGAGGGTTTGGATTAGCAACTAAGGATTTTGCATGTTTGTACATGATTATATTGAAGCGACTTATTGGATTTGACCATCATATGTCAAGTGATGAAGATTTTTGTGTCCCTAGCTGATCCCCGTGGGGCAAATTCATCCGCACCCCTGCCCCGTTGAGTTTTGGGTCCCTGCCCTGCCATCCCCGCGCGCGTGACCCCTGGATCTACCGCCACGTCGCCACGACCGCTCCCAGCTTAGATGTGTTGCCTGTGACGAGCCAGATCTCGAGGACGACGATGCCTCAACTGATGGTCATGGTTATCCGTACGTCGGCGGTAGATTGCTCATGTCGCGTCCGTCCGCGCGCCACGGTCGCCTTCTGTTCATTCCGGACCCACTCGGCCGCGCGTCAACCAGAGTCATGCCTCGTCCGTTTGCGCACCGCGGATGCCTTCTATTCATACGGGACCCACTCGGTCGCGTGTCGGCCATAGCCATGCCCCATCCGCGCCGGACCCCACATCGGCCAGAGCCATGCCTCGTCCGCGCTGGATCCTGACTGACCGCGCGCTCGCACACACCGGATCTGCCCGCCCACGCCGTCGTAGTCCGCCCGTCGGCCAGCGCCGCCCGCGCCTAGACCTTCCCACGCGCGTTGGTTCTGCCATCGGACAACCGCTGTCGCCGCCGAAACCCTAATTCGTGGTGGTCTAGGATAGCTTTTATAGACGGCCTGAGGCCCGATCTGTTTGAGGTGGTGCGGCTAAACCGAAAGGTATGTTGGGTTAGGGCTTCCGGTCATTATTTGGAAGCCAAAGCTCCAAATATATAAACTATATATGTGTGTGAAGATATATAAAAATCAGTTTGTTTGAAAATTTAAAAAAAATGCGGGAAAATTATCACTGGTTGGTTAATAAAGAAAACCGCCAGTGAAAATATATTCTATTGGCAGTTTATTAAAAAACCATCAGTGGAAATGTGGCTCCTAGTTCTGACGACGCTGAAAAACACTAGTACAAATAGGTTTAGAACCATCACTATAGAATTTCTCTGTACTAGTGTCAATTATTTATCAATTATTCAGGAGATAAATAGAACACAACAAAGAAATACGCTCCTCAAAGTAGAACTCCCTAACTAGTAAGCAGGAACTTCTTTTGACCAGCACGACTAAGTCTTCTTACGTTCTAGATAAACGCATAAGGTTGATTTTAACTGTGTCTTCTACAGCCTACTGAGGGCCTCATGCATATCTTCCTGCCCTGTCATTTTGCTCAAGCATGCTGGAGCAGTCTTGTTCTTGTCATTCATCAAAGCAATGACCCGTTTGCCAGTCTCTTATCCCTCATAACTCAACTACAAGTCTACAACTGCCTGTATGGAATTCTAATCACAATGCGCTGGTCCATCTGGACAGTTCGTAAATCGTAATGACAAATCTTGCAGCATCGTGCAACCTTTAGTCATGTGTTATTGTTATTTTTATTTGTTTCATAGTCATATGTTACTGTTAGTTTTCTTTGTTTCTTAAACGGTTGTATTGTTTTGACGTTTCAACGAAACAACAGTTTCGAGTAATCATTCGTTTTGATGGGGAAAAAAAACGTAAGCTTGATTTGGTTTCAAAAAACAAAATTTTTAGTATAAATATAAACCGTTTCAATCATATAGCACACTGTCAAGATGGCCGAGTTGGTCTAAGGCGCCAGTTTCAGGTACTGGTCCGAAAGGGCATGGGTTCGAATCCCATTCTTGACAATTATTTTAATTGTTTTTTGAGATTTTTTAAATTTTATGTTTGCTCTGTGGACTTAACTACCGAGATTTTTAAATTTTAGTTTTCACTGTCAATTTATCTACCGACCCGTGACTTCGATGGACGACCAACATTGCAAGAAGTTTATTTTTTTGTCCTAATTTACTTTTGTGATTTACCTGGCAACCAGAAAAGTTTCCTGGGACTTCGATGGACAAGCAGCATGGCATGCATGAAGCAGTTCTGAATTGTGTGCTGCTGGTTGCAGAAGACTCGGTGTCAAGACCAGCAGGTGATCCATCAGTACCCTATGTTTTTTACTCTCTATTTTCTTATTTGTTACAAGATCGCTAAGAGCGTTTACTCGTTGCTTCTACATACCTCTGGTATGGGATGATTCATCTCATGTACAAGTCTCCAACCAAATTTTACTTTCTTAAGAAAAACTCCGATTCGAATTTGCGCTTTCTGATTTGATTCTCCATAGTCTATCTTCTAGTGCTCAACCTTTTGAAACGTTCTTGAATTCTCTCTATCTCACGATTTAGTTTAAAAATAAACTATTGGCTCAACACTATTGGCTTCATTCTATCTCACGGTTTAGTTTAAAAATAAACTATTAGCTCAGTACTATTGGCTCCATTCTTTTTTATTTGCCGTGATTTATTTTAAAAATGAACTAGTGAACGACAGTATATTCGATAATAGAGGTAGTATATTTTTATCCTGCTTCTGTATTTTCTAAACCGCCCTCGTGTCCTCGGTGTCTTTTATGATTCAGATTCATGACACATGCGTATACGAGTTAGTTACTCATGTTCGGCGATAGCAAAAAGTCTGATTTTAATACACATTTGGTTTTGCAATGTACCGCTCGTGCTGTCGTGCATATTTTCGCTAATAATGGATAAGATTTAGATTTATAATAAGAACAATAAATTGGGGGAAAAAGAGACGGGAAGGCACCATAGTCGGTTGTTTCCAAGCCCACTCGTGGAGCAAAAAAAGTAAAATTTCTATGGCATATGCTATTATGTAGTTGGCCTTCTGTCTACATAAGGGACTACTTTGGAAACTCAAGTCCCTCTAAGAATTGGAGGAGATTTGAGTTCCAAACAATCACTGAGATTTTTATCCTCTAGAATAGGCAACAATACAAATATACAATAAGCTAACATCAAATAGAAATCTCAATGGATATGTAGGTGGTATTTGGGATAGGTCTACTCCATTTTTAGCTCTACTCCACCCGTAGAGTAGCTCCACCATAGAGTGTAGAGTTTTTGAACTGTTTAGCTTATATGACAACTCCAACTTTAAAAATATTAGACAGTAATATGAAATGCTTATTGTACCCTTCAAATTTGATCCCACCTGTCATAACTTGAGTTGACCTTAGGCGGGAAAACAAGCGGAAGAAAACATAGCAGTACAACCGGTATATTGTGTAATGAGTGGCATAATGGGTAATTTCATATCGACTCCACAAGGACAAAAGAAACATGAATCTGTGGAGCATCTCTTTTGCTACTCCATCAAATTAAAAGAGTTGAGGAGGAATTCGTTCAATGCCAGTCCTTAACTTTACCATCTAGTAAATGCCCCTCGCCAGTAAGACATCCAGAAAACACCCTTTGCTAATACAATTTTCTTGGATTATAGCATCTTGTCTAGTTGCTCTTGTTTCTTTTGTTTTAATCTACAATTAACTTAAAATGGTATGGATGTCTTTACCCTAACCAAATACCAAGATTGCACTAAACAAAGATAAGGAATAGAAGTTTTCTACCCAAAACAAAACCTAAGTTTCTCAATCCTGCGTACGGGTACATCTTACTATTTTTTACCACGACCAAACCCATTTTTAGATTGCACCTTATGAATCAGTCTTGCAGAAACAATACTGATTTTTTGCGGTGATGGTTTTTAATATCATTATTCTGAGTGAAGTTTAAAAATAGTTAAAATATGGCAATCACGAAATTTAACATCATTCTTACTAGAAGAATTCAAATAACATGGAGTAGTCTTGACGACGACACAAAGTACAAAATCGCATATTAATTATATAGTGTTAAATGCTCATCTTGTAATTTTTGAGTTAATTTTAGATTAAAGTTTAAAAGAAACATGACTAACTAGACAAGATGCTATAATCCGAGAAGAAATGCATTGGTGAGGGGTATTTTATAGATGTCTTACTAACAAGAGAATTTTCTAGATGATTAAGTTAATGATTGGCATTGAACGATTTTTCTCAAGTTGGGGTAAACTCCATGTTTTTTAGCAGCGGGGCTGGTAGGAATTGGGAGTTTTTGGCAATTGATTTATGGAGCAGAGTGTTGACGCCTTTTTGGAGCGCCAAACACTCAACAAGAACCGTGGCGGTGCCCTCTGCACAGGGGCGGACGGTCCGCGCACAGGGGCTGGACGGTCCGCGACCTGGGCGCAGGAGCGGTGTCTTCCCTGCGTCACACCGGACGGTCCGCGCCCTAGGGCCGGACGGTCCGCGACCTGGCGACAGGGTTGTCTTCCTCCTCCTTGCTGGAATCTAGATCTCGTCCCCTGGGGGAAAAGATCTTAAGGTGCTCCGGGTCGACAGGTCACCCGGGGCGTCCCCAGACGACGTGGAGTCGCCTAGGAATTAAGAGATCAATTCGAGGAAGAGGTCTTGGATGGACAACTAGATCTTGCCCTCCGGGAGGGGTGAGATCCTAGGGTCGTCTTGGGATCGGCAGGCCACCCAAGACGGATCTAGACGACGTAGAGTCGACTAGGGGTGGAGGTGGATATGCGGAAGGCTACAACTAGAACTATGCTACATCTACTCCTAGGGCAGGAAAAGTAAGTAAGGTAATTGGTTCGATTGGAATGTGTTCGGGGGTTCTCAATCGGCCGTATCCCTTTATATTTATAGGGGAGGAGGTTTGGACCTTTTCCTAAGAGATAGCCAACAAACTCCCACGTGATTAGATAGATAACCACGCACGAGATAAGGATAAACATCCGAGTTAATCTAATCTCGGGACACGCGGACCGTCCGGGCCCATGGGCCGGACCGTCCGCTCATTTTGGTGTCCAACATATGCCCCCTGCCTTTTGGTGGAGCTTGGCGAACCAAAAGCATCAGCGAAAACTTCGGAAACAATTGACCTCATGAGGTTTTGTTCCCGAAGTAAGGACTCAGCTCGATGCAAGTCATCGGCTCTTGCGATCAGATAATATAAATACTTGATGGGACTTTAATGCACAGAGGCCGTTTCGGATCGCATCCTCTTCGGCCATGTCTACCTGATCAACCTGTCAATAGGCAAAAACTTGTGGTGCCCCCCAGCCCAAATAAGCAAACGAATTGGGCCAGTAATACGAATTCATCGCCGTACCACCCCACACATGAGCAGGACAACACATCGGCGATGGATAGAACGGGACGCACCATGCTATCCCTGGAGGAGGATGACAAGGCGATCTTGGTTGTGCTACCCTTTGGGTCCGTTTAGTCGGCTTTTGCTTTCGCACAGGTCGCCCTTTTGACTTCGTTTGTTTTATTGGTCGGTTGTGTGGAACGGCCTTCTTCATATATTTGGCAAGCAACTGACCAAAAGTAGGGCCGACTCTACTGAGTCGTCCAAACGTCTTAGTAGTGTTTTGTTTCCTAATACTTGTGTTGGAACGTTGTGGTCCGATGGTCTGAGGTTGCTGCTTCTGACCATCTGCTAACCGTCCTGCCATCATAGCCGGACTGTCCGCGCCTGTCTCGGACTGTTCGGCCTTAGTACCCGGATCGTCCGGCGTACGCAGGACAGGTGACCGTGATCGGGTGTCCGATCGTGCTTGTCCCCCGGTGCCTCCAGTCTTTCTTTTGTTCGAAGCCTTCAGAGTAACCATTCTGTGTGATATATTTGGTGTGCGAGGATCACCAATGACGATATTTTTATTTTTACTTTTATCGGCCGCACAAGGCCGAATTATGGCCTTTTTGCTCGTTGGCTCTAATGTGGTGACAGGAACAGGTGGTCTGTCAATTTTCACCTCTTTTTGAAACCTCAACCGGCCTTCGTTTATAGCCGATTGTATTTGCCGACGGAAGACGACACAATCATTGGTGTTGTGGAGAAAGGAGCCATGCCATTTGCAATAAGCGCGCCCTTTTAATTGTTCAACCGGAGGAATTATATGTGACAATTTAATATTACCATGTTTAAATAACTCATCAAATATTTTATCACATTTAGTAATATTAAATGTGAACTTAACTTTTTCCTTTTGTGTCGAGTGCGGGTGAGAGCGAACAGAAGGTTTGGCCTTAGTGGGCCAAACAAGCTCAGGGACATGTGACTTTTTTAGTTCTTGGGGCTTGGGTGGCCGATTATATTTATGTCGGCCTTCCGCACTAGGCGGATCACAGGTGACTTCTGGTGCTCCGGACGGTCCGACCTGCACAGTTGGACGATCTGTGGGTGAATTGGACGGTCCGGTACTATCCTCGGACTGTCCGGTCATGTCAGGCAACACCTGTGACCCTTGTGGTGGGCTCTGCGTAACTCCGGACTGTCCGGCGTAGGGTGCCGGACGGTCTGACGGAGGGCCGGACGGTCCGCTATTGTGTGCGGACGGTCCGGCCACGCTCAGAGTTGACTCACCATTTAGCGAAGATGGTGGTGACGGTCGTCCTGGATATGAGTCCATCGGCATACCAGAGAATGGTTAGGGAAACCCATTTGTTGCCGATGTGTTTGGCGCAATTGTTTTGGCGCCTAATTTATGTGATAAAAAACTAGGCATGTGAGTTTTTTCTAATGCATGCGTCATCCTTTCTATATCCTCTGTGATACTTTTAATCCGATTATCAAAAGAAATTTTAATAGATGGAATATCATCGACTGACCTGGCATCACCTATTGTGGGGAGCTGTTGCAGCACGGATGACATGTAATCGGCGTCTATTTCCCTTTCTTGGACGGTCTTCTGGTGGCAATCCACCCTGAAGTGCGAGAGGAACCATTTATCCGCCACCTTGAGCACCTGATCTTTTTGTCATTGGACCTCCTCGTCTATTTTCTTCATGTCATCTTTTAATCTTTTATGCTGAGCGGCCGATAAATTAGTCAGCCTTGTGCTGCTGTTTGGAGAAGCCCTGTTGAGATCTTTAGAATCGGCCATATAAGCCTGATTTTGTAGATCTTCAACCTCTATCCCCAGCGGATTCGCCAAAAAGTATGTTGACGCCTTTTTGGAGCGCCAAACACTCAACAAGAACTGTGGCGGTGCCCTCTGCACAGGGGCGGACGGTCCGCGCGCAGGGGTCGGACGGTCCGCGACCTGGGCGCAGGAGCGGTGTCTTCCCTGCGTCACACCGGACGGTCCGCGCCCTAGGGCCGGACGGTCTGCGACCTGGCGACATGGTTGTCTTCCTCCTCCTTGCTGGAATCTAGATCTCGTCCCCTGGGGGAAAAGATCTTAAGGTGCTCCAGGTCGACAGGTCACCCGGGGCGTCCCCAGACGACGTGGAGTCGCCTAGGAATTAAGAGATCAATTCGAGGAAGAGGTCTTGAATGGACAACTAGATCTTGTCCTCCGGGAGGGGTGAGATCCTAGGGTCGTCTTGGGATCGGCAGGCCACCCAAGACGGATCTAGATGACGTAGAGTCGACTAGGGGTGGAGGTGGATATGCGGAAAGCTACAACTAGACCTATGCTACATCTACTCCTAGGGCAGGAAAAGTAAGTAAGGTAATTGGTTCGATTGGAATGTGTTCGGGGGTTCTCAATTAGCCGTATCTCTTTATATTTATAGGGGAGGAGGTCTGGACCTTTTCCTAAGAGATAGCCAACAAACTCTCATGTGATTAGATGGATAACCACGCACGAGATAAGGATAAACATCCGAGTTAATATAATCTCGGGACACGCGGACTGTCCGGGCCCATGGGCCGGACCGTCCGCTCATTTTGGTGTCCAACACAGAGCCATCATAAACAGCCATGTACTATACAATCATGTACATATCTCATCAATACAAACACACGTGATGAAATATATTCCCTCAGGCTAAGTCTAGCGAACATCGGATGCGAGTGCGCAACCACCACAACACGAGTCATTTGCGCAATGGAAAAAGTAGCCACGTCCAAAAAGGCTCGCGGATGCAAGTGCGTATCCTCCCCGCAAAGGAGAAAGAACGAATGAGAACGTGTGACCATGCGACCGACTATATATTTTGTGTGTCGATATCTATGATGAGCTGGAAATGTAAATAATAGAATGTGGTGGCGTAAAATACGCATCTGTGGCCTAATTCGCAAGCTGCTGAACAGACTCACTGACTTACCATTACCAGACTGTATGATATAAATTAAACTTTACCCTTTACCCCCACCATGGGTCACTTCGAGACAATTGCACACTTAGGACTCTAAACAATGCGCTTCGTATAAATGCTATCCAAAGGATTTTGTTCGTAAAAAGTACTATAAACATTTCTATTTGATTATACTATCATTTAATGTATATTTTTCCTTTTATAATTTGTTTCCATGTATTTAGCATCTAAGAGCTAGTTTGAAAACCTTATTTTTCTAAGGGATTTTTATTTTTTCAAGAGAAATTAGTTTATTTTTTCTTTAAAAAATAGAAATTAGTTCTCAAACTAGCCATAAGAGTCAAAACTGTCCATACCTTTCTCTCGTTCGTTTCTATCTCCTTCTTCGACTGCATGCGTTTTCTCTATTTTCTCTCGTATCTCTCGCCATGGACGACGATGGCGCACAACTTGCCGCTGGACAACGATTTGCACTTACCACCACCGCGCCGCACTTCGCCACGGAGGAGCAGGGTGCCGGGCTCGGCCCCACCATGTCGTCCGCTGGGGTCGACCACTAAATTTTTTAGCATATTTTTAATAATCATTTTTAAAATAATTTTTCGTATCCTTTTGAAGTTGCTCTTAGCGTGTGTAATTATCGAGAGGTAAAAGTGTTGGGTAAGATACAAAATACATGGAATTAGATTAGAAAAAACAAGAGAATGCTAAATGGTAGTATAGTATTTTTTACGAAGAAAATGTGTTGGATAACATTTGTGCGAAGCACTAAGTTTAGAGCACTAAATATACAGTTGTCTCGGGTAATTTCGTATCGCCCAGGAGGCAGGGCGTGTCTGATGACATTTGTACGAAGCACTATGCGTGTGTTTGGTTGGGATTCTAGGCGGCTTCTGGCCGCCAGAAGCTGAAGCCGCGGCCAAACGCCTAGCTTCTGGCCAGCTTCTGGCGGTCGCGCTTCTCACAGAAGCCGCACGCCTTCAGGAAACCCAAAAGCCGCCCGAGCGACGCTTCCGCTGCAAGCCGGCCTTACTCGCGAGGGTTTCCACAACCGCCGCCCGAGCGACGCGTCGTCTCCGCGCCTCAGCTCTCCGTCGGCTGCCGCCTCCTCCTCCGCCGCATCGGGTCGGGGACCTCGACCACACTCCCTTCCGCGGTATTCGCTTCTCAGGTACATTCCTCCATTCCGTTCCGTCTCCGCTCGTCCCCGGCTGCCTCCTATCGCAAACCTCCCTGACCGTTGACGTCGCTAGGGTTTGGGCCGCGCCGCCGCCAGTTCGTCCACAAGGTTGGAGTCATCCCGTTTCCGAACTCCTCGTAATCGCAGGTACATTAATCGTCTCGTCCCCTAAGCGCTGTTACGGATCCGGTATTCCCCATGTACTGCTTAGGGTTTAGGGTATACGGATCCGGCAATCCCCATGAACTGATTAGGGTCTAGGTTGCATGAAAACTTGGCCGTGCAATGAAGCAAATTTGTGAACTGCTTAGTAACGAATATCATCTGATATTTGATGTTCAGATCTCGTGGAGTTCGGTGTTTGTCTCTGTTGCATCACAATCTCCTCTCCTACGAAGGTGATGTTCACATCAATTTTTCCATCCCTCTTACTGCTTTACAATTTTAAGATTGTTGTGTATGTTTTCCAAGATCCAGTTGCAAATATGTTCACGGTGTCTGGTAAATCCGTTCATACTGTCTTCGTATTGTTATTAGTGCATAGGAGACTAGTAATTAGTCGTAGTTGTACCCTCCTTTGTCACCAGCCTAGGTAGTGGACATGTAAGTACGCCTAATTTGTGTAGATAGTCCCCATGTCTGGTATACTAACGACCTAATAAATCCACATCAGATGGATTCAGCAGACTCCATAGCCGACAAGGCAATTGGACGGATGTAAGAGATTTCGGACAAGATATTTTCTGTAGCGAGGGAAACAATCCGTCCTAGACGCGGGTTGACCTCATTTGATGCTACCAAACTTCGTGTAGCTTTGGAGGAGATAGCTTGCATGCTGGAGCAAGACTCTCTGGTGTTGCAAGAGCATTTGGACATCGTGAACAACGTAAACATCCCGGTTGACAGCAGCTATGAACCTTCTACCTTGTCGTCACCACCCCCATCTGACAACGACCTTACTCCACATTGGGACTTTGCGGAGCATTTCCAAAACTTCTGGGGTGTTGAATATGACTCCGATCAGATGCCTTCGTTTAGTGACAATGATGTTTAAGGTAGAAGGGAGTGAACCTTGGATTAGGTGTTTGAATAACAGGGATGAAGTCCCTTAGCTTTTGTGTACTAAGGGCGTAGGGAAACAGGGAATCAGTTTGTTCTTTTGGTTAATGGGCTGCTGTAAATGTGTTCCCTGTCATTTTGTGTCCAGTACCAGTTTATTTAAGGTTCTCGTTGTGTAATTAAGCAAATTGGAATCTTAGTACTTATGGTATTATCTGAACATAATATGGCCAGTATATTCTTCATCTTTTTTGTTGTTTTTAATCCGAGACCACTACTACGTATGTTGAAAACTATATACTTGTTATGCACTAGATGGACAAGTCTGGCAAAGTGATTGCAAAGTGGGATAGTAGAGCAACAAAAATTTACACAGAAATTTGTGTAGAAGAGGTCAATGCTCGGAACAGGCCACAACAATTTCTAAATGCAGAAGGGTATGCTAACCTCATAAGGAAGTTTAAGGAACGCACTGGTCGCACTTACACCAGGGATCAAATGAAGAATAGGTGGGATTCGTTGAAGAGAATGTTCACCCAGTGGAAAACTCTTAATGAAAGGGCTACAGGTCTTGGTCGAGACCCTCATACTGGTTCAATCAGTGTGCCAAATGAGTGGTGGGCCAAGCAAAATGAAGTAAGTTCATCTTTTTTTCGTAGACTAACATTAGTATTGGCCATCTAAAAGTAGGACTACGAATTGGTGCAGGCAATGCCAGGTTGTATTATGTTCAAAACAGCCCCCCTAGAGAATGAGGACGAGCTAAAGGTTATGTTTGGACCCATTGTCTGCACAAATGAAAGAACCCTGGTTCCTGGCGTCGAGGATGCTAATTCATCTTCTGATGATCATTTGGAATACACTTTAGGTGGGGGTGAAAACAGCACACCTGACCCCTGCACAAATGCTACTGGGAAGCGTAAGATGTGCCATGATTCCCCAAAACCAAAGAAGAAAAAGATTCGAGGGAAGAGTACATGAAAAGACTTGTGGAGGCTTTTGAGTCCCGCTCATTGACCACAAACAAGTCCATTACCTCTTCTGACAATGACCCAGTTCGAATAGAGCTTAAAAAGCAGATGCAACAAGTCAAGGAAGATGGATCACCAGAAGGGAGCGAACTACATTTGTTTGCGACTCATCTTCTGATTCAGAAGAAGTATAGAGATGTTTTTGCAACCTTGGAGACAAAAGAAGGAAGAATCGCTTGGCTTTGCAATGCTTACGCGTTAGAAACTAAAAAGAGCACTTAGCTGGTGGACGTCCAACAACAGAGGCCTACATGTTTACTATTATCGTTGGTTATGTGTTTTCATCAGTCATGTCGTTTCAGTATATGTTGCTGGTCCGACAACTGAGGCTTATATGTTCAGTATTATGTTAGTTGTGTCTGCTTAATGAGTCATGTCGTGTCAGTTTTCGTACGTATCATTTTCGCTTTCAAACAATTTTCCAAATATTCGAGTTGAACATGTATTAGAATAATCAGAGTTGTAACTTTGTGAGCTATGTGAATCTGTGAACTTCATATGCCTGTAAACTGTTCGGCTTCTTTAATATGTGTTTTATAAACTGTGGTTGCATATGAAATTGTGGCTCTTGGTTGTGTCCATGCAGATGTGTGATCCTTATGAACACACATATGATGATGAAATGGATGCACACACATCTGATGATGAAATGGATGCACACACATCTCATGATGAAACAGATGGAGAAATGCTTGTTGCTCTATATGCTGTAGACATTTGGGGCAGGCATTTCAGTCAGGCTCCTAGAAGAACATTGGTCGAATCTGGTATTCAATGGGTTCAAAGAACGTTGGAGATTAGTAACGACTGTTTTGACATGTTTCGCATGCGAAGAACTGTTTTTAGACGATTGCATGACACGTTGGTACAAAATTATGGTCTGCTTCCAAGCAGGGGTGTCAGTACTATGGAAGCTCTTGGCATATTCTTGTGGACATGTGGGGGTCCACAATCGTTTAGGCAGATCAGAAATAAATTTGGTCACTCATTGGAAACAATTAGCCGCAAGTATAGTGATGTCCTTAATGCACTTTATAAGATGTCATCTGACATAATCAATCCGAAAGACCCATAATTTGTCGAGATTCATCATCGTTTGCGAGAGGCGAGGTTTTGGCCACACTTCAAGGATTGCATAGGCGCAATAGATGGTAGTCACTTTCCAGCGGCAGTCCCGGCTTCGGAACAAGCGAAATATATTGGCCGACACGGTTACACGTCGCAGAATGTAATGGCCGTATGTGACTTCGATATGAGGTTCACATTTGTGGTGACAGGCTGGCCAGGTTCCGTACATGACACAAGAGTACTACAGGATACTTTAATAACTTATGCGGACAGGTTCCCTCATCCACCGGAAGGTATATAAATATTTTGTACATTTGTAGAATACAGTACTATTTTATGTCACATGTACGTAACATTTGTATTTTGAGTTTGTGCAGGTAAATACTATCTTGTCGATTCGGGTTATCCAAATAGAAAGGGGTACCTTGCACCTTATAAGGGGCAGAAGTACCACATTACGGAATGGCAGAATACGAGGCAACCTATTGGGAGTAAAGAAGTATTCAACTATGCGCACTCATCCCTACGAAATGTTATTGAGCGATCATTTGGGGTGCTAAAAATGAAGTGGAGAATTCTATTAAGTCTCCCTTCATTTTCGCTTGAGAAACAATCGAAGATAATTATTGCATGTATGACACTGCATAACTTTATTAGAGATAGTGCTCTACACGATAGAGATTTTGATGAAGTAGGACCTAATAGCCTAAGTCATGATCTACCTGCAGGTGAGAGTAGTACTAGCACATCTGATGAGTTAGACATGAGTGATTTTCGAGATGCAATTGCAAATGCATTAGTGGCGTAGTTGACTTAGTGCAATTGTAACGGTACTTATGATGTAATCAACTCCACTAATTATTTTGTAATGAACTTTATCTGCGTTATGAGTTTCATTTTATCGTTTGTTCGAACAGAATCTGCAATTTGAGAATCTGTATCCAAACACGTAGATTCTGACGAACAGCTTTTCTGCACAGCTGGCGAACCAAATACCTAAATTCTAACCACCAGCTTTTCCCAACAGCCAGCTTTTCCCCACAGCCAGCTTTTCAGATAAGCTGGCCAGAAAAAAGCCGAACCAAACACGCTCTATGTCTCGAGTCTCAAATATACGATTGTGTCGGCTAATTATCGCGTCGGGGGCAGGGCGTGTCTTCCATCGCTCCCCAAGGCCCCAGCCCCCAGGTACCCTTCGCTCCCCTTCCTCGTATGCTGTGAGCGTCGTGGGGTCGTGGGGAGGAAGACGATTTCGAGGGAGAGAGGCAAAGGGGAGCTCGCCCGCTCCAGGCACCCATTCCTCTCGAACCCGACATCTCTCTTGTTGTTTCGAGGTGCTGGAGCTCCCCCGCTTTCCACAAAATCTGTGGAGATTATTCGAAACCATCTCGTCGCTCACGAACGCGTCAGAGGTTTTGCAGAAACGGAGCGCGTGCGGCGTTCGTCGGCAACGTTGGCGTCCATGGAGAGCACCGCGGGTCCGAGGAAGAGGCAGAAGGCCGCCTCGGCCTCTGGATCCGTGGCCCCGTACTTGCCCCAGGAGCTCGTACGGAACATCCTCCTCCGCCTGCCTTCCAGGTCCGTCCTCCGCTTCCGCGCCGTTTGCAAGGACTGGCTCCGGATCGTCTCCGACCGCGAGTTCGCGGCCGACCACAACCGCCACCAGCCGGCGATGCCCCTCGTCTCCTTCCTCCGCAGCGCCGCCGGTAGCAAGAGGGGGCAGACGGACTGCTGCGTCGACGCATTTGACCTCAGCGCCGACAGTTTCCGGTCCGTCGTCCGGTTCGCCGACAAGGGGACGCGGTGCAGCAGCTTCGACATCCACGGCTCCTGCGACGGTCTCCTCCTTCTCAGCTTCGATGCCCGCTTCTACGTTTGCAACCCGGCAACGCACCAGTGGACGCGCCTCCCGGCGCCCCTCCGCGCCTCGTGGCTCGCCGGCTTCTACCGCCACGAGCCCACCGGAGAGTACCGGGCCTTGTTCTACCGGGGCCAGTGGCCCGGGACGGACTACTACATCATGGTGGCGGACTCCAGGAAAGGGAGGGGAATTGGCCTGCCGTCGGAGAAATATGGGTACAAGTTCAGGAGACAACCGTATAGCCTGCCGGTCCTGCTCCGCGGCCACCTCCACTGGATGGCAGCCATTGAAGGCTACGACTACGAGATGTTGGCGTTCAACACGACGACTGAAAAGTTCACGGTTATGTGCCCTCCTGTGGTTCGGTGGCACATGTCGCTAGCTGAGGTGGGCAACGAGCTCGCGTTGTTGAGCTGCGGCCACCAGGTCCCGATGCTCGAGCTCTGGATTCTGAAGGATTACGAGAACAAGAGCTGGGTCTGCACGCACTGGATTCGGCTGCCGGAGTTGAAGATGAGCACCTTCGCGTTCGATGACTTCTCGCGAATGATTTTCGTGTCAGAAAAGGGAGTTCTGATAGCCACCCCGGAGCAGAAGCTGTTGCGCTATGACCTGAATGGGACTCTGCTGGAAAGCTTCCCTTGCAATAATGGCAGCCATCTCAAGATTACTCCGTACACCTTCAAGGAGAGCCTCGTTCGGCATGCATTCTTTGAGACACCGGATTGCAATGCCGATGGTCATGAAGATGAAGATGAACCAGAACCACCACCTTTCTTCCTGGGGCTGTAGACCCGGACCCGGTGGTGATGGATCTCATGGGAACCCTTGGTTGGAGTTGATCAGCGGTTCATGCTTCAGATCGGTATTACAGCCTCGGTAGATGAACTGAGAGTAAGCTACATTTTTCTTTTGTCTCTCTTTTATACCCATCATTCCATCAATAATGTCACTATGTTTGTCTCCTTGATGGGATGCGGGCCATGCGGCATTGTGCAAACTGACTCCCATCTCTCATTAGTTCGATGTTCTGAAACTATTTCTGTTGCAGTTTTGAGTACTCCTGAACAATTGTTACTGTAAATGGCTGAGTTCGTGCTTCTTGCAATAATGCAATACCATACATGAAAACTGTCATCTAAGTTAATAATTGTTTTTACCTCAATCGCAATCAAATTAGTAAACGATCATGGCATTTGTTTGACTCTTACCTGTACTAATCATGTAACCTGGACCAAAGACTGCATATAGCGCTACTAATCATATATATAATATATAGTCCCAGGTTATCAAATAGATGATGTTCTCGCTTTTTCAGAAATCAACTGTTTTTTATTTTTGACCTAATATATATAAACTATTAATATTTATATTACATAAGTAGTATCAGTGAATAAATCTTTGATTTTTTTTTATAAAAAACGTATTTAGAAATACACATATTGCTAATATTTTTTATAAATCTAGTTGAATTTAAAAAACTTTAACCGGCACAAATAATACAATGTTAACTATTTTGAAACACAAGAATTATTTCATGTGTTGCTACTTACATAACATAGAATCTAATGTTTTTTTGAAAAATAAAAAGGAACTTTCTCCTTGTGCGTCTATGAAACTTACGCTATTACTCCCTCCGTTCACAATTATATGGTGTCGTTCGATTTTTAAAAAAAATTTGACCGCTCCACTTATTTTTTAAAAAAAACATGAGTTATTATTTCTTTTGTTGTGATTTATTTTATCATTTAAGGTTGTTTGAATGTGTCTTAAAATTTTATATTTTCGAAGAAATATTTTTATTTTTTTTTAAAAGTCAATGACGTTATATATTTGTGAACGGAGATAGTTTATAGTTTGAGCAATATTGTGAACGAGTCATGAGGACAAGAAATACAAAAAATTATGCATGATAGAATCTATTATCAATTTTTTATCCATGGGACATGAACACCTCCAACATAGTGGTCATTAGTTTTCTGCTCGCTAAATGAAAAGACTTCTTTGTTTGATAATCACACTTCAGCAATGTCTAAAACCGTAGCAGCAGATAGTTCCCTTAAAAATCGCCCACATAAAAGATGTTGTCATTGCATTATGACACTGGGTTACCGAACATACCCAAAAGAGTAAATATAAGTTACAGATATAACGAGGGTCGTAAGCTAGATGACCTGATCCTAGGTGCAACCTGTTACCGGCACACGAGTCTAGAGAGGATCGGACCGCGAAGCGCATAATGTATTATGTCCTCTTATATTATGCCCTCTTATGTATGATGAATTAAAGTATAAAGGTGACGAAGATAAGCTCTGATATCAAATAAGCGTCATAACCTTCTAGCTCCCCCTTCTCGTCTAGTTCTAACGAGAGTTCTAGGTTATAGGTCTCTTATTCGCCTATATGTCTAGAGATATCAATGGGAAATTCCGCACCGGGTTATAGCATCTCATACACATCTCCATTATGCTTGATCATTCCTTATACCCATCATGGGTGCAAAACTTATCTCATACCCATCTCTATTCGGGTTTCGGGTCCCCATCCCCAATTAAGGGATAACTAGGTACTAATAGCTAGCACAAACTATCCAGATTTTAGACATCACCACATCGGCGAGCACTCATCCATGAACCATGATTCATTCATCCATCCATCAGAAAAGAAATCAGTACTTTAAGACCGATAGAAGAAATGGAGAAATGGAGTCTGCTCACCTTCCTTGGTCACCATCTAAGTTCGTTGGCGCCTGAGAATCCATGGTCGTCACCGTTGTCCTAGGCTCCTAGCAGTCGACGATGCTCCTCATCGCTGGTGAAGTCGCTAGTGTGCAGTGCTAGCTAGCGCAATTGTCCAAGCGTGCGGCGGTTGACCAGCTAGACAGGGCGTAGCGTATGACTGGTTATTTTAGGGTTTTGTTTTTTGCTAGTCTGCTAGTTGTATTACCGTGTTGCCTTGTTGGGCTAGGACATGGGGCCTGGTGCGCTGTCGTGCTAGGCTTGGTGGCCGGCTCGGCCTCAAATTCATACAAACAGGATATGTGTACATGTATGAAATACCCATGGGTAATCGGGTTCGGATTATTGCTTCCTAAACCCATACCCGTTTACCCAATCGGTGAAGATTTTATCCCATATCCATACCCATGGGTAGGGATGGCAACGGGATTTCCCCGTCGGGGAATAGCTCCCCGTCCCCGTCCCCGCGAACGCTCACGGGGGAGCTTTTTCTCCCATCCACGTCCCCGTCGGGGAATTTATCCCCGTGCGGAACCCCGCGGGGAATCTGTCACCACTAGAAGTACAATATTTAAAGGTAAATTTAAATTGATTATATCAAATTAATACAAATTTAATAAACAAGATTGAAAATTACAAGAGACATCTACTTTAGAGTTTATTTTGTTATTTTATAACATGTCATGTATTGAGTTTTTACTATAATTTTAACAAATAAATTGACTAACTTGGATAAAAAAATTCATGGGACGGGTACACGGGGAACGGGGACGGGGGATGGATCCCCGCCCCCGTCCCCGCGAACCCGACAGGGATTAAATTTCCCCCATTTAGATCCCCGCGGGGACTAATTAGTCCCATACCCGTACCCTAATAGGGGAATTCCCGCGGGGAATCGGGGATCGAGTCCCCATTGCCATCCCTACCCATGGGGACAATTTTTGTCCCATACCCCGTACCCTAATAGGGGAATTCCCCACGGGTTAGTGGGTATCGGGTCCCCATTAACATCTCTATATATGTCTGTCGTTAGAAGTCGGTTTCTCCCCCTCCCTCCATGTTGCTCTACTCTTTCTTTTTATAGGTCAAGGGAGGTTACATGTCTGTTGGGTGACGGGCTCTGCCTAGCATGGTCTCAACAACTCATCTTATCATGATCATGGAATTATACGTTGTGGCATGCCTTGGTCACGCCACAATGTTGAGGATTTCTTGTTGCAATGGTAGATATGACTTGTTGTAGAGGTAGGTATGACCTGTCATAGGGACGGATACTAGAATCCATGTTGTCGGGTATGATGTAGTTGGTAACCAGTGTAACAATCTAGTACTCTATCTCGTTAAAGTGTGGCGGACAATGGGGCACACATCGAACCGAGACCCCGTTAGTAGCGACGAGCGAGAGCGGAACTAGGGTTTTCATCAAAAGAAATCTGAAGCGGTTTCATTCGATTTGTTGTGGATTGGATGATGGAAAAACCAGCAAGCAGCAAGCGTAGGCTGTGTTGCCGTAGCGCGCCCTACGGAGTTGTACAAAGTCAGCAACCGTTTTGGGGTGGGGCGCAAGCATAGGCAACACAGGACGGGGTGGGCCGCGCAGTGAACTGGTTTTCTAAAAAGATTGGAAGATCCGGCCAAAGAAGGTGATAGCCCTGTTCATTAGTTCCCATGGTTAGTGGACTGTAGTATGTTATATAGTTAGTGGACTGTAGTATGTTATATATATATATATATATATATATATATATATATATATATATATATATATAGGGTAGGTATAACGGGAGCCCTAGGCTTCCAATAGTTAAAGGAAGCCCAGGCCGACCACCCCTACAAACTGGTCAACCCAGCGCGCCCAACCAGCCTGTCGGGTACGCCACCTGCCCCACGTCTATTAGCGCAAAAAAGGAATGCATGCACGAATCAAACACGATCCAATGCATGCGCGTAAATTTAGGAAAAAAATGTGTGGCGGTTTCTATTTTTAAATGCTTTATTTTCTCCATAAATTTAGGATCGCTGCAACAGCCATGCAGCTAGACACGTAAGGACCATTTTATGATATATATTGAGACTAAATATGCTACACTGTATAGATAATTATGCAATTCGGTATACTGCGTAAAAATCTGTTACCAGCTGCATGCGCACGAATTTATGATGAAAATAATATGCAATGAAAGGAAATGAATTGCATGCATAGAAACAAAAAATCGTATGTAATGTTTAATTTGCTTCATAAATATAGTAGCTCTCCAACAACCATGCAGCTAAACACATTAGAACTAGTTTATGATTTATACTTATACTAATTATACTACACGGTATAGGTATTTATGCAATTCGGTACACTGCGTAAAAAATCTAGCATGTTGTTCACTGGTGGACGCATCTCCAGGTTGGAGCGTAAAAACCTTAAGTTTTAAGCATAAAATCTCTCAATTATAAGCGTAAATATCTGGCCAATGTGAGAGGTTGATAGCTCTGGTAGGTTGTTATTACGATCCTATTTTTATGTTAGATTCGAAAAATATGGCAGTCGCATGCATACAGTTTCTATTTTTATACAGATCCAAAAATTATGGCAAAATGCATGCATGAGTCAAACACGTTCCCTGGCATGCGCGTAAATTTAGGAAAGATATATGTGGTGGTTTCTATTTTAAAGACTTTATTTCCTCCATAAATTTAGGATCGCTGCAACAGACAAGCAACTAAAACTCGTAATGACCATTTTATGATATATTGATACTAAATATGCTACACTATGTAGATAATTATGCAATTCGGTATACTGCGTAAAAATCTGCTACCAGCTGAATGCACACGAAATTATGATGGAAAGAATATGCAATAAAAGGAAATGAATTGCATGCATAGAAGCAAAAAATCGCATTTAATGTTTTATTTCCTTCATAAATATAGGATCCCTCCAACAGCCATGCAGCTAAACGCATTAGAACTAGTTTATGATGTATACTGAAACAAATTATGCTACACGGTGTAGGTATTTATGCAATTCCTTACACTTCGTAAAAAATCTGGCATGTTGTTCACTGGTGGACGCATCTCCGGGTGGAGCATAAAAATCTTAAGTTTTGAGCATAAAATCTCTCAATTATAAGCGTAAATACCGAGTCAATTAAAGGTTGATAGGTTTAGTAGGTTGTTATTACGATCTTATTTTTATGACAGATCCGAAAAACATGGCAGCCGCATGCATGCGGTTTCTATTTTTATATAGATCCAAAAATTGTGGCAAAATCGTGGGAGTTTCCATTGCATGCGCGCAAATTACGAACAACATAAATCAAGGAATTGCCTTTCCAATGTGCATGCAGTAAACTGATATACGAACTCTGTGTTCAAGCATAAAATCGTACAATTTTTAGCGTAAATAATACATGTGGTAGGCATAAAACACAATAATCGAAAAGAAAACTGCGCCGGATCGGAGGATGTCACGCGCGATCATCGCTGCGCGCATCTCGCGCCTTCCGTGACGTCGCTCGCTCGAATATCACGCCTCATGCGTCGCCGTCGCTCGCACGTCGACGGGCGTCGCTTGCTCGCCGGCCTTGGAAGTGCCGCCTCCTCGGGGCTTCGGGGATGCCGCCGCTTGCCCGCACAAGGGCCCCGCTGTTGCTCGCCCTCTGGATTGGGGAACCGCCGCCATTACTCCGGATCGAGGAACATCCGCCACCGCGCGTCGAGGTAATGGAGTTGCGGCCACCGGCCTGGAAACCGCTGCCACCGCACAAGGGCACTGTTGTCGCTCGCCCTCTGGATCGGGGGCCGCCGCTGCTAGCCTGGGAACCGCCGCCACCGCATGTCGAGGTCGGGGAGTCGCGGCCACCGGCCGAGGGTCCACCGCCGCGCGCGCTATCGGGCAACCGTCATCGCTAATGAATCGAGATGGGACGTGAAAAACTGATCCCTAGCTTTTATAGACGTCTGGACCTGGTCCGACTCGACCGGATTGCACTGTCTGGCCTGGGCTTCCTTTAGTTATTGAAAGCACAGGACTCCTAATATACAATCTATATATATAGGGAAGAGGTAATGGAAGCCCTGGGCTTCCCCTACTAATAGAAGCCCCAGCCAGGACGCGGTCGACTCAGCACCCACGTGCTTGCGTCAGCCATGCAGTCAACAGCCAAGATTCTAGGACGATAAGAGTAACGCAATATACGAATGCATATATATATGGATAAAGATGTGTAAAACATGCATAAAGGAATCTTTTAAAGCCTGAATCACGTGGAACGAATATGACACTGTGGACAGCGTTTACGACTGCATAATGACATGTACTTGACAGCATAAATCATGCAGTATGTGGTTCTGGTTCTGGCTCGGGCGGATTATTCCAGCGTAAACCGTGGGCTAAAACAGCGTAAATGAGTATGAAATTTAGCGTAAATCCTATATCTGTTTTGTAACAACAAATGGGGCCTAAAATTACGGCGTGAAAATCGCGTGCAGCCGATCGTGAGCGGGGTCCTGGCTCAGGCCGATTCCAGCGTAAAACGTGAGATAAAACAACGTAAATGAGTACGAAATTTAGCGTAAATCCTATATCTGTTTTGTAACAGCAAACGGAGCCCAAAATTACGGCGTGAAAATCACGTGCAGCCGATCGTGCGCGTGTTCTGGCTTGAATGATTTCAGCGTAAAACGTGAGCTAAAACATCGTAAATGAGTATGAAATTTAGTATAAAACACGCGCACAATCTCACTTCGCAAGAGATTGCTGTAAAAACACATCAAAAAGTGTCATAAATTTGGCGTAAAACGTAGTAAGATTGTTTTTTAATGGAAGCATAAAACACAAAAAAGAAGTGTCGTAAAATTTAGTTTGAAAATGCATAAATCATGATGGTCTCATAGGGCACTTGTTTTGTTCACAATATATCAAAACAGGTCTGTGTAAGCTTGTATAAATCTGGTGATGTTGCCGAATAGCGCCGGGTGGATCACGCCGGAGAGCAGCTCTAAGCCGAGCAACTTCACCTGTTCATGCTGGTTCAATTTCAGCTATTTCTGATCTTTCTCCATTAATACCACCTACAAAAGTATAATTATATGCAAATATGGAAGATAATATGATTGATTACTCTAATTCACCATTTTTTCGCCAGCATACTGAGATCAGTCTTGTTCAGCTATTCACGAGTCGAGTCACTACTTTCCTTAGTAAAGCTCAACAGAAAATGGTATAATGATTAAAAGCATTCACCTAATAGACTAGCACAACTAAATACTACCTGGAAATTATGGTTTTATGATAATACAATGATGCTAAATGCTGGCGGAGGTGGGTGTAGCATATGTATGCACTATTACAAAGGAAGGTTTAAATTTAATAACTTGAAATTGTATAATAGTACTTCAAATTACAAATCTACATGCAATTATCATATTTTCCAACTAATTTCTAGAACTATATTGGTAGCAAAAATTTAGAAAGCCTGACCACATGTATATCCAAAACATGAAGCACTAGATGTAAGAGAAGTAGTATTACCTCAAAATTCTATTATATCGTTATAATATATTCACAGGTAATTAGCTGATTCTATTATATCACCTCACAATTTCATCATTTCTCTTCAATCCTGAAATGATACTTTGGGCATACTCAAGCAGCTCTTCACGTTTCACCTGTTCACACAGATATTGTGAACCATTGTACACTTTATAGAATCAGAACAATACAATAGACATTAGAGACTCTATTGATGTATTGATGTGCAGGCCACAGATCAGTAATGAGATTAAATGAGGGCCCCAAGTCTAGATAAAAACAATCAAAAAACTAAATCTGAAGTAATAAAAATAATAATACAATAGTTTCTAAACCACTGCATATTAGTCTCTAATCTTGACCAAAACCAATATGGTACTGAAATAAGCAAATAGTCCTTACCTGAATCTCTCGCTGGGGACTGGAGAGGAATAAGTAGGCGCAGATCTGGCGACCATGGATTTCCCTGGCCATTCTCATGCACCGTCAGGGAATAATTTGGTGGGGAAGCTCGATGCCTTGCTCACTCCTTGCCTCCAAGATGGACTCGACGGCGGCGGCCGGATGCGCACCCGTAGGCGGTCGGACCCGCGGCTGGCGGCAGAGCGCACGCTGCGGCTCGCGGCAGAGCGTCCGCGGCTCGCGGCCGAGCCCGCGGCTAGGGACGGGCCCCGCAACGACGGCCACACCTAAGCCCCCAGGCGACTATGGCTGCTGCTGTTCCAAAACTGTCGGCGCACATAGATTTGAGGTCGGGTGCTTTCACGGCAGCATCACAAATGGTTTCTGAAAGGTAGCAAGGAATGGTCCAGACGAGAAACTATTAAGCAGGATCAGGATCAGGTCACCTGAAGCTAGAGGGTGTGAAGGAGGAAGTTGCGGACGATCTCGGTCTCGTCGTGCATGAGGAAGGCGAGCACGGAGGGCACGAAGTCCCTGATGAAGACCTGGTCGTAGTTGAGCATCTCCGTGCACTCGGGTCCTCCGCCGCCACCGTCCCCACGGGCTCGCCGCAGTAGCTGGGTGGATCTGGATCTGGGGCAGAGCGGTGGTTTGAGGTGCTTCAGATCGGGAATGGGGCTCGGCAGCCGCCGCCGCTGAAACCCTAGTCCTCTCGGGCAAAGCAGTCGTCGTTGTCGGTTTTATATGATAGTAGAAGCGGTTTCAGAGAGTATGACAAAATAAGTGTAAACTTGTGTACAACATGTGCATACCAAAAAGTGTGTAAACCGTAACACGATTGAGCATAACACGTAGTTATAATTAACGTAAGTAGGTGGTACAGTGAGCCAAAAAGCCTGCGCACCTGGTCGGTACGGTGCGGTCCGCGCACCTGATCAGTTGCTGGTCGGGGCTTCCAATAGTTAGAGAGAGCCCAGGGCTCTAAATACTATATATATATATATAGGGTAGGTATAACGGGAGCCCCGGGCTTCCAATAGTTAAAGGAAGCCCAGGCCGACCACCCCTTCAAACTGGTTCAACCAGCGCGCCCAAACAGGCTGTCGGGTGCGCCACCTGTCCCACGTCTGTTAGCGCAAAAAAAGGAATGCATGCATGAGTCAAACACGATCCAATGCATGCGCATAAATTTAGGAAAGATATGTGCGGCAGTTTCTGTTTTTAAAATCCTTTATTTCCTCCATAAATTTAGGATCGCTGCAACAGCCATGCAGCTAGACGCGTAAGGACCATTTTATGATATATACTGAGACTAAATATGCTACACTGTGTTAATAATTATGCAATTCGATATACTGCGTAAAAATCTGTTACCAGCTGCATGCACACGAATTTATGATAAAAATAATGTGCAATGAAAGGAAATGAATTACACGCATAGAAACAAAAAATCGTATTTAATGTTTTATTTCCTTCATAAATATAAGATCCCTCCAACAACCATGCAGCTAAAACACATTAAATCTAGTTTATGATATATACTGATACAAATTATACTACATGGTGTAGGTATTTATGCAATTCGTTACACTGCGTAAAAAATCTGGCATGTTGTTCACTGGTGGACGCACCTTCGGGTTGGAGCGTAATAACCTTAAGTTTTGAGCATAAAATCCCTCAATTATAAGCGTATATACCGAGCCAATGTGAGAGGTTGATAGCTCTAGTAGGTTGTTATTACGATCCTATTTTTATGGCAGATCCGAAAAACATGGCAGTCGCATGCATGCGGTTATACAGATCCTAAAATTATGGCAAAATGCATGCATGAGTCAATCACGTTCCCTTGCATGCGCGTAAATTTAGGAAAGATATGTGTGGCGGTTTCTATTTTAAATGCTTTATTACCTCCATAAATTTAGGATCGCTGAAACAGACATGCAACTAAAACTCGTAATGACCATTTTATGCTATATACTGATACTAAATATGCTACACTGTGTAGATAATTATGCAATTCGGTATACTGCGTAAAAATCTGCTACAGGCTGCATGCACACGAATTTATGATGGAAAGAATATGCAATGAAATGAAATGAATTGCATGCATAGAAACAAAAAATCACATTTAATGTTTTATTTCCTTCATAAATATAGGATCCCTCCAACAGCCATGCAACTAAACGCATTAGAACTAGTTTATGATGTATACTGAAACAAATTATACTACACGGTGTAGGTATTTATGCAATTCCTTACACTGCGTAAAAAATCTGGCATGTTGTTCACTGGTGGACGCATCTCCGGGTGGAGCGTAAAAACCTTAAGTTTTGAGCATAAAATCCCTCAATTATAAGCGTAAATACCGAGTCAATTAGAGGTTGATAGCTTTAGTAGGTTGTTATTACGATCCTATTTTTATGACAGATCCGAAAAACATGGCAGCCGCATGCATGCGGTTTCTATTTTTATACAGATCCAAAAATTATGGCAAAATCGTGGGAGTTTCCATTGCATGCGCGCAAATTAAGAACGGCATAAATCAAGGAATTGTCTTTCAAATGTGCATGCAGTAAACTGATATACGAACTCTGTGTTAAAGCATAAAAACATACAGTTTTTAGCGTAAATAATACATGTGGTAGGCATAAAACACAATAAATGAAAAGAAAAATGCGCCGGATCAGAGGATGTCACGCGCGATCATCGCTGCGCGCATCTCGCCCCTTCCGTGACATCGCTCGCTCGAACATCGCGCCTCATGCGTCGCCGTCGCTACTCGCACGTCGACGGGCGTCGCTTGCTCGCCGGCCTTGGAAGTGCCGCCTCCTCGGGGCTTCGGGGACGCCGCCGCTTGCCTGCACAAGGGCCTCGCTGCGGATCGAGGAACCTCCGCCACCGCGCGTCGAGGTAATGGAGTTGCGGCCACCGGCCTGGGAATCGCCGCCACCGCACAAGGGCGCCGCCGCCGCTCGCCCTCTGGATCGAGGGCCGCCACCGCCGACCTGGAAACCGCCGCCACCGCTCGCCCTCTGGATCGGGGGCCGCCACCGTCGGCCTGGCAACCGTCGCTAATGAATCGAGATGGGGCGTAAAAACTGATCCCTAGCACTACGGATTTTCTTTTATAGACGTCTGGACCTGGTCCGACTCGACCGGATTGCACTGTCTGGCCTGGGCTTCCAATAACTAAAGGAAGCCCAGAGCTGCTAATATACAATCTATATATATATATATATATATATATATATATATATATATATATATATATATATATATATATATATATATATATATATATATATATATATATATATATATATATATATATATATATATATATATATATATATATATATATATATATATATATATATATATGGCAGCAGTGTTCCTATTCGACCATAACGTCATCCATCACATTAAATGTTGTATGAAAGGCTTATCCATACTGCCAGCATCATTGAGGCATGTTGGGAGTAAAGTTAAACATAGCATCGTACCTTCGGTGGCCATCCTACCCTAGGGGTTAGGGCTAGTCATATTCTTTGGTCTAATGCGCTCCCATACTTGATTGAATCAAAAGCTCTATTGTCCTTAGGGCCTTGAACTTCGGGACCCAACCATGTAGGCCAGGGGCCTTAGAGATCGTGGGGTGATAGGCCCTCTAAGCAGTCATGAGGTTGTCTTCGGCAGCTAACATATCTCATTCTCTATTTTAAACTCCACTCTATAAATAATATAATCTACATTTGAAATTCCCTATTTTACACAATTTGCTGCTGACAAGTTGAGTTGTTGCTGACAAGTTGAGTCTTAAGTTTGGGAGCGCCTTGAAGTATAGTGTCATAGACTCATAGGACCCCTGCAAGGTCTAGGCCGGGGACTCCAAAATCAAGTCCCTCGGCAGTACTGGGCTCAGCACGGCCAGACCTACAGTGCTACATCACTGTGAAGGAATTTGCAGATTCATTTCGCTCGTTCCGTGTTAGCCAGGCCATGGCAAATGAGATTTCCGTGTCATTCGACATGAGCATGAACCACCCTTCAACTTTGGCAACCTCAAAGCACGGTGTAAGTGCAAAAGAGCTGTTGAAAGCCAACATCGATCGAGAGATTCTGCTAATGAAGAGGAACTCATTTTTCTACATGTTTCGAGTAGTAGAGGGAATTGGCCCCTGAACTTCAGAATAGGCTCAGATAAAAATACTATGGGACTGTTTGGTTTGATACCTAACTTGCCACACTTTGCCTAACTTTTCTGCCTAAGGTTAGTTCTTTAATTCAAACGACTAACCTTAGGCAAAGTGTGACATATTTAGCCAAGAACCAAACAGCCCATATATATGCAGCGCCAGCATGACCAGTTTGTGCCTCTTACCAAATAATATATCGTGCACTGTTGTATGCTGCTAAAAGCCAATGTGTCTAAGCCTCAATAACCTGCAAGGAGGGTGTTTTCCTAAGATAAAGCACATTTAGCATAAACATATTTCCTTTGTTCAATATGTCTCATGCTTCA
The DNA here is from genome assembly GCF_902167145.1 of Zea mays. NCBI lineage: Eukaryota > Viridiplantae > Streptophyta > Magnoliopsida > Poales > Poaceae > Zea > Zea mays. The sequence continues at coordinate 104,202,312 of NC_050104.1, read as the reverse complement.
CCAACTATCAAGATGGGATGCTCCTATTAGTCGGAATGTAGGAATTTAAAAAGAAAACACAATTCCTATGAAAATATGCAAAATTCCCACGTTGATAATGGAGCCTTACGGGTTCACATGCCATGGATATAATGAAAACTTAAGGGCTAGTTTGGAAACCCTATTTTCACAAGTGATTTCTATTTTCTCATGAAAAATTAGTTCATTTTCTCTTTGGAAAATGTGGTTCCCAAACTAACCCTAAGCCAATGATGATTAACACCAGCTATGCTTTGTTACATTCATTACTTACCAAATACACAACTGTGCCTAGTTTTTGTTTGGCAACGCAGCTGATTCTGTTATCAGTCATTGAAATGACACTCTTCTTCCATTCGGAATTCTGTGGCAAATGGAGGCATATACATGTGTGTGTTAGCGTGGACGTAGTAACCAGTTCAACCTGTTAGGAGAAGGTAGGTAATTCACATATACATTTTAACATCTCCACTGACGTGCAGCCAGAGAGAACGGCACAAACGTGGGAATAAAGGGACAAAAGCAAAAATAAAGCCTCTATTAGGATTCGAACGTGGCTCTAATACCATGTTAGAGTGGACGCACTAACCAGTTCAACACAAAAACTTAAATTATTAGGAGAAGGTAGACTTAACAGTGTGCACTCTTCTTTACAACGCTCATATTCGTATTCAATGGCTTCTCGGAGCTTACTCACCATTTTTAAGCCACTCCATTCTCTTCTATCCTGTTTGGACTTGCACTGTACCATCATGAATTCTCAAGATCCCCATCACATTTCTTGAGGTTGGTGGGTTCATTTTCATAACTGATTATGCCATTAGATTTGATCCAGATGTAATCAGATGGGTTCCAATAATCGTGTCCCTAAGTATTTAATAACTTGTATTTGGTATTCTTACTCGTTTTTATGACAAACCGACAGAGTTTCACTATCCTTAGGCTTTTCAAGCAGTATCTGCTTTTCTTAGCAGCTAATCAGATGGCAGCTTCGCTCTTCCGGTTCACTGCAGGAGCAGTAAGAAACATGTTTGCTGCATATGTCTTTGGATCATTTGCAATTTTAATTGTTATGCTTTTAGGTGGATTTGCTCTTTATAGAGGTCAAAAACCGTCATCCTGTTCCATGGTTTTGAACTCATTTTGAAGCTTTTGCTGCTAGTTGCCCCTTCCTTTCATTAGCTTCCAGAAGACATGAACAAATGGTGGATTTGGGGGATACTGGACCTCTCCGATGATGTATGCGCAAAATGCTGTCTCGGTGAACGAGTTCTTGGGACAAATTTGGCAGAAGATCCTTCCAGGCTCGACTGAACCACGTGGTGTGCTTATCCTCAAGTCCCATGGAATATTTCGAAAAGCCAAGTGATACTGGATTGGCTTTGGTGTATTGCTTGGATTCACGCTTCTCTTCGACTCTCTGTTCGCGCTTCTCTTCAACTAACTGGTACCTTTCTGGCAGGTCTGTTAAGTGATCAACACTCGGTACATTACATATGATCTGCACTGTTTGCAGTTACAGTATGAACTGAAACAAGGAACTGCAATGCTTTACAGAAAGCCTTGAATCCGCCAAATAGCTTAACAATTTTGCCAAGAAGCATGTCCTGATTGGTTTTACAGCATATGAGCACTCATATCCGTCAGTATCAGAAGATGCACTGAAGGAGAAACATGCAAATTTGACTGGCATGACTGTAGATGTGTCATTACATAAAAAGGAAGGGACTTGGAAGTAATTGCCAGTCATGTAGAAGTGCTTGTCAGCTACAATGAAACAAATTTGGCTATTATTGATGCCAATTATATGCCTCCACAAAGGGGGGTGATTCTCCCCTTTGTAACACTCACAGTCTCACTAACTTTTGATGGTATCAGATGCTCTGTCGATGTCCCACAGTTGAGTTTTATATAGGACTGAGCAAATAGTTGTAACTTTTTAACAATAATTTTTCTCTTTTTCCTGAACTATAAGTGTATAAGAAAAAAAAATGTTGATGCAAAACCTTAGGAAATGAAAGCACAAGTTCTAGAAGATAAATTGGAGATCCTAAAGGGCATTAGTGGGTCTTTAGGCCAGGAGTACTGACTAGTACGAGTATACTATGATCATAATCCAAAGATGTACAAAAAATGAACTAAAAACTCAGAAACTTAGAAATGCTTAGGTATTTTGAGGTAAAATATGGCTTAAAAGAATTCAAACGATTCTACGCTTCTGTTTCAAAATCTAATAATCTTCAATTTTGTTCAGAAAAAATGAAGGGATTGACAAATTCAACTATAGCTATAATCTAGCAACCTGGATGCAAGAAGTGACAACAGTTAAACGAGAATTTGTGCTAGGAGTTGATTTCAGTGGCTTATACAAGAATCCTGAACTCTACCAGTCAGTAACCTGCTGACTGCTGTCCTACCAGTATATGTGTACATATGCTACTTGTAGAGTCGTAGTTTTGTTTTTCTGTTTGTATTTGGTTTTCTAGCTGGTTGCTACTATGACCTGCAAGGCTGCAACTAACAATGTGAGGTGAATTAGTTGAATTTGCAGAAAGGAATGTAAATCGTAGCAGCACCTGTAATGTTTAATTTTTTAAAAAAAAATACAGGAGGAACAAGGTCTTGATACATGAACTGAGTACTCCGCCAGCAGCAGCAGGTTCAAGCGGATCTCTACTTCTTCACCAGGCACTCACTGTCTTTTTTGGCACAATGCCTGGCGTGCCTCTGAAAGCAAACCTGTCCTGCTGGAGGAACCCACAGTACAATGCTGTCCGGTTTTTCTTCACCGCCATTATAGCTCTACTCTTCGGCACCATGCTCTGATAATGCGCTAGTTTGAAAACTCAAATACTCCCGGTCCCTCCAATTCCAAAGGAAATTTTGAGTTCCTAAACTAATCATTTTCAAACTAGCTATAAGGTTGAGCCCTATACGTTGTAGCACATCGGTAAATACTCCTTCAATCCCCTCCAATTGTGGAGGGGATTTAAGTTCTCAAACTAGCCCTAAGGCCGAGTCCTATACGTTGTAGAGCATCAGTACTTATCAAACAAAAACGATGTGATCTTCACAAGATTTCTTCGCACGTCTGTTCGGCGTTGCCATAATGAATCGATAGACAAAAACCTTGCTAATTGCAAGGGCAGCTTTGATACCGGATTTACGATTACAAATGACCACATAATGCAGCCCAATTACTATGAACAATCAGCACAGCTCTAATTCTAGCACACCAAGGGCTGATTTGGTGATCCGGGATCCCGGGAAGATCGGAGGGGATTGAAGGGGAAATTAGTTCATTTCCCCCTCAATCCTCTCCAGTCCTCCCGGGATCCCCTTGTCACCAAATTAACCCCAAATGTTACAATCGCCACACAGCGGTAGCAAGAATCATGACCTGGCTGCAATATCACAACCGTCGATCTGTTTATCTTTAGTAACAAAGGCTATAAATATTTGATCAAAAGAATAACACAAAAATGTTACATGCCTGCGTGTTAGCGCCACAGAAGGGAATATCGGAGAGAAGAGAGATGTTCAGGTAGAAGAAGGGTTGAAGAAGGAGATAGCAGCGAGGAAGACGATCTAATTTGATATCTGATAGCCAAATTGTTCTAGAAGGTAGAGAAACAGGATACATGAGAGGAGAGATTATGAAGAGATAACAGTAATGGAAAGGTAGAGAGGATTTAGTTTGTTCAAATGGTTCTTTCATATCCCTTGGTCTATACGTTCTCCCTTTTTATAGGCACACATGCCACCCACTTGCCATCTATCCAGGGTCCTGACACTGCGCTTCATTATTTCGTTACAGTTACAGCAGATGCCTTACGCTATTCGCAGCCCAGCAACGTCTGTGATCTACTGTCATCCTATCTTCAATGCCCTGAACGCACTAGTTACAACAACTGTATGCAAGAACCAACCTGCTTTTACTGTACATGTGAAGCTACATGACCTCAAACAATAAATTCTTTTTCACGACCTTGCTGAGTCATTAACTCAACGCTCCTCGGGGAAAAAATGCAGCCACCAAGCTTTTGGTTGTGGCTCAGGATATAATAGTCTTCCAGATCCAGATCAAATGCTTGAATTATCTTTAAACAGTTTTGCTGGGAAACGACAGTCAACATGCAGTCTCCTAGGGCCATGTGACTCCCTGTCTTGGGGAGCAAGGTTAATCCCTATAAAGATCCACAACCATTTCGAGTAGAAGGTTTCAGCACAACTTGTCCACGGTGCAGTAACACACAGCGTTTAATATCTCACCTTGGAAGGGTTGGCCATCCCAATGGTGATCATGTGGTTGGTCTGGTCATTGTTGAAAGACCCCGGCCTCCCATGGGACCCATGCCATGAAGATCCACATCAGGCTCGTCATCTGCGGTTCCAAAAAAACATGGATAAAATCAACAGACAGAAGTACATAACATAATACTGACTAACAATAAATAAGCCCAAACCCCAGTCTCGATTGATAGGCATGCTTCTACATTTCCATGGGAAAATGCCGTAACCCTAATGATATAAAATACTCCTTCCGTCCCAAATTATTATTCACTTTAGCTCTTGGTTTTTATGTCTATATGACTATATCCAAATGAATGATGATGAATCTAGACAGTAGACACATATAAAACACATACATCAATTATTGTATGAATCCAAATGAATTTTAATCTGGGACAGGGGGAGTAATACGCATACAATGAAGTACTAACTCCGTAAAAAAGTGTGCTTCTAGCTACAGTGCTGAGCCAAACAATCTTCACTTTTGGCCACTAACATTTTTTATAGTAGGACCTCTAGTGTAATGGTTAAGGCTTTCGAGTAGCACCTCTAGGTCAGATCCTAGGTTCGATCCCCCTCGGGGAAGAATTTCGGGCTTGGTTAAAAAAATCCCCTCGTTGTGCCCCGCCCACTCTGAGGGATCGGAATCCTGCACGTCACCCTCCGACTGGGCCGTTGCAGAGTGAGCAATTAATTGACCCGTTAGTGATGGGGGTCAGGGTTCAGGGGTTTTCTCGGCCGAGACCATGTTTTGGTCCCTTCTTAACTTAATACCGGGAGGGCGGTCTTTCCCTCCCGGCCGAGTTTTAAGTGTCATTAGATTTATCATGGAATATATTTTCATAGTATACCCCTATTTGGAATCATAATTGTTGATACTATTTATAAATTTAGTCAAACTTCAAATAGTTTGACTTAACCAGATCTAGAAGTGCACTCTTTTGGGGGACTGGAGGGGATACTGGTTTTGCTCAAGTGATAAATACATGGGACAAGTAATCCTTACAACACCCACCCGCAATACCACTGTCCTCATGTGAATATGTGATCATATATAGTTTGATATATAGTAGCAATTTATTAAAAGTTAAGCCCAGTCCAGGAAATAAAATTTAAAGTTGAATTAGCATCAGTAGCTTATTACCGTTTGTATCTTCACCAGATTCAGCGCCAGCAATCCCAATGCAAGCAAACAAAGAAGAATCGTCAACTTTCAGGTGCTCATATGCAATATACAGATCCTCAATCGTTGCATTTTCATATAATGTCGTCAATTCCTTGATGCATGATACATCCTGCATTTGTTGAACACATGAATGATATTGGGACAATAAATTATAAAAAAGGAGATATTAAATAAAATTAGTAAATTAAGGATAATATGCAGAACAGAAGAGCTCCACCATTAATGATATATAATGGTTAGAGTGCCCAAAATTCCAACAAAAAAAATAGCAACTACCTAACATCATCCACAATCTATGAATATTAGTACCTTTTGTATATTAATATCTCAAAATAAATGTATTACAAAAAATATTCCATGATTAATATAATGATACTTACTACACATCATGAATATTAGTACCTTTTGTATATATTTTATGATTTTATCAAACTTAGAAAAGTTTGACTCAAAAAACAAGATGTGCATTCTTTTGGGACGGAGGGAGTGTATTTTGTCAGCATGCCCCCAAGATGGAATCATTTTTGCAGGTTTTCCAAAGTTCAAAAACTATTCAAGATTAACAGTAATCTAGCAAGATTAGCATGAACATGAGTTCAGAGGTCACAAAATTCTTTATCATGAGTTCCTGACATGCTTAAAATAGTGCCAAAGCAAGAAAAGATTGGTCCTTTGTTCTTGAAAATGACATGATAAACATCAATTGAATTTCACCTTTCTTGGTACAGATGAAGATTGTAGATGGGCAAGCAAACCAAGCCAGTAGGCGTTTGTCTTCGTCTCAGCTTCATGTTTCATCAACAGTGTCCTCTTTGCCTGAAAGATGTATTTTAAGTTCAATACACTATAAAGCTAAACGCTGTATCTTGATCTATGAAATTTTCAATATGTGTATTCAACCAAAAAAATATTTAAGAAATTACACAAAGAAATAATATGCACAAATGTAATATTAATATATTGATTCACACCATAGTATCTATAAGGCTATTCCCAGTGCATCGTGGCATACTCATTTAATACAAGTCATGTAGGATAGAAATGCATTTAGATGTTGAGGGAGATACCACTCAGGCAACAGATCATAGGCATTGAAAATTAAACTATCTAAGTGACCCACAATTCATACTCTTGTACACATCTAGCATTTAATTAGGGTGGGGACTACGAAACAACACAATACTACACATTAGGACAACTATATCTTCTATCTTCTATAGTAACATATGATGTGGCAACTTTGGATATCGTAACAAGAAACAATGGGTTGGGAAAAAGCCTAAGCACACATGGTGGAGGAGCCGAGGAGGTGACGCTCGGCCTCAGCCAGTTTAGAAACGAGGGCATCCGCCACGGTGCACTCGTGATCCCAGGTGAAGGCCACAACGCTCACAGTCCCGGACAACGGCCACAATGGCCTTGGCAGTGGCGAGGGCAGCCGCCAAAGTGGAGTGGGCGGTGGAGACATCGAGGTAGGGGTGCACAAAGTCGGGACCGAGTGCCACGGGAGTAGGTGGGGTCGGTGCGACAAACGACGCGAATGGCGCGGAGAGACACCGGTGATGGCGGAGAAAGACACCGGTACGTCGATGCTCGGTGGGGGCACGGAAGGCGTGGCTGCCGTCGTGAGGGCCTAGGCCGACTCGGCCCAAATGGTCGTTATCCAAGCGGGTGCAAGGAGGGAGGGGAACTGCCACCGTTCATGATTGCAGAGCAGCCGGCAGGCAGGCAGGAGCGGGGAGGAGGGGAGGGAGAGGGAAAAGAAAGAGGGAGGGAGAGGAACCGCCGCAGTCCATGGTTGCGGGGCAGCCGGCGGCCAGGAACAGAGAAGGCGAGCAGCTAGGAGGAGAGGTAGAGGGAAAGGAAAAAATGGCTAGATACCATGTTGGATAGAATAGAAACCCTAACCCTGATTAGAGTAGGCTTAGTATATAGAGAGAGTACATGGGCTAGGCCAAGGCCCGTTACATTAGGAATAAACACAGCAATCTATCACATACCGATCTCACACATACTGGTTATGTGGTATGAACTACATAATTAGAAGGTCAAGTTTGACTAACCCGATCGAGCTCCCTTTCCACAATTCGGCTACTATGCAATCCTCTCAGAACACCTTTGCAGGCATCAACAGCTTTATGGACCTGAAATTAAAGATAGATGTATTATCAAAGGAAGCACGCAAAATACTTGAATTCAATAGGACAAAAATACCTTGCTTGGAGTTGAAGTGACTGCGATCACATACCAACCAAGATCCAATTTGTCAAAAAGGTTCAATTCAAAAGAAACATCATATGTTAATCCCATGGAATCTCGAACTGTTGTAAATAGCCTGGCGACAAAACATTGTAGCATATGCATATTATGTTAGGTTTGCCAGCTAAATACACAACAAAACTATCAATCACCACGAACACTATCTATAATGTGATCTTCTAGTCAAGAATGGTCAATGGTATGGCTGGCATGTGCACATTTAGGCCCTGTTCGTTTTGCCCCCAAACCAAAGGGGTTGGAAGGACTGAGGGGGGTTAACTGCCCTACAAGTCAAAATCCTCCTCAATCCCCATGGTTTAAGGATGAAATGAACAAGGCTTCAATATATATGAGCAAATTCAGGTAAGGTAAGTAACAAACCACAGCTATTAATATATATGAACAAGGCTTCAATATTAATATGCTCATCTATCAAAGATGCATAGATGATATGCAAACTATGGTCTTTATCATATTTGAAGAAGCATTGTAATAATCTACAGAAGAAAGATATAGAAATGTTTTTACCTAGAATTGATAATTTCAGCAAGCAGACTCAAAGTGATGCCAAAGAAAAGAGGGTGGCTGCGAACATTGATGTGTCTCTTCCCTGTTAGATCCAAGCTTACTGGTTCAGATATTTCTGCTGCAATGGCACGACAAAATATAAGCCAACATACTAAAAACAGGTTTGGCTTTTACATTTAATCAACTACGTGACTAATTACAAGCCTAGCACATATCAAATTGGAGATACCATCAGCGTCAGATCTCTGAATGACATTAAATAGGTCATTTCCTTCAGTAGCGAACCCCCAACGGTTAGGAGCAGGGCCTGCAATATATGCACAGGCTCTCTCGTCTGTGTCCTTTATGTATACCTGGTGAAGCAGCAGCACAATCAACAAACATGTCTTCAAAGCACAAGCATCATAAATGGAAGATGCCAAAATGATTTGAGAGTTATGGTTCAAAATTATAACGAGAAAATCAAAATCCTTAAGCATGTATCTTTCCATGCCTCATCAACGCTTCAATCAATGAATATGCTAACGACAATGTACTGACACATCAATGCATCATCTAACATCAGTATTGTAATGAAAATGTGACGATCTCTTGTGTTGTTGTAGCAAAAGAAAACAATGGAAGTAGAAACACTTATGAAAAATGGATAATGGATGACACAGGAGACTTCATACTTGCTGGAAATGAACATCTGATGGAAATGGTCGAAAGGAAATCTTTTCAATACGCTCCTCTATGGTTGGAGAACTTGAAGCCCTCACAGTCCCAAGATAATCAAGAACACAAGATTCTACTTCTTCTTCAGTGAAATCACCAACAATGCTGACCTGAAAAGTGAAGTGATACAAAATTAAATGAACAAAGAAAGTTATTAATTGAACATATGTTGGAGCAAGTATAGGTGCAATAAGAACATTTGAAGAGAAAAGTGAAGAAATACGAGGAAAAAGCAATTCACAAACCTCCATGTTGCTACCCACAAACTGGTTCATGACAGCATCTTTAACTGACTGAAGAGTCAACTTCTGCAGTGAATGTGGCGATGGCTCTACAAACCTTTCATCATGGTTTAGCATGGCTAACATAAGCTTATGAGCTGTAGAACGTTCCAAACTTTTGGGGATAGAGCGATAGTAAGACAAATATAACTGGATTGCTCTATCAAATGCATCTTCTAGCCATACATTATGCTGTAATACAAAAGCGAAAATGTTAAAAGTGGTAGACATCCTTTGTTTGGAGAAAACTAGCTCCCTACAACATGGCAGGGGAGTATTATGTAGTAAAATCAGAAGGCATACCTCAAGGACCATATGAAGGAGTTGGAAAGCAGCACGCATGCCATTGTCTCTTAAAGCAAATCTAAATTCCATAAATATGAATTCCTCATTTGATTCCAGTGAGCAGTTGATAAGGTTATTGACGCAGAAAAGTTCAACCTGAAATTAATATCCATGAACTTCTACGAAGTATGAAAACAGCCAATAAGCACTACTGAACAAATATTAGCATTCAGATTTAGAAGATGAAAGGTAACCAAAACATCTCTTCCTTTGTGTCTAGAGGGGGTATTAGTTTTTGCATAGAGATATATAATATAAGTAAGGATGAAGTACAGTATCATGATAGAAGTTAGATCCCATGAGTAGAATATACCTGTTCCCTAGAAAAGTTACCAACACAGCCACCTTCACTCAGGGAACGAACACCAACAATGACAGATCCCTTTGATTCAGAATCTTCTGTCGCTCTCCCTCCCCCTACTATGAGCCGCATGACACCAACCCTAGCTTCATTTTGTGTAATCTAATGATATCATAGAGCAAATTTTTAGTAAGGCTGTAAGGAAAACGAAAATAAGCCTAACTACATGCAAATAGGAACATGAATGTAAAAAAATTCTTCTATCCACTAAATAACAACAGGCAAACAAAACAATTGAGGAATTACCTTGTAGTTGATGGAAATTCCGTTAGAAAGACGGCGTTGTGATATACCAGTTTCACTGTCAAACACTTTCACCGCATTCTCCTCTTTGGTTAAAGGAACAAATGATGGATTGTGTTGCAATTTCAGTTCATCGAGCTTTGATTGAGTGATCAATTCCTTTGGCACCTCAAGCTGCAATAAGCATAGAAGTAGTCAATCAGCAGCACAGAACCCAAGAAAGTCATGCTGCTTGGAAGTATCCTATTTCAGTTTTTAACAGAGGTGCCAAAAGAACCTCAAAACCAAGAGACATTAAAACTGACCAACGTACCTCAGGCTCTGGGTAAATAGGTTCCTCAAGACCTGCCTTGATAGCCTCAGTGATTTCTTCTGGATATATCTCAAATTCAGTTTCACCTATGTCATCAACATGTACCTTTTTGGGTACACATGCCACAATAGCAGCAGGAAGGGGAGCATTGGGTTTTCCAAAATCTGAAATGAATTCCAATACTTCCGCACCAACAGTATTGACCTATGTATGGTAGGCGTGTATTATAGTATCATAAATGGTAGTCCTTTTGCAGGGTAATTGGAGTGGTGCCATCATTCCTACAGCAGCTTGTACAAATACAAAAATAATAATAATGATAATACCTCTTCAAGGGTGACAGTTTCAGCTACTGCAAGCAAACTTTCATGTCCCTGCAACTGATCCATGACAGTGTGGCCAAGTGCATCACTCTCCATGATGAAGTCCAAGTTGTCAACTGAGGGAACACTGTCAATCATCATAGCAAGCTGTTCACTATCTTTTATCAGTGCATCCATGTAACGGGTCATTTCTCCCATTGTAACACCAAATTCTTTCAGCCTTCGCACCTGAAATAGCACAAAGATATGTTGCAAAAAGAACAAAACACATGAAATTGTCACTAGTGCAAATATAGGTCAAGCCTCTGACAGTGCCTATCAGGTTTCTCTGCTTTTTAGTATAACAGGCAGCTCTCCTGCCGGTTCATTTCAAAAAAATATAGGTCAAGCCATTGTGCAGAATGCATTTTATTTCTATTGTATATATAGAACTGAATGTAAAACCAATTAAGCTATAGCACCACAATGATAAAATTAGATGGTGGTCATTGCTCCATTACCAAGTAATACTCATACATCAGTTGAAGTCCCTTGAATTTGGAATATCACTAGAGGGAAGCAAAGCATGATTTAGGAGAGAATTTGACCTGGTTCAAACATGGTTTAGGTGTTCTTGAGTCTAATTCAGTCTTGGGCTAGGCTAAGCACCAGTTACTCATCGGTCAAGATATTCTTAAGGAAGGTTTGGGATAGGTTGAGTCCCATGTTGGGATTGTACCATGTTGCAGTATTAGGCTAATCCACAACTGGGCTTGCAAAATATCCAGCAGTAGGTTGAATTAGTGAACTTTTTTAGCTGGGCACGGGTTCATAGACTAGGATTGGCTCATTGGCTGGAGTCAGGTCTGTCTCAAGCTGGCATAATCTTGGTTAAAATCATCCATTGCATTCCTTGTTCTCTTTTCGCCATCAAAATTCTTAGTTCCTAAATTGATTTACTTATGCAGAAAGAAGCAGGAACTATACATGCACTAACGAAACAAAATGGTAAAAGTTGCCAAGACTTTCATCATATGATCTCGGAATAAATAATTAAATAGGTTTATCTAGTATCAAACTAGATCAAAGCTTCAATTGCTAAACATTTTTTTGCAGTCAAAGACTTCCTATACAAGGAGAGACCGAGTCCGGAATGATGATATACGAGAGAGAGTAGGAGTGGCGCCAATTGAGGAGAAGCTTATGCAACATCGTTTGAGATGGTTTGGACATATCCAACGAAGATCTGATGAGGCACCAGTGCATATCGGAATAATTAGGCGTCCCGAGAATGTGAAGAGAGGTAGAGGTCGACCAACCTTGACGTGGACAGAGGCTGTGAAAAGGGACCTGAAGGAGTGGAATATTGATAAAGAGCTCGCCGTGGATAGGAAGGGGTGGAAGTGTGCAATTCACGTGCCAGAACCTTGATTTATAGTTTCACTTTTCCTCTTTAATCGTTTGATCTTTTCTTGTGCCCATTTAGATCTTGCTGGTTCTTGTGGGTTTTATCTCTTTTATGTGTTTCCCCGTTTCGTCGTTTTTCGGTTCTCCTTTGCCTTTGTTTCCCCTTTTTTTTCTTTGGGGGTTGAGCTCTGAGGTTTTCATACGGGGTTTCATCTCTAGCCTACCCCAACGTGCTTGGGACAAAAAAGGCTTTGTTGTTGTTGTTGTTGTAGACTTCCTATACACATTTTGTGACCAAAAATTAATAAAATGCAATGAACTACAATAAGATTTGGAAAACAAACCTCATGAACAGCAACTTTGATGGCACTTCTCCAATTTTGGGGTTCAGCCGTTACAGTAAGAGTAGTGACAGTGCACCCTTCCCTTCCAGAGTCACTGTGGTCCAGCTCAACTGAAGTAAAAGGAGGATTTGAGCTCTGTATAGAGCCCACATGAAACAATTCATTCAGTTATAACAAAAAAACTCAGATGCAACTGGAAACAATCAAGGTTTATGAATAATCACAAACCTTGTATCTTGTATTGATTCGAAAATGTAGGGCAGACAAAAATATCCTTTTCATGAGTACACTACGCAGGTCCTTGTAGGTCTGAACTTTGCTAACAGGTATCTGTCCAAATGCAAAGCAACATTAGGGATATGCAACCATTGCATTTTATAAAGTATATCCTATTCAAATATTATAGAAGTTTATCAATTTCAGCAAGCACCATCGTTCATATGAAGTATGACATAGCTAATGAAGATGCAAAAGACATCAAACTTGCAGACATTAGTCCAAAGGCTGATCCGGTTTGTTAATCCCAAAATAAAGTTGCAGGAACTACTAATAAAACATATTGAATTACATTTTAGCCACACAATCATCACTTACGAATAGAAGAAATGAAACTTGAGCATACCTTACAGAACATGTTGATAGAGAAACTCTGAATCAACTCATGCTGAAAAATTGCTGGGGGTTTGGCGTCCTGAGCAACTTCAGGAAGGGACCACTTATGCTCTACAGGTGGTCTAACTGCTTGTCTTTCCCTTTTTACAGGCTTTATTTTATCTGTGGCAGGTGATTTTTCACCAGTTAGGTTTGTAGTAAAGCCACTTGGGAGTTTTGGTGCAAAAAGGCTTGCCATAGCACCAAATGGACTAGTGCTCGGTACAGGGTTTCCTTCATTTTCTGAAAGAGTGTGTTCAAATACAGCCTGCATTGCAACAAGGCAAACCATTACTACGTGACCCTAGAGACTGCCAAAAATATCAAAACACTTTGACGTATTTTCTGATTACCTCTATTTCCCGCACAGCTCTAGGAATATCATCAATTTCCCCCACCAGATATAAAGTGGCATTAGCAGGGTAGTACCAACGTTCGTGAAATCTACGGATCTTCTCCGGATCCCATTTCTGTATTTGCTCTTCAAGTCCAATAGGAAATCTGTTGCTCAGTTTGTTTTCTGAGTGCAGATGTTGCAACAACTGCAGCAAACAAATTATAATTAGCATACCAAAATGGCGCCCTCATACATTAATCAATTTAGCACAAATCTTAAGGAGTGATAAGGATATAGCCCGTCTCAAATGAAGTCACATATGGGTAAAACAAAAGAAAACTAGGTCAGTGTAAACAGTTCCCTTGCCTGGCAATCAACACGATACTCTATCGTGTTCATCATCTGGAGCTCAGAAAGAATTGCTCTTCTCTCCTTCTCAACACGAGATGAAGAAAACTTTGGATGAAAAGCTATCTGGAAAAATAGATCGTCAGATATGTTATATTCTGTGACACAGTATAAAAAATTTGTTATAAAGATTTCCAAACACCTTGGCAACGGTGACCTAAAATCCCACGTATTGATTGGACATGCGGATTTCAAAATAATCATAAAAATGACTAAAATCGACATTTTCCAGATGATCGCTCCAAAAAGGAATGCTATTTAGAAACACTTTACCTCATTCAATGCATCCAGCACAGAAGGGAGTAAGTCTTCACCATATTCCTGCAGATAGAAGACAAGCTTATATGTAAACATTAAATATCACAATGGAACACATCTAACTAGGATCATAAGTTCTAAAAATTATAGTTTCACAGTCAACAAATACATTCAGTCCATTTACGTATGATTTTTTCCAAGGACAACTAAACAAGAAAACAAATTTGGGCTTCACCAAATACAAATTATCATAAGCTTATTTCCAAATTGGAAATAGACACTGATAAGTTCCACAAAGAAATAAGGACAGAAAAGTAAAGACCTTTGTTTTAGTTGGAGAGTGGATATGGAACACCGTATGGTGGAAGTCTGTATACGCATTAGACCTCGCACCTGTCCCCAAAAGTTTTTCACGTTTTTTACTGCCAAGAAACGCGACATGTTCAATCATATGGGCAATTCCTTGCTCATCCTCCTCCTCATCAATTGATCCAACATGAACTTCCATGTGAGCCTCAAACCTGCAAAATAGCTAGATGAAACCATAATAATATACAAATTCTACACGTATATCATAACAATGTTTGGTTGCTTCACAGTTGCATGAAATTTAGCATGAAATGGGCATCAGGATAATATTTGTCGCTTGATTTATTTACTATTACACAGTTCTGATGTTCAACAAATCAAATAAACACCTCACATTAGTTCAGATGTTAAAGACTCCACCCATAGTTGTCAACTTTCAAGTAACTCCAATCAAATTAAAAAGTACAGAAAACCATCAAAGTTCCAATCATTGTATGGAAATCAAGGGTGAAATTGTACAGAGGAAGTCCTTTGCCATATATAAAAACTAACAGATGTGAGCAGAAAAAAGATTTTCTAACCTGTTTGCTGGAACTTTATTTGGTAAGATAAGATACCGAAGTCCATTCTTCAATTGACCACGAATTAGCTTCGGATGCTCAGGAAGCGGAGTGTTGAGAACATCTTCAAGCTCCTCCTTACTAATAGCATGATCCATGTCACGTGTATCAAGGGAAGTATCAGACCATGTTGGACTTGCAACATGTGGTTCATCAGGTCCAGCGGCGTGCAATATATGGCTAGGCTTGACCTGAAAATTATCAAAGAATTGATTTAGCAAAAGGATGTCCACATTCTACAGGGCCCTTAAAAGGACACAAAGATGACATGGACATGAGATCAGATTATATTCTGGAGCACAATGTAACCTTGTTGTTTCCTTAATTTTTTAGCAAAAACACTCCTTCTAATCTTTCTAAAAAATACAGGAGTAAGTGCATCGGAATTTGGAACGAACATATGACAGCCCTAGAAACTAAATAACACTATCAATACAACAAGAATGGTTGAGCTGCACCATCAAGATACTGATGAGATATGAAAACTATCCTGGCAAATTGATGCTTGTTACAATGATATGATACTTGGTACTACTGCACAAGACCTCTCACTAAGTTCGAATTTTGATGTTCATTGAACGATTAGGCTACCAGATATTCAAAAACAAATGTGATTGCTCCTTCTGTAGATTCCAGAGATGGGGAGAACCTTAATTTGTTTTATGATAAGAAAAGGCACGGTTCTACCACTTAATGTTGTACTGCCGAGGACAGATATTCCAATCCGAATATGTGCATTTATTGTTCTGAACTGACGATATGCCCGTTGCATCCATCACACACGATTGGCATGCAAGCAAAGAAAAGGTAGCCATGGAAGTAAGGCACTAAGCACCTCTTTAGTCCTTATCGCACTCAATGTCTCAATCCAAAACTAAGGAAATCGGCATCATGATTCCTAATCTGACAATTCACTTCAGCTGTCGATCCAAAGCAACAGATGAGAACGAACCTTGGACCCGCTCAACCGGCTGCGAAACGATAGTCCCGACGCGTGCGGGAGCGCGCACGGCGCGAACCTCGCGAGCCCCGACCTGCCCCGCCTACTCTTGGGGAAGCACGAGAGGCAACCGCCCTTCTCCTCGCCGACGCCCCAGGTCGACGCAGCCAACGCGGGCGCCGCGCCGAGTTCTTGCGCGCGTCTCCTCGACCTGCGAGGCACGCAATACGGCGATGAGAGCGAGCGGAGGGGCGACGCGAGCCCACCGATAGACCCAACAAATTGGAACCGGCACGGTCGGAAGCACGGGCCTGGATGAGACGGCGCGGCGGTGCGTGCAGCGGAGGGTGTTAGCCGCGACCGCGGAGGAGCGGAGCGGGAGAACGGGCCGGCGCGCGGCGGGGCGGAACGAGAGCGAGGAGCGGCGCGCGGCTGCGGCAGCAGCGAAGGGGTGGCGCGGGGCCAGGCGCGGCGGCGCGGAGGCCGCCGACGCCGCGACTGGCGGGAAGGGGGCCGAGGCCATCGGGGTGAGATGGCCGCGGGGGAGGGGAAGGGGAGGATAGGAGGACGCTCTCCTCTTTGTTTTGGATTTTGGTTTTGTGAAAGGGAAATGCAAGGCACGGCGTCCGCGTTGCTTCGCGGAGGCGAGGCGCAGCGCAAATATCGTGGCTCGGGCTGGCGGTGCTGCCGAGTTGTACTGTAGGTTGTGGTCGTGGCCTGGGTTTGGGCTTGGGGTTTTCTGCGCGCTTTTGGAGTGAGGATTGTGTTCAGCGTGACCACCGAGATATTTCAGACTTGTGATGTGATGACCGATGAGTGGCCGGCCATCCTTCGGGTCTTGTCATGTAGCATCAAAACGGATACTTATTTAAATATTTATTTTTTATTTTTTCTTGAAACTGCTACATAAAATCGTATCCTTGTCTTTAGTATTGAGCTTTTAAGATTTATAAAAGATAAATCTTAAATTTATTATATAACTTCTTAAATGAAAAATAAAATTCGGATACAAATACGTATTTATATTTTTTTCACTTTTTTGTTGTACATAGCAAATATTGGATAAGACAATTTATGCAGGATTCTATTCTTATTTATAATAGTGTGCTTGATAACATAAGAAGAGACCGGCATCAAATTTTATACATATTTATTCTAAAATATTAAATTTTCCCTAACAATTTAAATACTCACTTTTATCTCTATTGTCGAAAAGATAACAATGTATTCTGTCAGAGAGTAAATCTCCGGCCGGATGGCGGAGTGCACACACCCTAAATCCTAAGATGAGGGGGCTTAGGCGTTTTGCTTGACAGTTGGAATAAACGGGAAGAACTCAAGAACACACAAGGATTTAGAGTGGTTCGGGCCGCCGGAGCTTAATACCCTACTCCACTATGAGATGTATTGCTTGTGAGCTTGTATGAGCTTGCGAGTCTAGGTGTGATCTTAAAGGACTCTCCTGTGTAGCGTCGCATGCCTCCCCTTTTATAGCTGAAGGGGGCATGCACAAAAGTGCTGGGCCCCGACATGTGGGCTCAGGGACATAAAGAATATAGCGCTTGGAGCCACTAATGTTTGTTGCCGAGGCAATCTTCTTGTGTCCTGACGCCCGAGATCTCTGTATCCTCGGCGTGCAGGGGAAGCTTCTTGCAGAAGGGATGATGAGTACAGTGTGCCGCTCGGAACGGGCGCACTGTTCGCCAACAGACTGGTCAGCCTTGCCAAGGCCCGGTCCTTACTCGGAGGGACCTGGGGCTTACCCGAGGGACCCAGCATGCCCTCTTGGGAGCTCCGGACCCATTCGTACAGGGGTCCGGTGTCCTTCCGCGGAGGTCCGGACCTATCAATGCACCCTGGGGAGTCTTATCTTTCCTTGCCACGTGGTGCTCCTAGCCCTGCCCATGTGGTGGGGTCGGGCGCTACTCCTCGTGTGACCTGGGGGTGTCGTACGGGTACAGCGTCTTCATACTACAGAAGGGGGTACCCCTGTCTCGAGGTACCGACAGTGGCCTCGGGGCCCACCTCAGGGGAGGGTGCGAGCCTGTAGGTGGGGCCAAAACATGTATCCTGCGTAAGCATAGCGTGACTAGGGCATCTTCTTAGCGCGCGCCGTACTAACCCAGCGCGCGCATGCTGTCAGCTTGCTACTGGCCACACCAATCGTCGTGCCGGTTTTCGCGGTCGACCGGCGCGTGGCCCCCACGCATGGCGGTTCGGTCGTGCCCCGCATGCGTGGGGTGCTCTGCTGGCCTCGCCTATGTTGAGAATATCCTCCGGCGGTGGCCCCGAGGCGACATGGGAGCGAGCGCGGCGGTTTGCCTCTCCTACGCATGGAGGCCAGCGCCTCAGCCACGTGACTTGTGGGTTCGGGCCCCTCTGTCAGCGACTGAGTTGTTCGGGCGCTAGGTGTGCGCCAAGCGGATTTCTCCAGGGTGCGCGGGGAGCCCTTTCTTGAAAAAGGGGGTCTTCTGCGCGCAGTGGTTTCGCTTTCGCATTTTCCCCAACTGCTCTTCCCTTTCGCCTCCAAGCCTTCCACGTCCCTCCGCGTTCGTGCTCCCTAGTCTTTCGCCGCCGTGGTCGCCATGGCCACGCTGGTTCGTCCTGATCGCTACCAGATCGAGGAGGCGCTCGACTCAGTGTGTCGCCTGCTTGGATGGGGCACGTCTGCGTTTGTCGGGAGGATCCGGGGCGGCACTACTCCCCTCGGTGATCTCGCCACCGGGGAGTTTGTGCTCTTCGTTCCCTACCTCTTCTGCGGGTTGGCGCTGTCGATTTCGCCGTTCTTCCTGCTGCTGCTGGAGGAGTTCGGGCTTCAACTCCAGCACCTCACACCCCACTCCATCCTCCAGGTGGCCATCTTTGTCCATTTCCGTGAGATGTTTGTGGGAGTGGCGGCTTGCACTTCCCTTTTCCGCCAGTTTTTCGTGCTGGTGAGGTCTGGGAAGGGCAAAGATCACCTCGGGGCCTACTACTTCCAGTCAAGGCCAGATCCGACAGTGACCTTCATCGCCTCCCTTGGCGGTGTGAGGTGGGAGAACTGGCGAAGTGACTGGGTGATCGCCAGTGCTAAGGTCAGCGACCGCCTTGCTCTTCCGAGTGACGGTCCCAGCCTCGAGCGGAAGCAATGGAGGGTAAAACCAAGCCTCGTGCTGGAGTTCGAGCCCGTCCTGGACAGGATTAGGGAACTGGCGGTTGGTGGCCTGACCTCAATGCACATACTCGGGGATTTCCTGAAGCACCGAGTCATGCCGCTGTAGGGGAGGTCGCGTCTGTATTGCTGGTTTACTGGCCCCAGCGACATTGGTAGGATCCAGCGCGAGCCCGGGACTGATCTGACCTAGGAGGAGTTGGAAATTTTGGTGAGGGGGTCGCTGGCGAGGCTTTTATCCCTGAATCCTTGATGCCTCCTCAGGGCATTTCGCCGCTCTGCGACAATCCAGGGCTGCGGTCAGCGGTGCTGGCCAGACTGCCAACCCTTGATGAGAGTGGTGTGGCGGTCCGCCAGACTGGTGGTCGGGACCCTTACCGGGGGATCCACATTCTTGGTGCACCGGCCAGCGGCCCCCAGCCAGCTGATGTGGCCCCCAGAGTTCCTTCTGCAGTCCCCAGTCCCTCGGACAAGGGCAAGGGGCCCGCAAGCAGCTCCTCCACTCCAGACGCCGCTGGGAGGTCAGAGGAAGTAAGGCGACACCGACTGCGCCGCGCCAATGGGTCCTTTGTTTCGGATCTACCCCGAGATTCTGGCTCTCCCCAGAAGCGTCAGAAGACAGCTGGTGGGACTAAGGAGGCCGAACCTCAGGTCCAGGACGGGCAGAGGGGCGCGAGCCCTCCGCCGCCACCATCTTCAGATCAGATACCACCACCATCGCCGCATGTGTCAGACCGACCGCCATCACACCGGGGGCAGTGGCAGCAATAGCAGCAGGGGCGGCAGTAGCAGCAACGACAACGTGTGCCCCGCTTCCAAGGCCACTGGAAGGTTCACGGTCCCAAGTAAGCTTAGGCTCTCCCAATGTTCGCTCGAGCGTAGCTCTTATGTCGACAGGTCTTGATCCGCCCTTTGCCTGTCAGGGCCTCCTCTTCTTTGGCATCCGTGGACGCTCCTTCCCCGCCGGCCGCTATGCCCACCGGGGGGTCTGGTTCCCATTGGCACACGCCTGCTGGGAACGTCGCCGGCGATCCGTCTGCGGCTACCGTGGATGCTCCTTCCCCATCGACCGCCATGCCCGCTGGTGGGTCTGGTTCCCGTCAGCATACATCTGCTGGGAATGTTGTCGGCGATCCGTCACCAGCTACCGCAGCCCCATCAGCGTCGGCGCCAAGCCCACCATCAGCGGCGCCCGAGGAGGTTCCAGTTGCGTTTGCCCCTACCGTGCAGGATGACGCTGGTGCTGAGGTGGCGCCATCGGGCCCCCAGGATCCGCCTGTCACCGTCGAGGCAACGCCTTCGGGTTCCCAAGTTCCAGCTGAGGGTCTAGAAGTGGCGGCGTCGCCAACGGCAGTTACAGACCCAACGGAGGCGATACCGTCGGTGGTAGGCGTGGGGACGCGTCCAGCTCTGTCCCTCCGTCAACTCCGGAGGGTCCGGAGGTTATTCTTGGGCGCCCGCTCCGGTCTGGTGTCGAACCTGGAGCGACGCTGACTCCCCTCCCTCAGGTGCTGACTCGCGCTCACCAGGCCCTCGAGGAAACTGAGGCGGCTATCTGGTGAGAGTGGAAGGCGCTCGAGACCGAGCACCAGCGCCTTGGCGACTGGTGCTCCCAACTGGAGAGGCGCATTAAGGCGGCGTCCTGCCAATTCGCATCGGAGCAGGCCGAGCTTGAGCAACAGCGTGAGGACTTCAAGGAGGACATCCGGAAGGTGTCTGACCGAGAGGAGGAGGTGACCCGGAAGGAGAAAAGCTTGGTCAAGAAGAAAGAACACCTAGACCAAAAGGAGGAGGCCGTCACAGTGCTCCATGATAAGTTGAAAGCTTATAATGCAGTGCTAAAGAAACAACGGGACAAGCAAGCTACGACTGAGGCGAAGCTGCAGAAGCTGCAGCAGGAACTTGCCGACAAGGCCAGCGCCATTGCTCGCGCTGAGGGAAACCTCAAGGCGAGGGAAGCTTCCCTGACGAAATGAACAACTGACCTCACTTGGCAGGAGGAGGACCTCGCCTTCAGGGAGGAGATGTGGGCAAGGCGGAACAAGCTGCTGGATGAGCTTGAGCTCGAGGCAGATGAGAAAGGGAAACCTCTAGAGGGGAAAGTGTGGACACTGGAGGAGTAGGTCCGCCAGTTCCAGGCAGCGCAGGCGACACAGACGGCCTCGGGCCCCCAGGCGGTGGAGGTGATGAGGAAGACACTTGACGCCGGGGCTCAGCGCATCGCCGCCTGGGCTGGCGAGGCAAGCACGACGCTAGTGCCATTGGGGATGAGTCCCATCCTGGCATTGGTGTAGCCGGCGTCCATCTCCGACGCGCTCCCGATACTGGATTCCGTTGCTGACCGCCTCCGACGTCTGGATCAGATTCTTGGCGTCCGCTTGGAGGCTGAGGGCAGCAGACTCTATCGGTCGGCCATCGAGTACGTCTTGACATGCTTCCGGAACCATGACCCGGCCATCTCCTTGGGGCTAGTAATTGCGGGTCCGGTGGCCGACACTGAAGATGCTGCCTGGGAGGGTGTATAGGATGTTGTGGACGCGGTGGTCGGGCGCTTCCAGCGGGATCCTGCTGACGATGAGTAGCCAGGCCTACATGGAGAAAAACGAGGGTTCCGCTGGGGAGCGGGTTGCAATATGTCTTTGATTTTGTAAGATACTCTTTAGGTACTACTTATCAGTGACATTACAACTTATCTGCATGCTATTTTTTCTCTGTTGTGTGCATTGTTGCTAGCCTCTCCCCTGGTACTTGGCCCCTGGGATATGGCCTCGACATGTCGGGGCCGGATGCCAGGACTCTTAAGGTGGCACCTGCACATGGCCTAGGCCAGGTTTTTTAGCAGCGCGTCCATATGGTCCGCTAGCTGGTATTTCTTATCCTTTGATTCACGCAACAGGATCGGCTACAGGGCGGTGGGGCGTGTAGTCTTGCGGTACTTGACCATACCAAGCGGCCTTACGGCCCCAAACCACCCCATTGTCTGGTTGCCGGGTCTGGCTATTCAATTCGGATGTCGCTATACCAGCCAGGGAGGGAGACTGCCTGGGTGGTGAGATAGTAATGGTTGTAAAATTAGAAATAAAACCAACATAAAAACAGTTCTGTGGGTCGAGCCCCTTCCTTATAACTGATATACACTAGTGTAGGCCAACAGACCGGGTGTATTGAGGGCGGACCTCTCCGGTTGATGCATATAAATGCGCTTCTTAGCTACAAGGAAAGAGACCGATCCCGCAATTCTTTTTTTATGGGAAAAACTTACGGAGATGCTCTATATTCCAGGGGTTGGGGAGAGGTACTCCGTTATCTTGGGCGAGGCGGACGCACCCGGGGCGACATATTTCTGTCACCTTGAAGGGTCCTTCCCAGCTGGGAGAGAGCTTGTGGAGCCCTTCTCGGTTCAGGACTCGCCTTAGAACCAGGTCCCCGACTTCAAACTTCCTACTATGCACGAACTGCTGGTGGTAGCGCCTGAGCGCCTGGTTGTACCGTGCATTTCGGACTGTTGCTCGCCACCTGTGCTCGTCGATGAAGTCCACATCCTCGCGTCGTAGATGTTCCTGCGCAGACTCATCGAACGACTGGGCTCGCAGGGAGCCCATAAGGATTTCTGGGGGAAGGTAGGCTTCGGCCCCGTAGACCAGGAAGAATGGGGTCTCCCCGGTGGCTCGGCTGGGTGTGGTTCGGTTCCCCCATAGCACGGAGGGCATCTCGCTGACCCAATTTGCGCCATGCTTCTTTAAGCAGTCATAGGTACGCGTCTTGAGTCCCCTGAGGATCTCTGCATTTGCTCTCTCCACTTGTCCGTTGCTCCTGGGATGGGCCACAGATGCGAAGCAGAGCCGGGTGACGATGCCTTCACAGTACTCCTGGAAGACCCAGCTTGTAAACTGGGTCCCGTTGTCTGTAATGATATGACTTGGGACCCCGAATCTGCAGACGATCGACTTGAGGAAAGCGACAGCAGCGCCCTGGGTGATGCTGACCACAGGGGTGGCTTCTGGCCACTTGGTGAACTTGTCAATGGCGACAAAGAGGTACCGGTACCCGCCGACGGCCCTAGGAAATGGACCTAGGATATCCACCCCCCATACGGCGAACGACCAGGAGGGCGGGATCATTTGCAGAGCCTGAGCTAGTGTGTGTATTTGCTTCGCATGGTACTGGCACGCTTCACAGGACTTTACTAGCTCGGTCACATCCTGGAGGGCAGTTGGCCAATAAAAACCATGCCGGAAGGCCTAACCGACCAGCGTGCGGGATGAAGAATGACTTCCACACTCCCCTCCATGGATCTCCGTGAGTAACTCACATCCCTCTTCCTGGGTGATGCACCGCATGAGAATGCCGTTGGCGCCACGGTGGTAGAGACCCCCTTCTACCATCGTGTATCGCTTAGCCAACCGCACTATGCGCTCGGCGGAGACATGGTCTTCAGGAAGGATATTTTTCTTCAGGTAGTCCAGGATCTTGGAGATCCATGCATAGGGACCGCTCTGAGTTGTCGACTGTGGCGCTAAAGGGTCAGCAGAGTCCCCTAGAGCGCACACAGCCTTTGGTGGGTCTTGGGACGCCACCGGGACCGCCGACTTCGAGGTGCCGGTCTCGCCCCCTTCGTCCAGTCCGGCCGGCTGGGCGGTGGGTCTCAGCAGCCGTCTTTCGAAGGCACCCTCGAGCACGGGTGCCCGAGTTGATGCCCTCTAGGAGAGGTCATCTGTCGCTGAGTTGTCGGCTTGGGGAACATGTTGAAGTTCCAGGGTCGTGAAATCCTTCTCCAGCTTCCTCACATGGAGGAGGTAAGCTGCGAGTCTAGGCTCATTGCAGCTACATTCTCTATGGACCTGCTTGATGATAAGCTGAGAGTCCCCCTTTACGAGGAGTTGGCGTACCCCCAGGGATAGGGCCGCAGATAGGCCGAAAATCAGCGCCTCATACTCCGCGCATGTTGTTGGTGGCCTTGAATTCAAGTCGCACCACATACTGCAGCTGGTTTTCGCCTGGGTCGGCGAGGACCACTCCTACGCCAACACTCTATTGGTGGGCGGATCTGTCGAAGAAAAGCGTCCAGTGGGGTTCGGTGAAGATCGAACCCCTGCGCTCCGCCGGTGTGGGGTCCGGAGCGGGGTCTGGGCCTCCGGGGGTGCACGGGGGTGGAGTCCACTCTACGATGAAGTCGGCCAGGACCTGACTTTTGATGGCGTGGCGGGGTTGGAAGTCCAGCTGGAACTCGGTGAGCTCTACCGCCCACTTGGCGATGTTGCTAGTGGCGTTTGGGTTGTAGAGGATGGCCCTTAACGGAAAGGAGGTCATCACCACAACCTTGTGTGCTTGGAAATAATGATGCAGCTTCCTGGATGCGACCAACACAGCGTAGAGGAGCTTGTGCGTCTCGAGGTACCTGGCCTTTGCTTCATGGAGGACCTCACTGATGTAGTAGACCGGCTTCTGGACAGTCCGGGTCTCTGTAGCTGCTCCTAGGTTTCCAAGTTCTTGTCCTTCTTGTGCCTCTCTTTCGGCGACTAACACCATGCTTATTGCTTCTGCAGCTGCCGCAATGTACAGGTATAGCGGTTCCTCCGGCTCTGGAGCAGTCAGGATCGACAGGGAAGCTAGGTGCTGCTTCAATTCTTTAAAGGCTTGTTCTGCCTCTTCGGTCCAGGCAAATGGGCCTGATTTCCGCAGGAGCTTGAAGAAAGGCAGCGCTCTCTCAGCCAACCTCAAAATGAAGCGGCTAAGGGCTGCTAGCGACCCTGTAAGCTGCTAGATGTCCTTAATACGGGTGGGAGGCCTCATTACCTCAATAACCTTGATTTTCTCCGGGTTAGCTTCAATGCCCCAGTATGAAACCAGGAACCCCAGCAACTTCCCTGCGGAGACACCGAAGATGCATTTCTCTGGGTTTAGCTTGGTGCGGGTTGCCCGCAGCTTGCCGAAAACCAGGGTCAGGTCTTCCACTATAGCCGACCCTTCCCTAGTCTTGACCACGATGTCATCGACGTAAATTTCCACCTTATCCCAGATCAGGTCCCGGAAGGTCTTGCTCATCGCCCGAACAAAAGTTGGCAAGGCATTCCTCAGACTGTAGGGCATTACAACATAACAGTATAGTCCATCTACTGTCACAAAAGCGGTATGCCTCCTATCCTCCTTAGCCATCCGGATTTGGTGGAAACCAGAGTAAGCGTCCAAGAAGGACAAGAGGTCGCACCCCGAAGTAGAGTCCACAATCTGATCTATACGCGACAGTGGATACGGGTCCTTGGGGCATGCCTTATTCAGGCTGGTGTAGTCGATGCACATCCGAAGCTTCCCGTTGGCCTTCGGCACGATGACTGGGTTGGCCAACCACACATGGTGATGAACCTCTTCAATAAAGCCAGCGTGCAACAGCTTCCGGACCTCTTCTCGGATGAAGTCCTGTCGTTCCATGGACTGTCTTTGTGGCGTCTGGCTTACCGGCCTGGCATCTGGGTAAACCTTTAGCTGGTGCTCGATCACCTCCCTGGGGATCCTAGGCATCTGCGACGGCTCCCAAGCGAAGACATCGACATTTGCTTGGAGGAAGGCGACGAGCGCGAGTTCCTATTTTCCCCCTAGGTCCCCTGCGATGCGGGTGGTCTGGGAGGGGTCCGCGCCGACCTGGATGGTCTTCGCGGGTCCGTCGCCTGCCCCGGACGACTGCATTTTCGGTGCCTTGGAGGGCGCCCTGGTACTGGGGCCTCTTCTTCCATCGTCCGGCCGAGCGATCTCGGCCGCCAGGGTGTGTAGCTTCTCGACGACTGCTAGTGCGGCGGTGCGGTCGCCCCGCACAGTGAGGATCCCAGCGGGGGATGACATCTTGAGGACCAAGTACCCGTAATGGGCAATGGCCATGAACCGGTACAGGGCCGACCTCCCGATAATGGTGTTAAAAGGGAGGTTGACCTCCGCGATGTCGAACTGGACATTTCTGGTACGGAAGTTCTCTTCCGTCTCAAATGTAACCAGGAGTGTTATGCTCCTGAGGGGATATACGAGCTGCGGGCCCACCCCGGAGAACGGGCGAGAGGGCCCCAACCGTGACCCCGGAACCTGCAGCTGTCTGAATGCTGCATGGCTGATAACATTGAGGCCGACCCCTCCGTCGATCAACACGTGATGTAGTCGCATGTTGGCGACAACAGGTGCGGTGATGAGCGGCAGCACGCCGGCCCCGGCCATGTTGTCGGGGCAGTCGGATGCCCCGAAGGAGATGGTGGTGCCCCTCCACCGTTGGTGCGAAGCGGTTTTGGGGACCCCTAGGACCGTCGAAAGAACTTCCCAGCGTAGTGACTTGACACTCCTGCGGGAGGTGAGCTCCCAGCTTCCGTCGTACATTACATACAGCTTCTTGCGACGGTCGCCATCATCGCTGGAGTCAGAATCTCCGGTGAAAACGTCCTTTAGGCACCCCTCGGGTGACTGGTAGCCGAGGTCTTGTCCTTCCGTAGCCGTGGCTTTTCCGTCAGCTCCCTTCTGGCTTGGCCGGTGGTGGGGCGACAAGCCGTCCTTGAAGGACTGCTCGCGCCGCTCGCTGACGCGCCTTGCAAGTTTGATAATCTCGCGGCAGTCGGTGGCTCGGTGGCGGCTCTTGGGGTGCACTGGGCACGTGTCACCACTGTCTCCCTGGGGCTGTGGGCACTTGCTGCGCTCGCCTTGGCCCCCGGCAGCGGCAGCAGCAACTGAAATAGCTAATCGTGGCTTTTCGTGGCCGTTGTTCTTGTTTCTCTTTTTCTTCCTGCCTCTGCCCTGGGTGACGACATCTAAGTCGTCCACCTTGGTAACCTTGGCCTGTGGTACCGAGTGCCAAGCACGGCCCTCGGCGGCTCTGGCGCACTTGTCAGCCAGGGCAAAGAGTGTGGTGACGTCGTCCACATCATGCGTGGCCAACTTCTCCAGCATCTTCTCATCATGTACCCCTGGCGGAAAGCAGTGATGATGGAAGCATCCGAGATACGGAGGATTGTCCCACGTACCTTGCTGAAGCGAGAAATGAACGCTCGGAGGGTCTCCCCAGATCCCTGTCTTACTGCGTGGAGGTGTGCCTCCACTCCGTGCCGCTGGTAAGCGCAAGCGAAGTTTGCCACGAACCGCGCACAGAGCTCGTCCCAGGAGTAGATGGATCCTGGGGCTTGGTTCATGAGCCAAGTCCGGGATGGTCCAGACAGGGCTACATGGAAGTAGGTTGCCAATACGGCGGTGTCTCCACCTACTGCCGTAATGGCAGTGACATAAACCTGCAGGAATTCTGACAGGTTTGTCGTACCGTCGTATTTTTCCGGCAGATGTGGCCAAAACTTAGACGGCCACATTGCCGCGCGGAGGTGTTCTGCTAGGGCTGCGCAACCTACTCCAGCCAACGGGATGCTGGTCTGGAATCGAGCATCCCCTGGGGCCCGTGGCGCGACCGCAGCGGAATCCTGCCCGAGGTTGCCGCAGCGCTCACGCGTCTTCTCCAAAGATATACAGGCATCTCTGCCCGCACGTCTACGGTTGAGTTCATCCCGCAGGTCTCCTGGTCCCTCTAGAGGAACTTGCGCGTCTCCTTCTGCACGTCTGCGGTTGAGCTCCATTCGCAGATCTCCGGTCGAGGCAGTCCTCACCGAAGGCGTGCGCTCCGAGGCAGATGCTTCGTGCCGGCGCCAGGACGACCGAGGCCTGGGCCTAATCGAGCCAGTGTGCGCCATGCCAAGGAGGCGATCTACGTCGTCGCGCCACTGCCTCATAGCCCCTGGTGAGGCCGTGGGGCTTGGCAAGTGGCGCAACAACTCTCTGGCCGCAGAGAGCATTCCGGCGGGGGTATCCCCTGACGGAGTCCAGGACACCCACCCTGACGTGCGCCGCCGTGTGGGGCGCACGGCTGCAGCACCAAGCGTCGGATGGCCAGAGCTCTGTGGCGTAGAAGATGCAGCCTCCTCCTCCATGGAGAAGCCTTCATAGGTCTCGCCATGATGCTCGGCGATATGGACCATGGTGTTGAACAGGAAATACAAGCAAAAACCTAATGCCTAGGCCCCTACCTGGCGCGCCAAATGTCGGAGAGTAAATCTCCGGGCGGGGGCGGTGTGCACCCGCCCTAAATCCTAAGATGAGGAGGGGCTTAGGCATTTTGCTTGACAGTTGGAATAAACGGGAAGAACTCAAGAACACACAAGGATTTAGAGTGGTTCGGGCCACCGGAGCGTAATACCCTACTCCACTGTGAGATGTATTGCTTGTGAGCTTGTATGAGCTTGCGAGTCTAGGTGTGATCTTAAAGGACTCTCCTGTGTAGCGTCGCATGCCTCCCCTTTTATAGCTGAAGGGGGCATGCACAAAGGTGCTGGGCCCCGACATGTGGGCCCAAAGACATAAAGAATATAGCGCTTGGAGCCACTAATGTTTGTTGCCGAGGCAATCTTCTTGTGTCCTGACGCCCGAGATCTCTGTATCCTCGGCGTACAGGGGAATCTTCTTACAGAAGGGATGATGAGTACAGTGTGCCGCTTGGAACGGGCGCACTGTTCGCCAACAGACTGGTCTGGCGCGCCGTCTGCTGGATGACCCTGACGCCGTCTGCCAATGGGTTGGACAGGGCGCATTTAATGACGAGAGGGCTTATCGCCTGTCAGCGTGGTGGCAGGCGGTGCGTCCTTTCCGCAATAAATACAGAGGCTGCACGGCTATATGGGCCTTACGTCAGGCTCGGCCCGTTGGCTTATGTCACGTGCCACAAGCCATGCGGCAGCAGTGGGACTCTGCCTGAGCGGGAAGCATAGGGCAAGGGCTGGACACGTGTCGGCACCAGACCCCTATTTGTGTCGGGGTCCTCCTAGTCCCGGAACCTTGCCAAGGCCCGGTCCTTACTCGGAGGGACCTGGGGCTTACCCGAGAGACCCAGCATGCCCTCTTGGGAGCTCCGGACCCATTCGTACAGGGGTCCGGTGTCCTTCCGCGGAGGTCCGGACCTATCAATGCACCCTGGGGAGTCTTATCTTTCCTTACCACGTGGTGCTCCTAGCCATGTCCATGTGGTGGGGTCGGGTGCTGCTCCCCGTATGACCTGGGGGTGTCGTACGGGTACAACGTCTTCATACTGCAAAAGGGGGTACCCCTGTCTCGAGGTACCGACATATTCCATAGTCTCTCATTTTGGGATGAACAATTTCAAGAACATCAACAAAAAATCAATGAGGGGCCATTTGAATCCATTCATTTTAGAGGAATTAGAATCTACTTAATAGAGTATGTTATCTCTACCATATAAAGCACCAGTTTCCACGATTCCACAGTTTTCAGCATCATCTTTCACCGCATTTAAATGTTAAAAAGACTAAAATTATGCATAAATGGGGTTTCGAACCGTGATTGTTGGCTCCAAACTCACATTCGTATCCACCTAGCCAACATAAAACATATATTTGTGTTTTATACTCTATACCTATAAATGGAAAATGTACCAACGTACGTGCATGTTGCTAGTTTGGTTTGTGAAAGGGAAATGTGCTTTAAGCAATTTCTATATTTGTTTTGGTGTTTGATGACCATCACAACCTCATGAAGTAACTGGTTTGCTAAGTGAATGATTGCATGACAAAAAAACAAGTCCAGTGAAACAGTTCAAAACTCCGAGAATTAGGGCATATTTTGGATGAAAAGGACTTAGAGTGAATTCAAAGTTTGGATAAGTTCTAAATGGTCCTAGGAACATGTTTAAGCATCTTGGAGAGGTTGGAAATATCAGATATTGGAAAAAGTGTTCTAAAGCTAAGTTTGAGTGGGAATGAGCAATTGACAGGTCATCGATCGGACTGGTTACATAGAGAGCCTGTTTTTTGGAAAAGTCGATAGATGATGCGCCAAATTGTGGTATGTTGTGCACTGGACCTGTCATACTCCCAATGGTTTAGATTGGACAGCCCAACAGTCGACTAACATGGCACCGACGTGGCCAGGTCTAGGGGTGCACCAGACCTGCCCGGTGCCACCTGATATTTGATAACTTTTTTAGAACGGTCACTAACAGGACAGGCGGTCAAAGGTCTAGTGTGCACCAGACCTGATAAAGTGAAAGGTCCGGTACACCCAAAAATTCTGCAGATTTTGTAGTGCATGACCTACTGCTATATGGGTAGTTGGGGGCTATATAAATACACCCCAACCAGTACATTCAAGAATAAGAGCTGAGCAATAACTCCAATCCACTAGAGCGACACTCCCAAAGAGATCAAAGCATTTTAAGTGCATAAAAGTGAGAGTTGAGCATAGAGCCATTCTCGTGTGAATTGAGATAGAGCCTTGTGAGAGTGCTAAAAAAGAGTGTGTGTGTGTGTTGCGTTCTTGAGTCTTGGTGCAAGGCACCCATCAATTGTAAAAGCTAGCAAGAGCCTTCAACGTGTGAAGCGCCTTGCAGAGACTTCGGTCTCTCGTTTGAGATAAGAGAAGGGAACTCAAGGTTGATCTTAGTGATCACTTTAGTGGGAAAAGGGTTGACAGAACCCTGGGCCTTAATGGACTCTCAACAGAGACGTAGGTTTCTTTGTGAAATCGAACCCCGATAACAAATTGTCGTGTGCTCATTTGCTTGTCTTGTGATTTTTCTTTACCTTTCCTCCTTGTTCTTATACTTGCTTGCACTAAATTTCTTTTCCATTGTGTTGCTAAGTGCAATTCTGCATTTACTAGCAACCTTGAGCAAATATTGTGCTCACTCTAACCCAAACTAACTCATCTAGTTCTAAGCACTTAATACCATAATCTCGTATCGAGTTTGAATTGTTTTGAGTTAAATTTCAGGTTTTGTCTATTCATCCCTCTCTATGTGACTGTCATTTTGAAATTTAACATTCCACCACCTCCCAAAGTTCATGCATAGGTCTATCTAAAATTCATAGAGTGGGGATGAGAATTGATTTCATGTATTACGAGGCTATGTTTCTATTCTGAAACTTATAAGGTGCTCTTTGACTTACTACATTATAATAGAAATGTAGCACAAAATATCTTCCCACGTGCATGGCCAACAATACTATACAAATATATTGTACATAAAATCATATTATCTTAATTCATGCTTGAATTAGAATTATTAGAAGTAGAATTCAACTCAAAGGATCCAAACAGGGCCTAATTGAATCATTATAATTACATATACAACCTACACAATTATTTGTGTTGACGCCTTTACAAAAGAAGGGACGTCAATGATCCACACTGAGTTGGTTCTATATATCCAAAAAAATCAATAGCAGATAACGATGTCGATGATCCGCACTACATAAGGATACAGATGATCCCCAACAGATAAGAATACCAATGATCTCACAATAGACAAGGATCACAAAATAAGCAGCAAAATAAAACTACAAAAGAAAGTCGTGGACACATAAGGCTAGGACCCTGATTTTGTGTCGTGCACCCACACCCTTCGACTTGCCCTACCCCGCTTGACAAGGCGAACACACGTGTATGTTCTTTCTTCTACCTTCTACCCAACACTTGCAAAACTATGGAGAGCACATGTTGGGGACTTGTTCTCAAATGCTAAGAGTTAAGAACAAGGCAACATAGAAAGTGTTAAATGTTAAAGTCCTTCGTCCTTTGAAGCATTATCTCCCTTCAGATATAATGAATTCCGGACGAAGGTTACGGAGAACAAACCTTCATAAGCACAATAAATAATGAAGAAGGATTCATATGCAAGGTATGAAAAATAACATAAACATTTCAAACATTATTCTCAACTTATTTTCATTTGCGTTACTGTATCCATAATAACAAATTATAAATGTACCTTCAGCTCGAAGGAAGGCAAGGGTACAAGCGTGACGCAAAAGCGAATGCCAAGTCAGCGTGAACAGCACGGGAGTACTGTTCATCTATTTATAGGCACGGGTCGCAGCCCATGCAAAATTACATTCAGACCCTTTGCTTTTGATAATAATTCTATAGTAATCTATCGGGGTCTAAATAGTCTTTTCCTTTTTAAGTCGGTTTCCTCTTTTCTGCCATCATGCCGAAGCTTCCTTGCGCACAGCTTCGGCTCTGTTCCATCCTTCGTTCTTGTTTCGTGCTTCTTCACACTATGGTTTTAATTCAGGTCCGAAGGTACCTGTTCATGTTTTATACTTCCAGAAACATTGTTAAATCATATTTTTGAGGACCTTTGGAAGCCGAAGGCCCCCAACAGTAGCCCCTCGCAATATTAATTTGTTAGAATGATACATTCAGATTGCGACGTGGACGAAGGCCCTGAGCCGAAGGTCCGAAAAAACACCTTCCCTTTGCTAGAATAGCAACAATCATTGACAAGCGGGACCCTCCAGTTTTCAACGTACTAGGCGTATAAATAAGAGCTCACCACGAGTTCATTTGGCACGCTTTCTTGCCATCTGCTCTTGCTCACCCAATTTTTAGCCCTTGCGCACCAACATTTGCTTGGCCTTTTAAATTTTTAAGCTTCGGCTTTGAGAGCACTTTCTCAGCATTTTCGAAGATGTCTGAGGATAAGAAAGCTGTCGCTGAATCGAAGCTGAGCCTTTCTGAGGAGATGAATCTCGGCTTTCTTGAATCAATAGCAAAGACAAATACAGAGAAAATTACTAAGGAGATTTTAGAGGGTTTATCTGAAGACACTAGCGATAGTGATAGTTATGATATGAAAAGTGGAGGTGAAGACTCCGAAGATCGATCGTGGCGACCAAGTCACACAGTCTTTGGAAAATCAACTATTAAGCAGAGTCACCTTGACAATATGAGGGGAGATATTTTCGAGATTTATCCATTGTGAGGGCTGATGAAGGAGAGAAAACTTGTCCTACTCCCGAGGAAAATGAAATCGTGATATTCCGAAGTTTCTTCAAGGCTGGTCTTCGGTTTCCTTTGAGCAGTTTCGTGGTAGAAGTTTTGAAAATATTTGAAATCTACCTCCATCAAATTACTCCCGAAGCAATCATAAGGATGGGAATCTTCGTATGGGCTGTGAAGAGCCAAGGTTTGGAGCCAAATGCAAAAAGCTTCTGCAGCATGCATGAGTTATTATATGAGACGAAACCCTAGGGTAAAGAGCAATATCATAATAATTTTGGTTGTTATAGCTTCGGTGCCCGCTCTGGGTCAAGCTGTCCCGTGCCAACTTTTCGGAAGAGATGGCCCGGGGACTGGATGAAGGAATGGTTTTATGTGAAAACGACTTGAAGACGCGGGAAGATATTAAAGATATCATTATGCGCCCCATCTGGCAGCGTTTCGGCCTTCGAAAACTGAAGGTGGATATTGACGAAGCAGCCGAAGAATGCCAGAGAGCCTTCGGTGTAGTTTGCTCTTTCATCGGGACAAGGGATTTGATGCAGGAACATATTGCCTTTAGAGT
The DNA here is from genome assembly GCF_902167145.1 of Zea mays. NCBI lineage: Eukaryota > Viridiplantae > Streptophyta > Magnoliopsida > Poales > Poaceae > Zea > Zea mays. Next base: position 104,168,673 of record NC_050104.1, on the reverse strand, counting down.
ATGGTCACTTGTGGAAAAATGGGAAATGCCAAAGGAAACCATCAGCAAACCTGATGAAGGTGGACTAGTTAGGTTAAAATATACCTTCAGATATGGAGATAGGTTCGTCGAGCCAGATGATGACTGGCTGAAATGTATTGAGGCCACGAGCGATGAACTGCTTGGATCATACACGAAGGCAGAAGATACTGCACTATCTGCGGCCTTCGGAGGCCGGAAGAAGAAAAGACTCAACCGAGTATTTGATGCCATTGGGTTCGTCTATCCTGACTACCGTTACCCAATACGGGGTCAAAAAAGAAAAGATACGGCTTCTGTGAAGGAAGTTGCTTCAGCCACTCCTAGTGAGCCAGCGCCGAAGAGGAAAAAGATGAAGGTTCTTTCGCACCGGCCACGCTACATTGAACCGGCCACAATGCCCGAGTTTATCGGTGAGACCTCTTCGGCCACCGAAGCCAAGGGGCCGACTCCCCTGCCGAATATTGAAGAGCCGGCCATAATGCCGGAGATGGAGAAAATAGAAGAACTAAGGGCTGAAGAAACAAAGACATCGGAAATTTTAAGTCCTTCAGCAAAAGTTGAGGTGCCAACACCAATGCCAAGGGCACAAAAAGACCTTACAACAACTCCCAAGAGGAAAAGAATGGTTAACGTGCTAGATGTACTGGAAACGATAAAATCTTCAAGCACTACTTCGAAGATAGCTGCCGAACTCCAAAGACACAAATTGAGGCCGAGGCTGCCAAAAGTCAAGCGGAAACTGAAACTGGGCTTTCAGAGCCTACCAAGAGGGAATTCTTGGAAATTGAAAAAGAAACGGAAAAAGAATCTGCAGAAGAAACTTTATCTGAGAAAATCGACACACCTATTCCCGAAGCATCTTCTGAAGCTTCTGACTATATATTACATCATGCTTCGGGTAAAAATCTGAGCGAAAAAGAAAAAAGAGAAGCTCAATTCTATGCGCAAAAATTGAAATATCCAAAAGGGGCGCTAATATTCAATGGCAGCGGAGAAGAAGACTTCTTGTATTGTCTCCCTGACAGCAAGGAGATTTCTGTCTGTCGGGAGATGAGCAAAAGCTTCGGATTCCCAACATTAGAAGACAGGCTCTCGGTGTTGTCGAAGAACGAGTTGGTCGATAGCTTAGCGTACAATAGTTTAAAGGTAAAAAAATGAGATCTTTGTATTATTCCTTGAAACCAAAATTTTTCATTTGCTTAAACTTATCAACACATTTTTTGCAGGGCCTTATACTTAGCAATGCCCTCAGGGCACAAAAAGATGCCGAAGACGAAAGGTGTATTATAGCCTTAAGCAACCTTCGTTCCGAAGTAATTGAACTAAGGAACGAAGGTCTCGAAAAAGATAAAATATTACATTCGTTGTTGAATAAAATAAAAGAAGACGAAGCTACTTTCCAAGCTCAAGCTGAGGCTCAGAAGCGCGAAATTGAGGATCTTCGAAAACAACTAGTCAGAGCTAAAGAAGAATGCACAGTTGAAGAAACAAAACGAGAAATTAGTGAACAATGGGCCAATCATTTAGAAAAAAACGTTGAAGAGCTTCGTGCATCCAAGAAAAGGTGTTATGAAAAATTTATAGAATGTGTTAAGAAAATAAGAACTAGCTTCGCCAGCGTTGGCGCGTTCTCGAGTGAAGAAAATTTCATGAGGGGCGACCCCGAAGGCCCAATTGGATGGATCAGCCACGAAGCTGAAGCTTTTGAAGAAGTTTTGAATAGCCGCGGAGACATATGTGCCTTCTCGGGTGCTAGGGGGATTGTCACTGTTTTGGAGAAAAAATGTTGTGATCACGTGAAATCCTTGGCACAGACCGAAACCGATTTATCTTCTGAAGTCATAAAAGACCCTTCGGCCGAGGCAAGTTTGGTTGGTGAAAAAATTTTCACCGACATCTGGGAAAATGGTGGCCGTGAAATGGCTCAAGAAATTATACGAAAAAGCGAGAAAGGTATTCATGACGCTAGAAAAGTAGCAGAGGCCGCTGAGAAAAGTGCGGATCTCGAAGGGCAAATAGGTATTGACTAGTAGTTTTTGGCTCTTTGTTGTAATTTTTTGATTTCGAACTTGTTTACACTTTGTAACACAGCCGCACTTTCTCCTCCCTCAGAGCCTGCCGAGCCATCGGCGGACCCCCACGCGAAGGGGGACGACGAAATTAGAAAAATGGCCGAACCTATCATGGATAAAGTTGTTGATCAACTACTAAACGGAGCTGCAGAAGTAGTTCTAAGGGAAGATTAGATGTTATTGTAAAAACATTTGGAATGTAATATTTGTTGAACAACATGTGTAATATTTTGTAACTTTGAATGTAATATATAAGCTATTTATGATTCAATTCTTTACGATGCATGAAACTTTACATACATACCGTTTTTTGAGCCTTCGGCGAAAAAACACCTTACCTTCTTTTCATGCTTCGTAAATAATATCCGTATTTTCATAAAACATCCGATCTTCGTAAAATCAGTAACCAATAGATCTTTTCATTTCAGAGTTTGACGAAGGTATGCTTCTTCAATAATTTTTTGTGCCTTGGCACTGTTTCTTCGAAACAATCTCCGAATATCAACATTGAACCCCCTTCTTGCGTCATTGATGCAATATGATGTATGATGTTATGCTATGCAAATGATGTGATGATGTGATGTTATGCAAAATGATATTTGCCGAAGATCGGCGTTTATTTTTTCACTGTAAGCCTCCCTTATGAGCTTCTTCGCCTTTTACTTCAGCGGAATCAGCGTTTATTTTTCGCTGTAAGCCTCCCTTAGGAGCTTCTTCGCCTTTTACTTCAGCGGAATCAGCGTTTATTTTTCACTGTAAGCCTCCCTTAGGAGCTTCTTCGCCTTTTACTTTCAGCGGAATCAGCGTTTATTTTTCGTTGTAAGCTCTGCATTCCCTTTGGAACGACTTTTGAGCAGAAAACTTACGCTGCGCTCCCTTAGGAACGACTTTTTGTTATTTCGGAGGTTCTCCCTATAACCATAAGTTCTTATGCTTCGGCAACTTTTTGGACTCCGTTATTCTATGGAGAAAGTATATTTGTACTATGGCAAAGGCGAAGCTATTACAAGAAATTGAAAACAACAAAAAACACTTAGGCTTTCAATATTTGTTTCTTATTAAAAAGAAAATGATACTGAATGCAAAAAACTGCTGCCGAGGTAGGATATTTGTTAGTAAATGTGCTTCGATTCTGGCATAGTACTATTGACTGTGCGAGCTTCAGATTCTTCTCTGAAGTCTCGTTGGTGTTGAATATGCTGACTCCCTTGTGGCTGCTGGCCTCGTTGCATTGGTGGTGGAGGTGGAGGCTGTTGCCAAGATGCCTGAGATTGACTTGCCGAAGCAACAGAAGTTGTAGGGTGGTTGCCCACATACTCTGGGATATAAGGGGAGTGGTACGAAGCAGTATGCATAACTTGCTTCGGCTGGGTCTGTTGGGCTGCAGCTTCTGTTATTTCCTTTTGTTTCTGGATGGTGACATGGCACATCCTGGTAGTGTGGCCCTTGTCCTCACCACAGAATAGGCAATAAATTTTTCTTGGCTGATCCCCAAATCTTCCTCTGAAGCCCCTGGCACCTCTGCCTCTTGGAGCTGGAGGCCGAGGATAACTCTGCTGCTGCCCTGAAGCCTGGGAGGAATATTGCGGCCTCTGCTGCTGGCTTCCCCTGTCATCATTATAAGTGGAATGAATGGATCTGACATGTCTAGGATGAATTCTCCCTCCGAAGCCCCTGGCTATTTCGGAGAACCTGTAAGCTTCCTCCCTTCTCTGTCGAAAGTCATTGTCAGCGCGGATGTATTCATCCATCTTCTGAAGTAGTTTCTCCAGAGTCTGATGGGGCTTCCTGGCAAAGTATTGGGCTGAAGGTCCCGGCCGAAGCCCCTTAATCATGGCCTCAATGACAATTTCATTGGGCACTGTTGGCGCTTGTGCCCTCAGGCGTAAAAACCTTCGGACATACGCCTGAAGATATTCTTCGTGATCTTGGGTGCACTGGAATAAGGCTTGAGCGGTGACCGGCTTCGTTTGAAACCCTTGGAAACTGGTGATCAACATATCCTTCAGCTTCTGCCATGATGTGATTGTTCCTGGCCGAAGAGAGGAGTACCAGGTTTGTGCAACATTCTTGACGGCCATGACGAAATACTTTGCCATGACTGCAGTATTGCCACCATAAGAAGATATCGTTGCTTCGTAGCTCATCAGAAACTGCTTCGGATCTGAGTGTCCGTCGTACATGGGGAGTTGAGGTGGCTTGTAGGACGGAGGCCAAGGTGTAGCCTGCAGTTCTGCTGACAGAGGAGAGGCATCATCAAAAGCAAAATTTCCATGATGGAAATCCTCATACCAGTTATCCTCGTTGAAAAAGCCCTCTTGATGAAGCTCTCTGTGCTGAGGCCTTCGGTTCTGCTCATCCTGAGCAAGATGGCGAACTTCTTTAGAGGCTTCGTCTATCTGCCTTTGCAGGTCAGCTAGCCTAGCCATCTTTTCCTTCTTCCTTTGCACCTGCTGATGGAGCATCTCCATATTTCTAATCTCTTGATCCAAGTCGTCCTCCTGAGGCGTTGGACTGGTGGCCTTCCTCTTCTAGCTTCGGGCCTCCCGAAGAGAAAGGGTCTCCTGGTTGGGATCCAGCGGCTGCAGAGCGGCAACCCCTGTTGCTGAAGCTTTCTTTGGCGGCATGACGAAGGTCTATGCTTGCCGAAGGTGTTCGAAACTCAAAAAGTGGAAGTGAGTTCACCGGAGGTGGGCGCCAATGTTGGGGACTTGTTCTCAAATGCTAAGAGTTAAGAACAAGGCAACATAGAAAGTGTTAAATGTTAAAGTCCTTCGTCCTTCGAAGCATTATCTCCCTTCGGATATAATGAATTCCGGACGAAGGTTACAGAGAACAAACCTTCATAAGCACAATAAATAATGAAGAAGGATTCATATGCAAGATATGAAAAATAACATAAACATTTCAAACATTATTCTCAACTTATTTTCATTTGCGTTACTGTATCCATAATAACAAATTATAAATGTACCTTCGGCTCGAAGGAAGGCAAGGGTACAAGCGTGACGCAAAAGCGAATGCCAAGTCAGCGTGAACAGTACGTGAGTACTGTTCATCTATTTATAGGCACGGGTCGCAGCCCATGCAAAATTACATTCACACCCTTTGCTTTTGATAATAATTCTATAGTAATCTATCAGGGTATAAATAGTCTTTTCCTCTTTAAGTCGGTTTCCTCTTTTCTGCCATCATGCCGAAGCTTCCTTGCGCACAGCTTCGGCTCTGTTCCATCCTTCGTTCTTGTTTCGTGCTTCTTCACGCTATGGTTTTAATTCAGGTCCGAAGGTACCTGTTCATGATTTATACTTCCAGAAACATTGTTAAATCATATTTTTGAGGACCTTCGGAAGTCGAAGGCCCCCAACAACACACAACTATTTAAGTTGTATTTCCTCTACCTCAACTAGCAAGGCGAGGCTAAATGTTGTCACCCACCCCTTCATTAATGAGCCTTTGAAATTTTCTAGAAATTGTTCCGAAATAAATGGACTAGACCAAATAATTCTAACATCAACTACATGGTACTAGTAGGAATAGCCCCCTACACCCTTAGACGCGACATATCATTCCTACCATCGGGGTAGGTATGGCGACCACCTTTAAAATATTAGAAAATGTTAGGTTTGCTTTTTATTGACCTTAACACACTCAATACTAAAAACAAGAATACATATTTACATAGCATATTCTATATTCTATTTATTCGTAATCATAAGTTTAATATCTGAATAAGTATTTAGATCTATCCTTAGGCTTAGGTACGACTCTGTCGCGCCCGGTTTTGGAAGGCAAACCGAATGCGAACCATGTACGTGCCAGGACCGGAAACTCACGTACACAGCGATTACATAATTGGACATCATCACACAATGCTCAAAGTAAATAGCGGAAAGGTACTTTAATTACATCAAGATGTCCAAGACATCCACAGAGTCTAATACATAACCATTGTCTTTAACATAAATATCAAAGTGCGGAGAAACGAAACGTAGATGATAAGCCTACACAGGCAGCTGAGTGGGGGTTTGCCACTAAGAAAAACTAGAACTCGTCGTAGTCGTGGAACTCCTCAAAGTCCTCCATGTTGCCAGCATCACCTCCTGAGCACTGAGTATAGTGTGGACAACATGGATGGGGGTGGTTTGTAAAGCAAGGGTGAGTACACATCAATGTACTCAGCAAATGTCCCGTTTCGCTAAAGTGGACTAGCTGTATGTGGGGTTGAGGTTAAGCAGTGGCTTTTAGTTAGTCAAACATTTATTACTATTAGTAGAGCCAAGTTTTAGTAATAAGCCCAGTTATTACCCAAAAGTACTCCCTCCAAGAGGAAATACAAAGATCAGATTTATAACCAACATTATTAACCATCATCATAAAAGTAACCAACGTTCTTCTAATCAAAGAGGATCCCAAGGCTGCTCTTAACCGTGAGCTCGGCTGATATACCAGTTTCTAACACTCTGCAGAGGTTGCACACTTTACCCACAAGTCATGATCCCTTTATGCCTCGAGTCGATCAAACTCTCAAACACTACCAAGGTGAGTCGACAAGGTTTCACTATGTAGCCTTTACAAAGACTCCCTGGTGCATAGCTGCTCGTTAGGTTTCACCAGTCGTACAAACGCAGTACACCTCACCAAGGTGGGTGTCTAACAAAACCAAATCGAATGAACCTCTGCACCCCCCTTGGCAGAGCGAGCACTACGCCCCGGTCCCCATTAACGGCCTGCTGACAAAGCCAACTACAACCCTAGGTTCATTTAATTAATCAGCTAAGGGTGTCTCATTCCACCCTCATGGTTGCACTGTTATCCCGGGTGGTCACTCCACGAACAGGTCCTTACAGAGAGGTACTCAGAAAAAATGGCCTGAGCCCCCTAAAATATCACAATATTATCATCGGGATAACATCATCGTATCATAAATATTCACATCATGTTCATTGATTAAGTTAAAGCAATAGCATAAAGCTAACCATGATTAACCCAAAAAGGTAAACAAGGATAAGGTAAATACAAACTAGTCAATCCTTAGGTTTAGATAATGTAATGCGGGACAGTGAATTATAAAGTAAATAGGACATGTTAGGTCAGAGGACACTTGCCTTCACCAGGTTGTTGCTCAGGAAGGTCTTCAGCAACACACTCAGGAACCACAGACTGCTCGTTGTCTAAATAAAGTGATCATACATTCAATACATTTGGAAAGTATAAATGAATAACACACAAAAAATGTACAAACATTAGAGTACATCTCAAAAAGGCATAGTACTAAATAAGTAAGAATGAGATCAAAGTATAACATGAACTAATTTCATTTAGAAATAGATTATTCTTTAAGTGTTAACCATAATTACATAACCTAATTCTATTCATTTTACTGAGACCTAAAAGTTAGACCAGAGATGCATTCATGTAATACATATTATTAATCTCACAAGACTAAATATACTTTAACCTCTAGGATTTTCCTTTTATTTATTTTATTAGATAAATAAATCCACACATATACTAGTTCATAGTTAACCATAAAATTAGAATGTACAGACAGTAGATGGAACTAATTTATTTAAATAGAGAATATTCCTATGGACATTTTGCAATTTGAATCACTAAATTTGGAGTTCATTTGCAAAAGATATGAAATAAACAAGTCTGGGAATTCAAAATATGAAAATAGATCTAATTCTATAATTATTTAAAAGCCTAGGGTTCAATCTGCAAGACTACAGGGGCCTGCGCGCGAAAACCAGGGATGACAAGTTTATTTCCTAAAACCTGAGGGTCTCTTAAGCAAAACTACACGCAAAGGGGTATCGGACGATCTCAACCATCGGATCAGAGATCGACATACAGGATTAGATCCGCGGGCAAGGGCGCGCACGGGTGAGCGAGGCGCTGACAAGCGGGCCAGTGGCGTTAGGGACCGAGGAGGGGCGCGCTGACCGATCGGACCTAGCGCTAGGGGGCGCTGGTGCTAACCAATGGGCCCGGACACAGGACGCACGGGCGCGAAGCGGTATCCCGCGATCTGGGTCGTGCGATCAAGATCGGACGGGGGAGATCAAAGCCGGGAGGGCTAGTTAGCGGCGGGCGGCGCCGCTCCTCTTCGTGGCAGTGAGGTCGCCGAAGTTGGGGCGAGTGCGTGCTACAGTGGTTCTGGGGTCGCCGGAGTTGGCTAGAAATGAAGGGGACGACTCGGCGAACTCGCTGGCGGGGTTGTGGCCACGAGACCGGGGTCCGAGAGGGGAGAACGGTGGGGAAAAGGCTCTGGGCGGGTCGAGACAATTCCGGTGAGGAATTTCGGCCGCTAGGAGAGGCAATCGACCGCGATAGGGCTTGGTTTAGTTCCAGTGGAGGTGGGGGAGCACTATGGGGCAACGTCAGGGCACTGGACGGGGTTGGGTTGGCCGGACACCGTGCGGGCGCGGTGAGCAAGCGCGGCCGCAAACCGGCGAGGACAAATTGGCTACAGATGGGCGCAAATAGGGAAAACCAAGCACATGAACGTATGTCTCACCTCGGGGCGGAGCTCGGAGTCGCTTGGCGTGGCCTCCGACGAGCTAGAAGACCGGCACGGCGGGCGCGGGTCTCCGGCGAAGCTGAGCGACGTGGGCAGAGCGCGAGAGAGAGCAAGGCTATGCAAAATGGGATGGGGGAGTGAGTGCGGGCACGGGCGGTGCTCAAAAAGGGGTTGGGGTGTGGGCGGGCGACGTGGCCGAGGATTCCGGCGACGTGCGCGAATGAGCACGCTGGTCCACGGCGGGGTGCAGGGAAGGCAGAACTGACAGGGGGGGTCCCACGGCGCAGCGAGAGAGAGAGAGAGCGGGCGTGCGAGGGCAACTGTTTGATGTCTAGCGAAGCGGGCCCGCGAGGCAGAGAGGGAAGAGGGGGCGCGAGGGCGAAGGCAACTGGCGGCGACATCCTGGCCCCACTGGGCAGAGAGAGGGAGGGAGTGAGCGCGCGGGGGAGGAAACCGCCGCTGACAGGTGGCGCCCACCTGTAAGGCGGCGCGGGCGCGCGACCCTACTGGGCCGGATAGGCCGACTTGGGCTGCTTTGGCTTTTTCTTTTTCCTTGGATTTTCTAGTTGCTTTTCCATTACTTTTTCTCTAGGGTTTTCAATTCAAATTCAAACCAAGCTTCAAATTCAAACTAATTCAAACATGTGCAACAATTCAAAGAATATTTAAGCTCAGCATAATGCAACATGTCATGACTAATAGTGTTTTGGCAAAAATAAATAATTAATCTCTCCTTAATTAAGCTATATCTACTCAAAAGGAAAAAGAGAGAGAGAATCTAGAGAGAGATAGAACCTAGGGTGAGAGAGAGAAGAGTAACACCTGAATTTGGATGATAATAAGAAAGAAATTTTATACCCCCAAATTCAGGGTGTTATAGACTCCTAGAAGAGGACAAGAACATAATAGTTGGGGCTTAGTTGGTGGGGGTCAAGGGCATGTAACACCTCTCTTCCCTTGTATTATAAAAGGAAGGGGATGTGAAACACTAAGGGCTGGTTTGGTGGGCAGGGAAATGGAGGAGATCCATTGGGGAGGGATCTGTGGATATGGAAATGGAGGGGATCCTTGTCCACCAAACCAGCCCTAATGGATGATTTGGTGGAAGGAGAATTGAATGAGATCTATATGGGAGGAATTTCCTTGCTATTCAAAATTGAATAGCAAGTGAACTCCTCCCCCATGGATCCCCTCCAATTCCCCTTCCACCAAACTAGCTCTAAAAAGAGTTGGTATAGGGATTCTAGGTCAAACATACCCAAGCTAACTGCAACATTGTCTTCATTTGGTAGATAAGCTTAAAGGTATATTAAGACTATTAGGCTAGAATTCCCACCACAACCATCAGGTGAAGGAGACTAGAAGGTCTTGATGCTCACTGGTGTTAGAGATTATAATATTTTTCTTCCTTTATATTTATCAATCGATGAGTAGCAAGAAAATATATGGTATTATACATATATATATTGTGTCTCGTCTCTCTTGGACTATACGTGTGGTGGCTCAGTGGCTCCTACTTATACTCAGGTTCGACACGATCACTAACCTGCACTGTGTTCCCTCCTAACTCTCTCATTTTTTGGTACTCTGCTGTAGGATCTAGGACACCGGCTAGAGGGGGGTGAATAGACGATTTTGACTAAAATAAAAAACACTAGAGAAATTTAATCAACATGACAAGAGGTATAAATTCTCTAGTGACAACAAGTAAGCAATCTATGAGAAACAACTATGGTAATTGTATATAAGAAAGACAACATGCGAAATACTAATTACTTGCACGGTAATAAGTAATGCGAGAAGAGAAAGACACCGGATTTTATCCCGTGGTATCGGTGATTTGCCGATCACCCCTAATCCACGTTGAGGTGGACTTCAAGCTCTCACTTGCTCCTCTATCAAGACGCGGCTTGATCTTTGAGCTAAGTGGACAAGAAATCACTCAATACCTTGTTTCCACTAGCGTTGCCTTTGCCGCTCCGGCGAGGTAGGCGCGAACCCCTCACAATCGACACCACGGCTCCTCCACAATCTTCTTGGAGAGCTCGACGGAGACAACACCCGAGCCGTCTATGAGGCGGCAACCTCCAAGAGTAACAAGCCAATGACGCTTGCCCGGTGTACCACCTAGTGCCTCAAGAATCACCAATGGATGCAAATGCACTAGGAACTCTCAATCTCTCACTAGAATGCAATCTCAAGCAAGGAGTGTAAGAGAATGAGTGGGAGGATCACAAATGAGCTCAATGTGTGCAAGGAATGGCCAAGAGAGCCCTCACACACGAGCTCTCCTTCTATTTATAGCCCACTTCACAATTCTAACTGTTATGTGCAACTAGCACAATTTCTGCACACACGCGGATGGTCCGCGCCCTTAGGCCGGACGGTCCACCGTACAAGTAACGGCTAGTTTTCCCGTTTGAAATTTGTCAGAGCTGTCAGAAAAGCGAAGTTCGGACAGTCCACCAACTTTGGCCGGACCGTCCGAGACCTGGCAACATGGAGCACCAGAGCTCTGACCATGATGAGCTAACACACGCGAACTGTCTGCCATACAAGGCCGGACGGTCCGCGACCTGGGAGTTAGTACTGTCCGGGCTCAGGCCCCGGACAGTCCGTAGTACAAGTGCCCAAAAACACACAGTCCCTGCCCAAACCAATTTGGCACCTGCGGACGGTCCGCCGACCCCGGCCGGACAATCCGCAAATTTGTACAGGGACTGTGCTGAGGGCGACCCTCTCTGGTCAGGAGTGCGGACGGTCTGGCCCCAAGGCCCGGACGGTCCGCAGTACAAACATGCAGGACCAGTCCGTAGTGAACATACTTCGGACCCCACTGGATGGATCACGGACGGTCCGCCCACTTGGCCCGGACGGTCCGCCAACCCCATGACTTAACAACTTTTCAAACACGCTTTCGAAAAGATTTTTAACTCTCGAAACTGGAAGCGTTGTTAGACCTCATGCAAATGCAACCACTAGATGCTCTATGAGGCACTAAGTTTTACACAAACCAAAGTCATTGACCCCTCTTAATAGTACATCCATCTAGCCTACTAATCTGGTCAAATGTCTTCTCTAAACTCCTAGAGACCGGCAAAAACAAAAACCTATGTTATACCTTTGCCTTCACTTGGTCCACAACCAATGATTATAAGTCTCCAAGATTTTCTATTCTGTGTGGTCTAACCTGCATTCTTATTTCTCTAAGAACTGTTAGTCCACAAATAGTTGTCATTAATTACCAAAACATCACTAAGGGGCCTAGATGATTCACAATCTCCTCCTTTTTGGTAATTGATGACAACACTACACATTTTATCCAAGAGATGTTTTGATTTTCAAATCTTCCTCATACCCTAGGTATAAGAAGGATTTTAGAAATGAGTTTCAAAAGACTTATCTTGATTTGAAGTTCCGTCCAAGAGATAGATAAGTCTCAACAAAACTCAGAGTGTAGGAATAGCTCCCCCTATATGTGTGCATTATATTTCTAGTTGAAGATATGACACACAACACACATAATCGATCGGAGTTTTGATGGAGATCTTCCTACAATCATGGTTATCGAGGCATACAAGAAGTATTATGTGAAATAAGCGCATCAAATTTAATCACTCCTCGATCAACCATACACAGGATAATTCGAACTAATAGAAACATAAGATTTAACAGACATAGTTCGATCCACAAAATATCACCATACATTTGTCCACAAACATCCGACATAGTTCAACAAATGCATAAGACAAAAAGTTCAAATAGTAAACATGCATATGCAAAGTCTCAATGTCCACATGAGCTCCCCCCTGATTATGACATCCCCAACTTCAGCTTCTTCTCTCCCCCTTTGGCATCAATTGCCACAAAGGAGGGGTCTCACTGACCACCAGGTGGAGGGTACATGCTGTAGTAGTGGGTGCTGAAAGTGTCGAAGACAGATGAGAACTGCCCGAAGTCATGCTGGAGCTGTTGTTGCCTCTGACGTATATCCTGGATGCTTTCATTTGTGGACAGGTTATCAAACTGACTGGACAAGTCCCCCATATTATCTTGAAAGCTCCGCTGCATGTTGTTCATTCTAATCATAATGGGATCATGAACAGTGTCTTGGATGTGAGTGCGAAGCTCAGTAAGCTCAGTGTGCAACCCATCAAAGTTATCATCAAAGTGAGCCTGCATCCTATCCATGTGCTGGTCCATATGGGTCATCATGCCCTGAAATCGGCCATCCATATGTGTCTGGAGCCCTTGCTGCATGTGCTGGAAGTAAGGATCAAAATAGCCTGGACCAGGCCGCCAGAACTACTCAGGCTGAGGAGGTGGAGGAGGAGGCATCTGCTCAGCTGCATCAGCCTCAGGAGCAACTTCTTCATCATCTCCAGCTTCTTCCTCATAATCTGAGAAAGGAGTAAGAGGCCTGGTGAGGAAGCCAATCTCATTCTTGAAAGGCATAAATGGAGTGTGAGCTATCTCATAGTGCCCCTCAAATCTGGTCTTAGCCTTGATGAGAGCCATGATGTATGGAGCATATACCAAGTTCTGGTTCTTGTCCATCTTGAGGTCATTCAATTGCCTCATCATAAATAGCACCACATTCATCACCTCACCATTCATGATATGGTGGATGATGTTCCAGAACTTATCTCTGATCTTGCTCTTATCTCCACTCTTGGGAAGAATTGTTACTCTAGCAATCTTGTTAATGACAGCAGGATGATGCCTCAGTCCTGCAGTCTCACCAAACCTCCTAGGAATCCCCAGCCTCACTGGCTCATAGAATTGCTCATATTCTTCAAAGTTGTCCTCACTATACAAATCAATCCCAGCTGAAATTGTATCATAGTCCAAACTGTTTGCAGTAGCAAACTCAGCAAAGGTTGCAGAATACCTCTTAAAGCCAGTCATCCAAGTGATTGACTGCTCATCAATGTCAATTTCAGCAGTTGCCAGGAACTGTTTCACAACCATCTCACTGAAGTCTGTCTTCTGGCCCATAAAGTCATAGAGACCACATGCCTTGAACTTTGGAATCAATCCCTCCATGACTGACTGACCCAACATAAATGTCCAATCAATAACCTAATGCTTGTGAAAGTTTATGTCCATTAGGGTTCCCTAGAAGACATCAAACTGAAGCTAAGTATGAAAAAAACTGAATGTTTGTGTCAGCGGGCAGATCATACTGATTAACTGTCCTCCTGGAGCAGTACTCAGCCATAGATAATCTTCTCTTAGGATAGGTCCATCCTGTGACATCAATTGGATAATCTGGATGAGCGTGTGGAGCATCTTCTGTGCCCATAGAAATGCTGCCCCCAGCTAATGATTGGGCCTCTGAATCTGTACCTGGATTATAATCTGCATCATCTGCACGACGGCGCTTTGACTTAAAACGACCTACAAGCTTCTTCTTAATACCGCCCAGACCACTGCAATATATATGAGGAATATCCACTGGTTAATAGTTGATGATGTCACAACATAGAGAATAGGAAGTGTAAGTTTCTGTCAGGGACCAGACTGTCCGCGCTAGGGGGGCGGATTGTCCACGCCAGGGGGCCGGACTGTCCGTGCCATCCTGGCGGACGGTCCGCGACCGTCCAGGGGCGATTTCTAGAACCCTAGCCACCCCATTCGTCCAATCATCGATTCGACAGAAAATAATCATTCAAATCCATTCAAATTTTTTCACCATATTCACAATGAGTAACACGAGCAATTCCACCAATCAAAATTGTAATTCCACTGCCCAATTCTAGATCAGAGAGAAAACCCTATGAATCCCCAAAGTTGAATAAATCAGACAAATTCCATGAGATTTTGAAATACCGAGATGAAGACATGGTTGATGAACTCCCAACAATCTCCCGGACAGTCCGTGCGCAACTTCGGTTCACCGTCCGCTCACAAACGACAAGAATCACTTTTGGCGTGTGGAGTGTGAGAGAGAAGTGTTGAAAGTGAAAATCTGACTGCCTCTGCCCGATTTATCTGCCTATCACGGACGGTCCGCGTGGGGTCTATGGACGGTCCGCGCCCTATCACTTCAAACAGTCTGCTCTGCTGACTCGGACTATCCAGAACCTGATACGTCGGACGGTCCGCGGTCATTACCTGGACAGTACGTGACCTGATACTCAAACATCCAAACTTTGTCCACTTTCTGTTTTTGAAATTCAAATTTGGTTCATCGCTCAAATATGGACATTTTGACCAATCCAAGGGTTAGTATGCATGCACATACACATTATGTACTTGAGTAACACAAATTTTCATATAAAACTATTTAGATTAAACAAGAATAAAAAATCATCAAAAATATCTAATAAATAGCCTAGAGAGCATATTTAGAATCAAAATGCAATATTGCACATGTGTATTCAACCTTAAGCCACGTTTGAGAGATCTATCACATTCATTTCACTTCTTAATTTACAAAACCTTGTTTCATCTAATGGATTTGTAAATATATCGGCCAATTGATCATCCGTGCCAATCGAATATATAGTGATATCTCCCTTTCCAACATGATCTCTCAAGAAGTGATGTTGTATATCAATATGCTTCGTTCTTGAGTGTTGGACCGGATTTGTAGCCAATTTTACCGCACTCTCATTATCACACATGAGAGGCACATTCTTAAAAATGATCACATAATCCAATAGAGTTTGTTT
The DNA here is from genome assembly GCF_902167145.1 of Zea mays. Lineage (NCBI taxonomy): Eukaryota > Viridiplantae > Streptophyta > Magnoliopsida > Poales > Poaceae > Zea > Zea mays. Next base: position 104,153,377 of record NC_050104.1, on the reverse strand, counting down.
CACCCATAATAATTGAGCACAACAATTACCGGCCGATATATATTCCGCCTCAGCGGTAGAGAGAGCAATGGAATTTTGCTTCTTAGAATACCATGAAACAAGAGACCTCCCATGAAATTGACAACAACCGGAGGTGCTCTTCCTATCAACTTTGCAACACGCATAGTCCGAATCCGAATATCCAATCAATTCAAATTGAGCACCTTTGGGATACCATAGACCAATATTGTGGGTATACTTCAAATATCTTAGAATTCTTTTTACGGCTTTCAAGTGAATCTCTCTAGGTGAAGCTTGAAATCGAGCACACATGCAAACACTAAACATAACATCGGGCCTAGATGCGGTAATGTAAAGCAAACTACCAATTATTGAGCGAAAAAGTTTTTGATCAACCATTGTACCTCCCTCATCTAAGTCTAGATGACCATTTGTTGCCATAGGAGCCTTGACAGGCTTTGCATTTTCTAAGTCAAACTTCTTGAGCATATCCTTCAGATATTTTGATTGACTTATAAAGATTCCATCTTTCAATTGTTTGATTTGAAGACCGAGAAAGAAGCTCAATTCTCCTATCATAGACATTTCAAATTCCTTTGACATCATTTTTCCAAACTCCTCACAAAACAATTCATTAGTAGATCCAAAAATAATATCATCAACATAAGTTTGACAAACAAACAAATCTTTGCCAATTCTTTTAGTGAATAGGGTAGTGTCAACCTTCCAAATTTTAAAGTCTTTGGAAAGCAAGAAATTCCTAAGCCTTTCATACCAAGCGCGTGGGGCTTGCTTAAGCCCATAGAGAGCTTTAGAAAGCTTGTACACGTGGTTAGGTCTTTTGGGCTCCTCAAAACCAGGAGGTTGTTCAACATACACTAGTTCACTAATCTTACCGTTTAGAAAGGCACTCTTTACATCCATTTGGTATAGCTTGATATTATGAGCACAAGCATAAGCAAGAAGAATCCGGATTGCTTCCAATCTTGCCACGGGAGCAAATGTCTCACCGAAATCCAATCCCTCTATTTGAGTATATCCTTGTGCCACTAATCTTGCCTTGTTTCTTACTACTAATCCATCTTCATTGTGCTTGTTGCGAAACACCCATTTGGTACCAATAACATTGTGGTTCTTTGGTCTCTCAACAAGCTATTTCGGGTGAAGTTATTTAATTCTTCATGCATTGCATTCACCCAATCAACATCAAGTAGAGCTTCATATACACGGTTAGGTTCCATACAAGATACAAAAGAGAAATGTTCACAAAATGAAGCTATATGAGAGCGAGTTTGAACACCCTTACTAATGTCGCCCACAATTTGATCAACTGGGTGATCCTTCACAATAGAATGATGGATTCTTGATACCATTTGATAATTACTAGTTGAAGCATGAGGAGGGACCAAATGACTTGAGTATCTTGATCATGAACGTCCACAATTTCATCATTTTGTTGGCTTTAGTGATTTTCTTCATTTAGGGTTGAAGAGGATGGAACGACAACCACACTATTATCATCATCTTCTTCTTTTGGCTTTATTTCACCAATAGCCATTGTTTTCATAGCATTTCTCAATTGAGCTCCACCAACATCATCAAGACTATCGTTTTCATCTTGAGACCCATTTGTTTCATCAAACTCAACATCATATGCTTCTTCAATAATACCATGAGTCTTGTTGAAAACTCTATAAGCCTTGCTATTTGATGAATATCCAAGTAGAAAGCCATCATCACATTTCTTCTCAAATTTAGAGAGCTGGCTTCCCTTTCTCAAAATATAGCATTTGCAACCGAATACTCTAAAATATGAGATATTTTTTGCTTTCTACCAATGAGCAATTCATAGGGAGTTTTCTTCAAGAGCTTGTGACAATATAGCCTATTTGATGCGTGACAAGCGGTGTTTATGGCTTCGGCCCAATAAGAATCCGACACATTATATTCCGCTAGCATAGACCTTGCCATATCAATGAGAGTCCTATTCTTCCTTTCAACAATACCATTTTGTTCCGGAGTATATTTGGAAGAAAATTCATGTTTAATACCCTTGTTATCACAATATTCATCAATTCTAGCATTTTTGAATTCTGACCCATTATCACTTCTACCTTTCTTGATATTAAAATCAAATTGGTTTCGAGCCAATATAGCAAATGACTTGAATGTTTCAAACACATTAGATTTATCTCGAAGAAAATAAACCCAAGTGAATCTAGAATAATCATCCATAATCACAAGGCAATAGGAATTTCCGCCAATACTCACAAAAGATGTTGGTCCAAATAAATCCATGTGAAGTAATTCCAAAGGCCGATGAGTAGACATTTGACTCTTATTTGGATGAGTATTTGCCACTTGCTTCCTGGCTTGACAAGAGCTACACAATTTGTTCTTCTCAAATTTCACATCTTTCAAGCCACGAACTAAGTCATGTTTGGTTAAACGATTGAGTTGCTTCATTCCAACATGACCAAGTCTTCTATGCCATAACCAACCTAGTGAAGCCTTTGAGAATAAACAAGTTGTGAGCTTTGCCTCACTAGATGAGAAATCAACAAGATAAAGATTGCAACTAAATCCTAAATCACATAATTGAGCTACAGATAGTAAATTAAAATTCAAATACTCACCAAGAGCACATTTGATATGGAATGACCATTCGAAATAGCAATTTTACCCAAACCTTTAACCTTTCCTTTGCGATTATCTCCAAATGTGATACTATCATAACTTGAGCAATCTTCCACACTCATTTGGGTGAACATTTTCATATCTCCGGTCATGTGTTGAGTGCATCCACTATCCAACACCCAATGATTCCCTCCCGCCTTGTAGTCACCTACAAAAGGAAATCGATCTCTTTTATGGTACCCAAACTTGCTTGGGTCCTTGGATGTTAGTGACCAAGGTCTTTGGCACCCAAATGGTTTTCTTCTTATTGCCAATAATTGAAGTACCAACAAATTTAGCATGAACACCTTTTGCATTATGAGAAAGAACATAACAATGCTCAAAACAAGTGGAGGATACATTCTTGAGCTTAGGACAATTCTTCTTGATATGTCCCTTCTTGTGACACTTGTGACACGCTTTGTCACATTATTTCACAAACAATGCCTTTTGCTTTACAAAAGCATTCTTTCCTTTCTTGGAAACATATCCAAAACCCTCATGATTAAGTGAGCACCGTTGACTTCCCAATATAAAATCCAATTAAGCCTTTCCACCATATGCCTTCTCTAGATCATGGGTTAGAGCATTCACTCTCTCTACTAATACTTCATTCTCAACAATGATTTGTGATTCATCACGAGCAATATTATCATTCACAAGAGAAATTTTGCAATTATCACAAATAGAGTTAGTAGGCTGTGGTTCACTTGTAGGACTATCAAGTAAGTCACAAGTGACTCCAACATCCTCGGTGACCACCACAACTTCATGCACAATAGATGAGTTTTGAGCTTCCACAAGCTTCTCACAATTCTCTTTCAGATTGTTGTGAGAGGTCTTGAGCTCCTCAAAAGACACTTGGAGGTTTTTATACAATTCCTTCAAGGTCTTAAACTTTTCTTTTTCTTCGTGCATGTAGTCATCGACCTCACCTAACATTCTAACAAGATCATCATATGAATAGCCATCATCATCAACATCATCATCATCATCATCATCTACATCATTTAAATCGGTTATGATTTTTACCTTAGCATCTCCCTTTGCCATGAGACAATGAGGGGATGAGAAAAGTGAAGGGGCTTCCTTGATGGCAATTCCGACATTAAGCTTGGATGAGGTGTCATCATCATCATCATCCGAGCTAGCATCCGAATCCCCATTCAACTAGGTAGGCTTTGTCATCTTTCTTCTTGTTGTAGAATTTCTTCTTCTTATCATCTCCATCTTTGCTCTTCTTCTTCTTGTTAGGGCAATTCATGGCGATGTGACCGGGTTCCCCACACTCAAAACACTTTCTATCTTTGAAAGCATTTCTTCTTGATGTTTAGCCTCTTCTAGGTTGACCCCTCTTCTTCTTTAAGAATTTGTTGAATTTCTTTACAAATAGAGCCATATCTCCACCACTCTCACTTTCATTTTCTTCATCATCACTATCTTCTTTTTCAATTGCCTTAGAAGCTTTAGCTTTGAGAGCGATTTATTCATTCTTCACTTTCTTTGCCAAACTTATAGCATCAGCTTGAGATTTCTTGAATATATCTTGAGTAAGAATTTCTCCCAATACTTTGGTTGGAGAAGTTGTAGATAAATCACTTCTTACTAGCATGGTCACAATAGTCTCATACTTCTCCGGAAGGGATCTAAGGAACTTATGAGTGAAATCCACATCCGGTACATCAAAACCAAGTCCCTTGAGTTCATTCACTATCTCATTTAACCGGTTGAACATATCAGACACACTTTCTTCTTCTTTCATGATGAATTGCTCAAATTTTCCTTTGCACACATATAGCTTTGCACTCTTCACAATTGTAGTTTCTTCATGAATTTCCATTAGCTTAATCCAAATCTCATGAGCAGTTGTGAGATTCTTGATACGATTGAACTCATTTATGTCAAAAGCATCATAAAATACATTCATGGCTTGATCATTTGTAAGAATGTTTTCATTGTCACTAGCCGCTGGTTCATCTTGTTTCAACACAACAAACCCATCCTTGACAAATTGGCCAAATTTTTCCACCCATTGCTCTAAGATGGATTGACATTCTTATTTTCCAATAGTCATAGTGTCGGCGTTTCGAGACCGGGGGGTCCCCGAGCCGACGAGTGAGTGTGCCGCGTGCCCCAGCCCAGATAGGTCGAGCGCGTGGGCGAGCGCGAAGGGGGGAGAAGCGAGGTGGCCGGAGACGGGCGTGAGAGAGGTGGAAATCCCGCGGCCTTCGTGTTCGTCCCGCGCCCAGGTCGGGTGCGCTTGCAGTAGGGGGGTTACAAGCGTCCACGCGGGTGAGGGAAGCGAGCGGCCCTAAGAGAGCGCCTGTCCCGTCCTCGTCCCGCGCGGCCAACCTTCCCTAAGAAGGCCCTGGTCCTTCCTTTTATAGGCGTAAGGAGAGGATCCAGGTGTACAATGGGGGTGTAGCAGAGTGCTACGTGTCTAGCGGAGGGAGAGCTAGCGCCCTAAATACATGCCAATGTGGCAGCCGGAGAGATCTTGGCACCCTGCTGGCGTGATGTCGTGGCAGTCGGAGGAGCAACGGAGCCTGGCGGAGGGACAGCTGTCGGAGCGGTCGAGTCCTTGCTGACGTCCACCTGCTTCCGTAAGAGAGCTGAGAGCCGCCGTCGTCACAGAGCTTATGGGGCGCCATCATTGCCTATCTGGCGGAGCTAGCCAGATGGGACACCGGTCTTGTTCTCCATGACCCGAGTCGGCTCGGGGTAGGATGATGATGGCGCTCCCTGTTGACGTGGCGGGCCTGTGCCCTAGGTCGGGCGACATGGGGGCTCCTCCGAAGCCGAGGTCGAGTCTGTCTTCCGTGGCCGAGGCCGAGCCCGAGCCCCCGGGTCGGGCGAGGCCGAGATCGTTCGGTAGAGGCCCGGGCGGAGTCCGAGCCCTGGGTCGGGCGAAGCGGAGTTCGTCGTCTTCCGGGTCTTAGCCCGAGTCCGAGCCCTGGGGTTGGGCGAAGCGGAGTTCGTCGTCTTCCGGGTCTTAGCCCGAGTCCGAGCCCTGGGGTCGGGCGGAGCGGAGTTCGCCGTCTTCCGGGTCTTAGCCCGAGTCCGAGCCCTGGGGTCGGGCGGAGCGAAGTTCGCCGTCTTCCGGGTCTTAGCCCGAGTCTGAGCCCTGGGGTCGGGCGGAGCGGAGTTCGCCGTCTTCCGGGTCTTAGCCCGAGTCCGAGCCCTGGGGTCGGGCGGAGCGGAGTTCGCCGTCTTCCGGGTCTTAGCCCGAGTCCGAGCCCTGGGGTCGGGCGGAGCGGAGTTCGCCGTCTTCCGGGTCTTAGCCCGAGTCCGAGCCCTGGGGTCGGGCGGAGCGGAGCTTCCTATGGCGCCTTTGGCAAGGCCTGACTGCCTGTCAGACTCACTCTGTCGAGTGGCACTACAGTCGGAGCGGCGCAGGCGGCGCTGTCCTTCTGTCAGACCGGTCAGTGGTGCGGCGGAGTGACGGCGGTCACTTCGGCTCTGCCGGGGGGCGCGCGTCAGGATAAAGGTATCAGGCCACCTTTGCGTTAAATGCTCCTGCAACTCGGTCAGTCGGTGCGGCGATTTAGTCAGGGTTGCTTCTTAGCGAAGCCAAGGCCTCGGGCGAGCCGGAGATGCGTCCGCCGTTAAAAGGGGGGCCTCGGGCGAGACGGAAGTCCCTCGAGGTCGGCTGCCCTTGGCCGAGGCTAGGCTCGGGCGAAGCGTGATCGAGTCACTCGTATGGACTGATCCCTGACTTAATCGCACCCATCAGGCCTCTGCAGCTTTATGCTGATGGGGGTTACCAGCTGAGAATTAGGCGTCTTGAGGGTACCCCTAATTATGGTCCCCGACAGTAGCCCCCGAGCCTCGAAGGGAGTGTTAGCACTCGCTTGGAGGCTTTCGTCGCACTTTTTTGCAAGGGGACCAGCCTTTCTCGGTTGCATTTTGTTCTGGTGGGTGCGCGCGAGCGCACCCGCCGGGTGTAGCCCCCGAGGCCTCGGAGGAGTGGTTTCACTCCTTCGAGGTCTTAATGCCTTGCGTAATGCTTCGGCTGGTCTGGTTGTTCCCTCATGCGAACTTGCCATAGCCCGGGTGCACGGTCGGGGCCCAAGCTCTCGGGCTGGTATGTTGACGCTGTCAACGGTCTGGCCGGAGCCGGGTTTGCGAGAGCAGCCCCCGAGCCTCCGCACAGGGCGAGAGGACGATCAGGGACAGACTCGGCTTTTTTACATACGCCCCTGCGTCGCCTTTCCACAAGGAGGAGGGGGGGAGAGCGCCATGTTACCCTCGATGGGCACCGAACATGGTGTCTCCGGTGAGCTGCAAGCGGGTGATCCGAGTGGACGTCTGTGCCCCGTTCGTTGGGGGTCGGCTAGGGGCCCAGAGGCACGCCCAAAAGTACCTGCGGGTGATCTGCCGGACCCGGTCCCCTGGCGACGGGGTCCGAGGGCTCGATGCCTCCCTCCGATGGGATTCCGTTACAAGATCGTTCCCGCTGGTCTCGGAAATGTCCTAGGGTACCTCGGGAGCGCAGCCCGAGCCTCGGTTGTGTATCGAACGTACCCCTGGTCATCCCTCGCTCGGTGTCTGAGGCGACTGTGAACCCTTCGGGGGCCAGCCTTCGAACCCCTGATCAGTAATGGGCGCGGAGCCCGAGTAGCCTGAGGCGGCCATGGAGCCCTTCGGGGGGCTGGCCTTCGAACCCCTGACCAGTAGTGGGTGTCGGGCCCACGCGATCTGAGGCGATTGTTGAACCCTTCGGAGGGCCAGCCTTCGAACCTCTGATCAGTAGGGGGGCTCGGAGCCCGGTTCCTTCACAGAGAAGGATCCTTTTCGGGGCATCCCCCTTTCCCGGTCCCTGTTGCAAGAGATAGAGAAAGAGGAAAAAAGGAAAAGGATACGAAATCGAACGACGTGGCGTACCTCTTTTGGCGCGGTTATTACGGCGAAGGCGAAGCGTCGCCCGCTTCTCCTGCCAGAGGTGCCGCCTATCCCGCCGTGGAGTTAATGCGACGGGGCGAGTGGTTGGCGGGGCGGCCGTTGCGCGTGCGCGAGCCGTTCGAGGAACGGATCACGGGCGCACCGTCTTCACGCCATGGGAGGAGGCTCTCTTGCTGCCCCTAGATGGGACGTGAGCCTGGCTGACGACGTGACTGCTGCTCCCGCCCGCCTGCCACCGTCATTACTGCCGGCCCACTTTCGGCCACATTGACCGTCGCGCCAGGCTGGCGCTGCTGGGTCGTGCGCTGGGTCGCCTCGAGTCGCGGCATAGGTTCCGCAACCGAAGAGGTGCCACGGTGGTGCAAGTGGCGGTGCGGTTGCTTGCATGCAGCAACTGGCGCGCTGGTTGCGTGACGCGTGGGCCTGAGCCTCCAAGCTGGCGTGTCAGAAGTCGGAGAAGCGCGTCCACCTGGCGTGGTTGCATGCCGCCTGCATGGCTGCCCGCCCCTTCCGCCCGTTGGTATGGGCAAAAGTGGGGGGTCGCTTGTAACCGCTGGGCGGCGGTTTGGCTTCTTCTGCTCTGAGCCGGTTTGCATGACATGCGGGACCCAGCCCCCGAGCCGCAGGGGAGGGCCTTGGAGCATGTTGGAGAAGACTCAGCCCGTGGCGTTTGGGGGCGCACGTAGGGAGAGTTGCCTTTAAAAGGAGGGCGACCCCTTTCGGAAGGCAACCATATTTTCTTCCTCCCTTATGCGTCGTGTCTTTCCATCTTCCAAGCCCCCGGATGGGGGGTATCCGCCGTCTTTCCGCCTCCTCGTTGGAGGAACACAACTCCGTGGGAGTTGGTACCTTTCAGCCATCGTTCGGCTTCAAGGATTTTCATCATGCAGCCCGGTCGCTTCCCCCCGCTGGCGGTCACCCAAGATGGTGACCTCCAGCTTGATGGTGGGGGAAAGCGAGCCGGGCTGCGGCCTCTGCCCCTCCCTCAGCCTCAAGGATTTTCATCACCAAGGCTGGGGAGGGGAGAGTGCCGAGTTGGGGTCGGCTCCTGCGCGGGCGGTGGCCCACTCCTTGACTCAGTGATGGGGGGGAGGAGCGGTTGTTGTCCGTGGCGCTGGCAGCTGCAGCGTGCCCGGTCTTCAGGCGCGAGTGGCTTCGGAGCCGCTCGCGGCGCCGGCGTCTGCCACGGCAGCTGGAAGAGGTTCTTTCGCCGGCGCGATAGCCGGGGCCGGCCACAGGCTGACCTCCAACTCTACGGCCTTCTGCCCGTCCTTGCCTCACGAGTTTTGGCATGGACGGGGGCCTCCCGGCAGCGGCATTCGTCCTGAGGTCAGTGCTGCCGCCGTCCGATCCCCCGGAGCAGAAGTCGTCGTCGTCGCCGCTGCTGGAGCAGGTGACGGCGCGCCGTTCGTCGGCCTTCCGTTGCTCCGCAGGCCTTCCCCCTCGGAGTGGGGTTGTTCGTACCTGCGGAGGGGGAACCGGAGTTTCGTTTGTGATGGCACTTCGAATGCCAGTATTTTTGTTCATTGTGGCTGTCGAGGCCTGAACATGTATGTAATTTCGGCACGGAGCCGTGTTTTTTCCTCATTTTCGAGCGCTAAGTCTCGCCTGTTGATTATCTGAAACGCTTCACCAAGCATGAGTCGCCCCGTGTCAAGGTGACGAGTGAGGTATCCGTATCCCGGAGGCGTAGGAGTCCCTCGACTCGATCGGCCTTGTCGTCTGAGGCTCCTCTAGCTAAGTTAAAGGGACCCCTTGGCCGCTCTTCGATGAGCCGAGGCCAGGGGTAGCGATATCAGTACGAACAGAGGCGGAGTTGGCTCGAAAATGGGAACCTGGTTGGCCGGAGCCTAGCCGGGTTGCCCGTCAGCGGGGCCGACGCCGGAGTCGATCAGCCGAGGCCTCGGGTCGGGCTGGCGCCCTTGGAAGATGGTTGGCCGAGGCCCCAGGGGTAACCGGCTGAGCCGCCTGCTCGGGCCGGATTCCCGGAGAAGTCCACGGACCGCGTCGCCGTCCGAGGCTGGGTCGGATCTCGCTGAAGGCGTCGTCGATGCCGAGGGTGCTACAGCCCCCTTCCAGCGTGAAGACCCGAGCCTGCAGGATCAAATGGTCTTGTAGCGTGTGCCTTCTGCGGCAGCTGTTGGGTCTATGCTTCGTCGCCGAAGGTCTTATAGAAAGAAGTGGTCCTCGACTGAAGCTGTTAGCATAAGATAGCCGAAGGGTCCTCTTCGTGAAGCTTCGTCATTACAAACCGACTTAAACATAGAATGACCTTTTAGTCCATAGAGGTCTGAGTCAATGTTGTAAGCTTTTATAAGGGGCATAATTGTAATTCTTCACAGGCTGCGTCCTGTGCCTATAAATAGTGAACAGTATTCCATTACTGTTCACGCTTTTCTGATTTTCGCAATCGCATCTGTTGGGAATCAGACTTTGTCAAGGCAGAGGTATAAATATATTCGATGATATAACATGATTCGTTTGTGATTTATTCCTCTATTTATACCCTTTATTTTATTTTGTTTTATGCAACTCACCAAAATTCAATTACGAAGATTTAACCTTCGTAATTGTATTCTTAGTAACCTTCGTCCGAAGTTCATTATCCTCAAGGGAATAATGTTTTACGGACGAAGGACGTTAACATTTAACATTTTATGTTGCCTTGTTCTTAATTCATAGCATCTGAGAACAAGTCTCCAACATTGGCGCCCACCTCCGGTGAACTCACTTCCACTTTTTGAGCTGATGGCTTCGTTCAACGACCAAGCTGGCGCTGCTTCGGACCCGAAGCTGGTGCTCCCGATCACAGGTGGCTCGTCCTCAGAGCCAGCTAACAAGAAACAAAAGAAGGAAGCACAGAGAAGGGTACAGCATGTTGGGGTGCAAGGACCCTTCATCAAGTCAAGATGGTCTCACATTCCTATTACCTTCTCCCAAGAGGACCTTCAGCTCAAAGATTACCCACACAACGATGCCATGGTTATCTCTTGTGTTATCAAAGGATTTCTGGTCCACAATGTCTTGGTTGACACAGGCAGTGCAGCTGACATCATATTTGCTAAGGCCTTCAGACAAATGCAAGAACCAGAAGATAAGATTCATGATGCTACACATCCTCTCTGTGGCTTCGGAGGAAGGCAGATTGTAGCATTGGGCAAAATCACCATGTCAGTGACCTTCGGGTTCATCAACAACACTAGAACTGAGCAAGTTGTGTTTGACATTGTTGATATGGAATACCCTTACAATGCAATTATCGGTCGTGGTACCCTCAATGCCTTCGAAGCAATCCTTCATCCTGCCTATCTTTGCATGAAGATACCTTCGGATCAGGGAACCATTGCTATCCATGGAAGTCAGGAAGCTGCAAGAAGGGCCGAAGGCAATTGGACTGACTCAAAAGCAATCCATAACATAGATGGAGCTGAAGCTTGTGAACAATACAAATTCAGAAGGGAGAAAGCAGCTTCAGCAGACCAGCCGAAGCCTATGCTCTTATGTGAGGACATAGCAGAGCAGAAGGTGCTGTTAGGCTCTCAATTATCCGAAGAGCAGGAGAAAACCTTGATAAGGTTTTTGTTCAATAACAAAGATGTTTTTGCATGGTCAGCCAATGATCTCTGCGGAGTTAATAGAGATGTTATTGAGCACTCGCTCAATGTCGATCCATCCTTCAGACCCAGAAAGCAAAGGCTTCAGAAAATGTCAGATGACAAGGCCGAAGGTGCTCGCAACGAAGTCAAAAGACTCCTCAGTGCAGGATTTATCAGAGAAGTGAAGTACCCAGAATGGCTAGCTAACACTGTTATGGTAAAAAAGGCCAATGGCAAGTGGCGAATGTGCATCGATTTTACAGATCTTAACAAGGCTTGTCCGAAGGATGAATTCCCACTACCAAGGATAGACTCTTTAGTTGATGCAGCAGCTTCTTCAGAGCTCATGAGTCTGTTAGACTGTTATTCAGGCTATCACCAAATTTGGATGAAGAAAGAAGATGAGCCGAAGACTAGCTTCATAACTCCAAGTGGCACATATTGCTACCTTCGGATGCCTGAGGGGCTCAAAAACGCTGGAGGCAGTTTCAGTCGAATGACTGCGAAGGTTCTCCAATCTCAAATAGGCAGAAATGTGCTAACTTATGTTGATGACATCATTGTAAAAAGCACGAAGCAGGAGAATCATATTGCTGATCTGCAGGAGACCTTCGCCAGTTTCAGGCAAGCTGGCTTAAAGTTAAATCCAGAAAAATGTGTCTTCGGAGTGAAGAAGGGAAAATTTCTTGGATGCTTGGTTTCAACAAAGGGAATTGAAGCTAATCCAAGTAAAATTGAAGCTATACTTCGGATGGAGCCACCAACTACAAAGAAGGGGGCTCAAAGATTGACAGGAAGATTGGCATCTCTTAATAGATTCATATCTAGATCGGCAGAGAGAAACTTACCATTCTTCGAAGTGCTGAAGTCTGCCGAAGTCTTTCAATGGGGACCAATCCAGCAGAAGGCTTTCGAAGAACTGAAACAGTATTTGATAGATCTAACAACATTGACTCCACCAATGCCAGGGGCTCCTTTATTATTATATGTGGCAGCTTCGTACTCAGCGGTAAGTGCAGCGCTTGTCCAGGAGAAGCTTGATGGTCAAGTCAAGAGGCAGGCCCCAATATATTTTGTTTCCGAGGTTCTTAGTCTATCAAAGAAAAATTATACAGAGTTGGAGAAGGTACTGTATGCTGTCTTGATGGCCTCCAGGAAGCTTCGGCACTACTTCCAAGCTTACAACATAATTGTTCCTTCTTCACAACCTCTGAAGGATATTATGAGGAACCGGGAAGCTACTGGAAGGATTGGAAAATGGGCTGCAGAGCTCAATGAATTTTGTATTGAATATGTTCATAGATCTTCGATTCAGTCCCAGGCATTGGCAGACTTCATTGCTGATTGGACGCCAGGGGCTCAGGAGGAGGAAACGAATAAAGACAACGAAGCCTGGACAGTGTTTTGTGATGGATCTTGGGGAACCTTCGGAGCAGGAGCGGCTGCTGTGTTAATTTCACCTTCCAAAGTCAAAACTTGTTATGCGGCAAAGCTTGATTTTAGTTGCACAAATAACATTGCTGAGTACGAAGCATTGATTCTAGGTCTTCGGAAGTTAAAAGCAATGGGAATCAGAAGGGCCATACTTAAAACAGATTCCCAGGTTGTTTCGGGTCATATTGACAAAAGTTGCAAGGCTAAGGATCCGAAGCTTGAAAAATATCTGGATATGGTTCGAAGAGTTGAAGCTTCCTTCGAAGGGTTTTCTGTCAAAAATATCCCTCAAGGACAAAATGAGCATGCTGATTTGCTAGCTAAGTCAGCAGCACAGGGGCTGCCTTTACCTTCGGATGTGTTCTTCGAAACGATAAAAGCACCTTCGGTGGAGCTTCTTGAAAGAGCAGTCCTTAATATATCTCCTGTTTTTAGTGAAGATTGGAGAACCGAGATCATCTCTTACCTTCAGGGTAAATTCCTTTCAGATGACGAAGCTTATAACAAGAGGATAGAGGCAAGAGCTCGTCCATATGTCATAATAGAAGGGGAGTTGTATAAGCATGGAGTTTGTGCTCCGCTACTCAAATGTTTATCCAGAGCTGAAGGTATAGAGTTAATGAAAGAAATACATGCAGGCCTGTGTGGATCTCACATCGGATCTAGGCCGTTACTTGGAAAAATTTTCCGCCAAGGATTTTATTGGCCAAAGGCAGCTTCGGATGCAGCAGAATTGGTTCAAAAGTGCGAAGGTTGTCAGAAATGTGCAAAAGATCAAAAACAACCTTCGTCCTTAACACAGCTCATACAACCCACTTGGCCATTGCAAAGGTGGGGCCTTGACTTATTAGGTCCGTTACCACCGGCCCAAGGGAACCTGAGATATGTTATAGTAGCTGTGGAATATTTTTCTAAATGGATTGAGGCGAAGCCTTTAGCCACAATAACTTCGGCCACCGTCCAAAAGTTTTTCTGGCAGAATATTGTTTGTCGTTTCGGGGTGCCAAGGGCTATCACTGTGGATAATGGGACACAGTTTGACTCCGAAGCTTTCAGGGATTTCTGTGACCAAATTGGTACGAAGATCCATTTTGCATCAGTTAGGCACCCGGAGTCAAATGGACTCGTTGAAAGAGCCAACGGCATTATAATGACAGGAATAATGAAGTTAATCTTCAACCAACCCAGGGGAAAATGGCCAGATCAGTTAACCAAAGTGGTGTGGGGCCACAACACAACAATATCAAGGTCTACAGGTTTTACTCCATTTAAGTTGTTATTCGGTGACGAAGCAATAACTCCGGAGGAAGCTAAAACCGGATCAATAAGGATATTAGCTTCAGCAGAATCAGATTCCGATGCTACTTATTCTATAGAAAAAGATGCTTTAGAAGGGATCAGACTACAAGCCGTGGAGAATATCAATAAATATCAAGCCGAAACAGTCAAATGGCGGGATAGAAAGGTTCGGCTAAAAAATATTGAGCCAGGGCACTTGGTGCTTCGGAGAGTGGCCAACCCAGAAACAGTGGGCAAATTGCAGTTGAAATGGGACGGACCTTTCTTAGTAGCATCTTCGTCAAGACCCGGTTCATACAGATTGAAGGATATGGACGGCAATGACATTCCTAGGTCTTGGAATGCGGATGAGCTTCGGCGATATTATGTATAACTCGGTGTAATTTTTCATATTTTTTATTTTTTCTTTCATGGCACCCTTTTCCTTTCCAAAGGGGGAGAAAGGTTTTTAATGGGGCCAGCATATGTAATTTCCTTTTTTAGTTCTATAAGAGCAAAATCCCCCAAGGAATGTAAATGTAAAAGCTGAGAACGCACCATCGAGTGCCAAAAAGTAAAGGCGAAGAAGCTCCAAAGTCGTTCCTAAGGGAATGCAGAGCTTACAGCGAAAAGTCAACGCTGATTCCGCCAAAAGTAAAGGCGAAGAAGCTCCAAAGTCGTTCCTAAGGGAATGCAGAGCTTACAGCGAAAAGTCAACGCTGATTCCGCCAAAAGTAAAGGCGAAGAAGCTCCAAAGTCGTTCCTAAGGGAATGCAGAGCTGAGGTGTGATTGTTTTTAAGAAAATAATGGCTATGAATATAGCTTCGGATATGTGTTTGGCCATTCATTTGCACATCACATTACATCATAGCATTTGCATTCATAAACATTCATCTAGACATATGTAGGATAATCATCTTCATGGCATAAATGGTTGCTTCGGCAAAAAGAGAAAAAAGAAAGGGAAAAAAGAGCTTCGTGCACAAAAAAGAAAGGAAAATGTTGTTTTCTATGCTTCGTTGCGTACGAAAAGAAGGGAAGGTGTTTTTTCGCCTTCGGCTCAAAAGAAAATTTCGTTCACACCAAAGCATTCCTCATACATCAATGGAAGGATAAGGATATATAACAAGTCTACTATCTAAATCTCCAAGGAGCTTCGGTTTCGGCGTCATTTTTGATCATCAGCTTCGGCTTCGTAATCCTACATGAATAAGGTCGTTGTAAGTCAAAATCAAGTGTACAGGAAAAGGTAAGCACAAGGTATGGTTTCTTACTGGATCAAGGTGGCTACGAGCTTCGTTTCCAGCCTTCTCTCGCCCACCTTTTGTCCATATCATTTTTACAAATCGATTCGAGATACTTCGGGCAAGATCAGGGATGTCATCCAGGATTGATGGTGATAAAGTGAAATTTGGCCTATTGACAATCTTCCCGTGATCACAGCCAGCCTTCAGGAAAGCCGCAGCAGTGCCTCGAGAAGCCACCCAGGCACAGAAGTCACCATGCCCAGCTATGACTTCGTCGAGCTCGTCAATCTCCCCCTCAATATGTTCGAAGGTTTTCGGTAGATCTTCAGCTGAGGGGGTGAATTTTTCACTGCTGGCTCCAACTGAGTAAAAATCTTTCTTAATCGTTGAATGCAGTTGTTGCTAAATTCCAAGCATTTTTCTTGAAGACCTGTCAGTAGTTTTCTCAAATCTGAATTTTGTTGAGCTTCGGCTTCAAGTTTTGCATTAAGATCTTGTTTTTCTCGTTCGAACTGTTCAGACTGGCGGAGAAGCTTCGTGTTCAGTTCTGCTATTTTTGCTTCAGCTTCCGCCAATAAACCTTCGGTTGCCTGGAGCTCAAAGTTCTTTTTCTCGAAAGCATCTGATTGTTCCTTTATTCTGCTTTCCAAACTTTCAATGATAACTTCGTGCTTCTTATCTTCAAAATCTTGTTGCATTTGCAAGGCTTTACTCAATAGCATACTCTGCACAGAAACAACCTTCGTCAGACATGTTTTTACTATTAGAAACAATAAAAGTTAAGGGACAAGTAGTTCACCTTGAAGTTGGAATAAAATAAACTACCAACGACATGTTGTCGTCGGTAGCGGCTGATGTCTGTTTCTAGCTTCGGGAAGCCGATGCTCTTGGATAAAGTACTGATAACTTTGGCCCCTGTTTGATCTCGAATGCAATTTAATCTTTCATCATCAACGCCTCCGAAGAGGAGTGCCCCAGGTTTGTATCCACAGGATTTGGCATACTCTCTAAGCTCTTCCATTTCAGCTTTTGATAGTTGTCCTCCAACTAAATTCTGGAACATGAAGGCTTCGTTCTCTGAAGTTTCATCAGCAATTTCTTTTCCTTTCCCCGACGCTGCGGTCACGGCCTCTTCGGCGGCGGTGGTAGCTTCTCCTGCAGCCATGTCCAGCAGTATTTGATCAATGTGTTCAATTGTGCTCTCCAGGTTCAAATCTTCAGCTGAGGTAGCTTCGGCAGCTGTGGCCTCCGAAGGTGCAATTTCAATATTTGTCCCCTCTGCAGCCGCTGGTGTTTTCTGGGCTGAAGCCCTTGGCGGGGTCTTGTCAATTACCTCTGTCACAGTGATAATCCTTTGTCTCTTTGCTTTGATTTCTTTCATCGATTTTTCGGGCTCCTTGTTCTTCTGAAAAAACTTTGTCAGATGGGGCCCCAGTGGACTTAGCTTCGCAGGTAAGGATTCAGTCATTACCTTCAGAATTTCCTCAACGACAGCGGCAGAGGGTGATGCGGGGGCTTCTTCTTCGTCGGATATGATACGCTTCGGAGAGGACGCTTTCTTCTTCTTCGGAAATTTCTTTTTTGGTAGTTCTTTTTCATCTTCATGTGAGGCTTCAGTTGTCCTTTTCCTTTTTTGGCCTTCGGCGCTTTTGTTCAGATTTTCGTAATCAGGGTATTCGAAGCCCAGGGCGTCCAGCACTCGGTTTAATCTTCGCTTCGGACGGGTGCCGAAGGCCGCGGTCATCAATTGATCTTCTTTTAAAGTATTTCATTACACATAAATTCAATTGTTTCCAACCACTCTTGGCAAGGTTTTTTAAAGTATTTCTTGAACTTGTAATAGTAGGGCAGCCGTACAAGTTCCCCTT
Organism: Zea mays; assembly: GCF_902167145.1. Lineage (NCBI taxonomy): Eukaryota > Viridiplantae > Streptophyta > Magnoliopsida > Poales > Poaceae > Zea > Zea mays. The sequence goes on along the minus strand of NC_050104.1, from coordinate 104,136,375 downwards.
TTTTCTTCTCCCCCTGTAGCTTCGGCATTTCCCATTCTTTTGAGGTAGGAAAAACCCTGAAGGATAGGAATTCCTGCACTAGATCCCTAGTTCCAATATGTTCTGCAATAATCTTGAATTCGCTCAGCGCGGCCAAAGTTGGACCATCTAATGTCATTTTACATCGAGGTCTTGTCTCTCCGAAAGTTAGTTCAAGAGGGCTCTGAACCAGCTTCTCTTTATCTTCGTCAACCTTGACATAAAACCACTCTGATTTCCAGCCTGCCGGCCATTTGCTTCGGTAGCTAATCACGGGAAGCTTCGTGGTTTTCCGATAAGCAAAGTTATAACAACCAAAATTTTCATGCAATCCGTCTTTTCTGGCTTTCGTTTGGTAATGTAGTTCATGAACTCGACAAAAGCTGTCGGCAAATGGTTCCATCGCCTGACTTCGGAGAGCCCAGATGTATACGCTAAGCCTGACAATCGCATTGGGAGTCAGCTGGTGAAGGTAGATACCAAATTGATCTAGTACGCCAGAAATTATCCTATTTAAAGGAAATCTTAATCCAGCTTTTAAGAAGCTCTTGAAAATGACTATTTCATCCTTTTCTGGCTTCGGGGTAGTTTCTTCCCCCCCAAAGCGAAGTAACTTCTTCTCATTTTCAGTAAAGTAACCCGACTTTACCATCTTGGGGAAGTCAGCTTTGGAAACAGTTGACTTGCCAAAGTCCAAATGGCTGGGCTTGCTTGGCGCGGCAATATGAGAATCATCTTCAGGATCAGTTTCTTCAGTGTTTTCTTCTTCCACTACGGCAGTTGTTTGTTCTGTTTCAGCAGTAGGGTTTTCTTCTGTAGTTACCAGCCCGGAACGTCGCATTGCTTCGGAGATAGGGACAGTCTCCGAAGCTTCAATTTCGCCTCCCTCACGCTCAACCCTAGCAGTCGAACGCAATCTGGCCATTTAAATCTGAAATTGTGGAATTTAAAAATATCTTTCTTCCGAAGTTTTTCTGGACGAAGCAGGCTTCAAGCTGGAGCTTCGTTCGATTCCTAGAGTCAAGCTTCGGCGATGGCTAAAAATTTTGGCAGCGAAACAGTGCAAATAGCAATGAATGCTGTGGTAGCTTCACACCTACTCGTCTGTTTATATAGTGCTGCAGGTAAGAAGGCGAAGCGCCAGAATTTTTACACCAGGCGGACACCCGCTCGCACTCGCTGCATGGTGGACCGCAGAGACCGAACAGTAACTCTGCAAGGTGGGGCCGCTATACGCTGGAAGATGGAATCGTTTCTCGACAACGAGCTCAGGGAAGGTGTTTTTTCAGACCTTCGGCGCTCCGAAGCTTAAGAGACTTTTTCACGAATCAAGCTCGTTACGAAAAACGATCTAGCACCGCGAAAGGGGCTACTGTTGGGTCTATGCTTCGTCGCCGAAGGTCTTATAGAAAGAAGTGGTCCTCGACTGAAGCTGTTAGCATAAGATAGCCGAAGGGTCCTCTTCGTGAAGCTTCGTCATTACAAACCGACTTAAACATAGAATGACCTTTTAGTCCATAGAGGTCTGAGTCAATGTTGTAAGCTTTTATAAGGGGCATAATTGTAATTCTTCACAGGCTGCGTCCTGTGCCTATAAATAGTGAACAGTATTCCATTACTGTTCACGCTTTTCTGATTTTCGCAATCGCATCTGTTGGGAATCAGACTTTGTCAAGGCAGAGGTATAAATATATTCGATGATATAACATGATTCGTTTGTGATTTATTCCTCTATTTATACCCTTTATTTTATTTTGTTTTATGCAACTCACCAAAATTCAATTACGAAGATTTAACCTTCGTAATTGTATTCTTAGTAACCTTCGTCCGAAGTTCATTATCCTCAAGGGAATAATGTTTTACGGACGAAGGACGTTAACATTTAACATTTTATGTTGCCTTGTTCTTAATTCATAGCATCTGAGAACAAGTCTCCAACATTCGCCGAGGCCAGAAAACACACCCTCGCTGCGTTGTAAAGCCGCGTCTCCTTTCCTCTTATTTCGAGCATCTGGACTTTCTGTCGATAACAGGGATGTTTGTGTGGGCGAGAGTTGCTTCTCGCGGAAGGTGATGAGTGAGGTATCCGTATCCCAGAGGCGTGGGAGTCCCTCGGCTCGGTCGGCCTTGCCGCTTACGCGTACTTTCGCCCGTCCATGAGGCTCTGTCACCGATTCAGTCGAGAAGGCTTGAAGGACCGCCTCGGCAGAAGAGCTTCCGAACGTGAAGACTTGTTCGGTCCGCGGAATCACTTTATCCGAACGCGAGTTACTTATCGCAGAAGGTGATGAGTGAGGTATCCGTATCCCGGAGGCGTAGGAGTCCCTCGGCTCGGTCAGCCTTTGCTGCTTACGTGTACTCCGTCGTTTTCAGGATCCGCTTTTCGAAGTAGTCAAAAAGCACGAAAGAAATTCTGCTAAAAGGAGATCCTTTTTCGAGGAAAATTTCGACGCGGAGGGGGTCTCCCCCCTTTTAGCCCCCGAGGGAGGGTCGGGCTTTGCCGAGGCGAGGCCGACCCTTCCTTGATGACTAAACTTTGCGTGGGTGCGAGGTATATGAACAACTTGAAAACATCTTAAGGGTAGAAGCGACGTAGCTGTTTGATGTTCCAAGCGTTACCGTAGATCTCGCCTTGATTGTTGGCCAGCTTGTATGTTCCGGGCTTCAGGACTTTGGTGATGACGAATGGCCCCTCCCAATGGGGCGTGAGCTTGTGCCTCCCTCGGGCGTCTTGCCGCAGCCGAAGCACCAGATCGCCCACCTGGAGGTCTCGGGACCGGACCCCTCGGGCGTGGTAGCGTCGCAGGGACTGCTGGTACCGCGCCGAGTGCAGTAAGGCCTTGTCCCGAGCCTCTTCCAGCTGGTCCAGCGATTCTTCTCGGCTAGCTTGGTTGCTTTGATCGTTGTTGGCCCTCGTCCTCGGGGAGCCGTATTCCAGGTCAGTGGGCAAGATGGCCTCGGCCCCATAGACCAGGAAGAACGGCGTGAAACCCGTGGCTCGGCTTGGCGTTGTCCTCAGGCTCCAGACCACCGAGGGGAGCTCCTTCATCCATCGCTTGCCGAACTTGTTGAGGCCGTTGTAAATCCGAGGCTTGAGCCCTTGTAGAATCATGCCGTTGGCACGCTCTACTTGCCCATTCAACATGGGATGAGCCACGGCAGCCCAGTCCACCCAGATGTGGTGATCCTCGCAAAAATCCAGGAATTTTTTGCCGGTGAACTGGGTACCGTTGTCGGTGATGATGGAGTTTGGGACCCCGAAGCGATGGATGATGTTGGTGAAGAACGCCACCGCCTGCTCAGACCTGATGCTGTTCAGGGGTCGGACCTCGATCCACTTGGAGAATTTGTCGATGGCGACCAGCAGGTGCGTGTAGCCCCCGGGCGCCTTCTGCAAGGGACCGACGAGGTCCAGACCCCATACAGCGAAGGGCCAGGTGATGGGTATCGTCTGCAGGGCCTGAGCGGGCAGGTGGGTCTGCTTCGCATAGAATTGGCACCCTTCGCAGGTGCGGACAATTCTAGTGGCGTCAGCCACCGCCGTTGGCCAGTAGAAGCCTTGCCGGAAGGCATTCCCGACAAGGGCTCGAGGCGCTGCATGATGGCCGCAAGCCCCCGAGTGTATTTCTTGCAGGAGTTCCTGACCTTCGGTGATGGAGATGCATCGCTGGAGGATGCCCGAGGGGCTCCGGTGGTAGAGCTCCTCCTCGTCGCCCAGCAAGACAAACGACTTGGCGCGTCGAGCTACCCGCCGAGCCTCGGCTTGGTCGAGGGGTAGCTCTCCCTGGTGGAGATATCGCAGGTACGGGGCCTGCCAATTTCAATCAGGCGTGGCCCCGCTCTGCTCCTCCTCGACGTGCAGTGCCTCGGCCCCTGGGGCCGAGGGTACCTCGGGCCGAACCGAGGGCGCCTCGGGCTGAGCCGAGGGTGCCTCGGGCTGAGCCGAGGGTGCCTCGGGCTCGGGCGTGTCGTCGACCTTGACGGAGGGTTGGTGCAGATCCCGGGAGAAGACGTCCGGGGGGACCGTCGTTCGCCCCGAGGCTATTTTAGCCAGCTCGTCTGCAGTCTCGTTGTAGCGCCGAGCGATGTGGTTGAGCTCGAGCCCGAAGAACCTGTCTTCCAGGCGCCGAACCTCATCGCAGTAGGCCTCCATCTTCGGGTCGCGGCAGTGGGAGTTCTTCATGACTTGGTCGATGACGAGCTGCGAGTCACCGCGGGCGTCGAGGCGTCTGACCCCTAGCTCGATGGCGATCCGCAACCCGTTGACCAGAGCCTCGTACTCGGCCACATTGTTGGACGCCGGGAAATGGAGGCGTAGCACGTAGCGTAGGTGCTTCCCGAGGGGTGAGATGAAGAGCAGGCCCGCGCCGGCTCCCGTCTTCATCAGCGACCCGTCGAAAAACATGGTCCAGAGCTCCGGTTGGATCGGAGCCGTCGGCAGCTGGGTGTCGACCCATTCAGCTACGAAGTCTGCCAACACCTGGGACTTGATGGCCTTCCGAGGGGCGAACGAGATCGTTTCGCCCATGATTTCCACTGCCCACTTTGCGATCCTGCCCGAGGCCTCTCGGCACTGGATGATCTCCCCCAGGGGGAAGGATGACACCACAGTTACCGGATGAGACTCGAAGTAGTGTCGTAACTTCCGCCTTGTCAAGATCACAGCATACAGCAACTTCTGAACTTGTGGGTAGCGGATCTTGGTCTCGGACAATACTTCGCTGACGAAGTAGACTGGCCTCTGAACGGGCAATGCATGCCCTTCTTCTTGCCTCTCGACTACAATCGCGGCGCTAACCACCTGAGTGGTAGCGGCGACGTAGACCAAGAGGGCTTCTCCATCAGCTGGGGGCACCAAGACAGGCGCCTTTGTAAGGAGCACCTTCAGGTTCCCGAGGGCTTCCTCGGCCTCAGGGGTCCAAGCGAAACTCTCGGCCTTCCTTAAGAGGCGGTACAGAGGTAGACCTCTCTCGCCGAGGCGTGAGATGAAGCGGCTCAGGGCCGCGAGGCATCCCATGACCCTCTGTACGCCTTTTAAGTCCTTGATGGGTCCCATGCTGGTGATAGCTGCGATCTTCTCCGGGTTGGCTTCGATGCCTCGCTCGGAGACGATGAACCCCAGGAGCATGCCCCGGGGCACCCCGAAGACACACTTCTTAGGATTGAGCTTGACTCCTTTCGCCTTGAGACATTGGAATGTCACTCCAAGGTCGGAGAGGAGGTCGGAAGCCTTCCTTGTCTTGACTACGATGTCATCGACGTAGGCCTCGACTGTGCGACCGATGTGTTCGCCGAACACATGGTTCATGCACCGCTGGTACGTCGCGCCCGCATTCCTCAGACCGAACGGCATGGTGACATAGCAGTACATGCCGAACGGCGTGATGAAAGAAGTCGCGAGTTGGTCGGACTCTTTCATCCGGATCTGGTGATACCCTGAGTAGGCATCGAGGAAGGATAGGGTTTCGCACCCAGCAGTGGAATCCACGATTTGATCGATGCGAGGCAGAGGGTAGGGAACCTTCGGACATGCTTTGTTGAGACCAGTGTAGTCTACACACATCCGCCATTTCCCCCCTTTCTTCCTCACAAGCACAGGGTTGGCAAGCCATTCGGGATGGAATACCTCTTTGATGAACCCCGCTGCCATTAGCTTGTGGATCTCCTCGCCTATCGCTCTGCGCTTCTCCTCGTCGAATCGGCGCAGAGGCTGCCTGACGGGTCGGGCTCCGGCCCGAATATCCAGCGAGTGCTCGGCGACATCCCTCGGTATGCCGGGCATGTCCGAGGGACTCCACGCAAAGACGTCGGCGTTTGCGCGGAGAAAGTCGACGAGCACTGCTTCCTATTTGGGGTCGAGCCCGGAACCAATCCGGATCTGCTTGGAGGTGTCGCCACGGGGGTCGAGAGGGACGGCCTTAACCGTCTCCGCTGGCTCGAAGTTGCCGGCATGACGCTTCACGTCTGGCACCTCTTTGGAGAGGTTCTCCAGGTCGGCGATGAGGGCCTCGGACTCGGCGAGGGCCTCGGCGTACTCCACGCACTCCACGTCGCATTCGAACGCGTGTTTGTACGTGGGGCCGACGGTGATGACCCCGTTGGGGCCCGACATCTTGAGCTTCAGGTAGGTGTAGTTGGGGACGACCATGAACTTCGCGTAGCATGGCCTTCCTAGTACCGCGTGGTAGGTTCCTCGGAACCCGACCACCTCGAACGTCAAGGTCTCCCTTCGGAAGTTGGAGGGCGTTCCGAAGCAGACGGGGAGGTCGAGTCGTCCGAGGGGCTGGACGCGCTTCCCAGGGATGATCCCGTGGAAGGGCGCAGCGCCTGCTCGGACGGAGGACAGATCGACGCGCAGGAGCTTGAGGGTCTCGGCGTAGATGATGTTGAGGCAGCTGCCCCCATCCATCAGGACCTTGGTGAGCCTGACGTTGCCGACGATGGGGTCGACGACGAGCGGGTATTTCCCCGGGCTCGGCACATGGTCGGGGTGGTCAGCCTGGTCGAAGGTGATGGGCTTGTCGGACCAGTCTAGGTAGACTGGCGCCGCCACCTTCACCGAGCAGACCTCCCGGCGCTCTTGCTTGCGATGTCGAGCCGAGGTATTCGCCGCATGCCCACCGTAGATCATGAAGCAGTCGCGGACCTCGGGGAACTCTCCTGCTTGGTGATCTTCTTTCTTGTCGTCGTCGTGGGCCCTGCCACCCTCCGCGGGTGGCCCGGCCCTGTGGAAGTGGCGCCGAAGCATGACGCACTCCTCGAGAGTGTGCTTGACGGGCCCCTGATGGTAGGGGCACGGCTCCTTGAGCATCTTGTCGAGGGTTCTTGTACTCGGCGGCGGCGACAAGGTCCGCGTCAGTGGCGTCGCGTTTCGATTGCGACTTCTTCTTGCCCTTCTTCTTGGCGCCGCGCGGAGTAGACGCCTCGGGAGCCTCTTCCGATGGGCGGCCCTGGGGCTGCTTGTCCTTTCGGAAGATAGCCTCAACTGCCTCCTGGCCAGAGGCGAACTTGGTGGCGATGTCCATCAGCTCGCTCGCCCTGGTGGGGGTCTTGCGACCCAACTTACTCACCAGGTCGCGGCAGGTGGTGCCGGCAAGGAACGCGCTGATGACATCCGAGTCGGTGATGTTGGGCAGCTCGGTGCGCTGCTTCGAGAATCGCCTGATGTAGTCCCGGAGCGACTCTCCCGGCTGTTGCCGGCAGCTCTGAAGGTCCCAGGAATTTCCGGGGCGCACGTACGTCCCCTGGAAATTGCCGGCGAAGGCTTGGACCAAGTCGTCCCAGTTGGAGATCTGCCCCGAAGGCAGGTGCTCCAACCAGGCGCAAGCAGTGTCGGAGAGGAACAGGGGAAGGTTGCGGATGATGAGGTTGTCGTCGTCCGTTCCACCCAGTTGGCAGGCCAGGCGGTAGTCCGCGAGCCACAGTTCCGGCCTCGTTTCCCCTGAGTACTTTGTGATAGTAGTCGGGGGTCAGAACCGGGTCAGGAACGGCGCCCGTCGGATGGCCCGACTGAAGGCCTGCGGACCGGGTGGTTCGGGCGAGGGACTCCGATCCTCCCCGTTGTCGTAGCGCCCCCCACGCCTGGGGTGGTAGCCTCGGCGCACCCTTTCGTCGAGGTGGGCCCGACGGTCGCGTCGATGGTGCTCGTTGCCGAGGTGGCCCGGGGCCGCAGGCGCGGTGTTGCGCGTGCGCCCGGTGTAGACCGAGGCTTCCCGCATAAATCGGGAAGTCGCGGCGTGAGGCTCCGAGGGGTATCCCTGCCTTCGGGAGGCAGTGCTCTCGGCCCGTCGGGCCGCAGCGCCTTCCAGGAGATTCTTGAGCTCTCCCTGGATTCGCCGACCCTCGGTGGTTGATGGCTCCGGCATCGTGCGGAGGAGCATCGCTGCGGCTGCCAGGTTCTGACCAACCCCGCTGGGTGCGGGCGGCGGCCTGAGCCTGACATCGTTGGCGATGTGGTGCTGGAGACCTTGGGGCAGGTGACGTATTTCTCCGGCCGGGGGTTGGCCCGCCCATACCTGCCCGACGTCCCGACGGATCGTCTCAAGCGCCTCTGTTCCCTCGTCGAGCCTGGCCTGCGCCCCGCGGACTTGCTCGAGCTGTGGGTCGTGACCCCCCGCCGGAACGGGGACCACAGCTAGCTCCCGCGGGATGTCGGCGCGAGGCACCGGCCTAGGAAAATCACCGTCCTCCGGCATGCCAAGATGGTTGCCTTTGGAGGGATCCCCTAGCTCGACGTGGAAACATTCGCGGCTTGGGCCGCAGTCCTCGTTGCCAGGGCTGCGGCTTCCGTCGGAACAGTTGGAGAGGCAGTAGTCACATGCGGTCATGAAGTCTCGCATGGCACTGGGGTTGCCAAATCCAGAGAAATCCCAACAGATGCTGGGATTGTCATCTTCCTCGGACCCAGAGGGCCCGTAGGTCGAGACGTCCGTCAATCGGTCCCAAGGCGACCGCATACGAAACCCTAGTGGGGTTGCACTCGCCTCAATGAGAGCGCCCGCCAAAGCGTGGTCGCTTGGCGGGTTGAGGCCGAGTCGAAAAGACGTAAGATGGGAGTTAGTCAGTACCTTTTGGTCGACGAGGAGCGACATAGTCACATCGGGGACTGGTTGCACCGTCGTCTCAGGTACGAGGGCGACGTCCCGCAAGCTCTCCGCAAGCGCGCTGGCGTCGTCTTCTTGCTCGGGATCAGCGTGTCGCAGGGGGACGGCGCCTGCCTTCGTCTCGAACGCGAGGTCGACGCCCGGCGTGCCCTCCGTTGGGGCGCTGGGAACGTCGATTCGCTCGACAGCCGACGAAGCGCGGCCTCCCGCTTGGCCTTGGTTGCCCCGCCTCCTCCTCCGTTGGCGGGGGAGAGGACGGGGCGAGCTCGAACGTTGTTCTTCCACCGCGCGGGGAAGATGTCGTCGGTTCCGCCGCCGGCGGGCGGGATGTCGGCCGCCATTGTCGCTGTCGCGCGGCGGTGGAAGGAGTATCATGTCGTAGCTGTCGTCGAAGGACATGAACTCAAGACTCCCGAAACGGAGCACCGTCCCGGGCCGGAGAGGTTGCCGGATACTGCCCATCTGGAGCTTGACGAGAAGCTGTTCGTCAGCACGCAGTGTGCCCCTACCTGGCGCGCCAACTGTCGGCGTTTCGAGACCGGGGGGTCCTCGAGCCGACGAGTGAGTGTGCCGCGTGCCCCAGCCCAGATGGGTCGAGCGCGTGGGCGAGCGCGAAGGGGGGAGAAGCGAGGTGGCCGGAGACGGGCGTGAGAGAGGTGGAAATCCCGCGGCCTTCGTGTTCGTCCCGCGCCCAGGTCGGGTGCGCTTGCAGTAGGGGGGTTACAAGCGTCCACGCGGGTGAGGGAAGCGAGCGGCCCTAAGAGAGCGCATGTCCCGTCCTCGTCCCGCGCGGCCAACCTTCCCTAAGAAGGCCCTGGTCCTTCCTTTTATAGGCGTAAGGAGAGGATCCAGGTGTACAATGGGGGTGTAGCAGAGTGCTACGTGTCTAGTGGAGGGAGAGCTAGCACCCTAAATACATGCCAATGTGGCAGCCGGAGAGATCTTGGCACCCTGCTGGCGTGATGTCGTGGCAGTCGGAGGAGCAACGGAGCCTGGCGGAGGGACAGCTGTCGGAGCGGTCGAGTCCTTGCTGACGTCCACCTGCTTCCGTAAGAGAGCTGAGAGCCACCGTCGTCACAGAGCTTGTGGGGCGCCATCATTGCCTATCTGGCGGAGCTAGCCAGATGGGACACTGGTCTTGTTCTCCATGACCCGAGTCGGCTCGGGGTAGGATGATGATGGCGCTCCCTGTTGACGTGGCGGGCCTGTGCCCTAGGTCGGGCGACGTGGGGGCTCCTCCGAAGCCGAGGTCGAGTCTGTCTTCCGTGGCCGAGGCCGAGCCCGAGCCCCCGGGTCGGGCGAGGCGGAGATCGTTCGGCAGAGGCCCGGGCGGAGTCCGAGCCCTGGGGTCGGGCGAAGCGGAGTTCGTCGTCTTCCGGGTCTTAGCCCGAGTCCGAGCCCTGGGGTTGGGCGAAGCGGAGTTCGTCGTCTTCCGGGTCTTAGCCCGAGTCCGAGCCCTGGGGTCGGGCGGAGCGGAGTTCGCCGTCTTCCGGGTCTTAGCCCGAGTCCGAGCCCTGGGGTCGGGCGGAGCGGAGTTCACCGTCTTCCGGGTCTTAGCCCGAGTCCGAGCCCTGGGGTCGGGCGGAGCGGAGTTTGCTGTCTTCCGGGTCTTAGCCCGAGTCCGAGCCCTGGGGTCGGGCGGAGCGGAGTTCGCCGTCTTCCGGGTCTTAGCCCGAGTCCGAGCCCTGGGGTCGAGCGGAGCGGAGTTCGCCGTCTTCCGGGTCTTAGCCCGAGTCCGAGCCCTGGGGTCGGGCGGAGCGGAGCTTCCTATGGCGCCTTTGGCAAGGCCTGACTGCCTGTCAGACTCACTCTGTCGAGTGGCACTGCAGTCAGAGCGGCGCAGGCGGCGCTGTCCTTCTGTCAGACTGGTCAGTGGTGCGGCGGAGTGACGGCGGTCACTTCGGCTCTGCCGGGGGGCACGCATCAGGATAAAGGTATCAGACCACCTTTGCGTTAAATGCTCCTGCAACTCGGTCAGTCGGTGCGGCGATTTAGTCAGGGTTGCTTCTTAGCGAAGCCAAGGCCTCGGGCGAGCCGGAGATGCGTCCGCCGTTAAAAGGGGGGCCTCGGGCGAGACGGAAGTCCCTCGAGGTCGGCTGCCCTTGGCCGAGGCTAGGCTCGGGCGAAGCGTGATCGAGTCACTCGTATGGACTGATCCCTGACTTAATCGCACCCATCAGGCCTCTGCAGCTTTATGCTGATGGGGGTTACCAGCTGAGAATTAGGCGTCTTGAGGGTACCCCTAATTATGGTCCCCGACACATAGTTATTCCCATCAAAATGTGGTGGCTTCCCAATGTGCACATTGTTGTTACTAGCCATTTTGTCCAACTCCAGGATGAATAGATCTACAAATAATGGAGTCCTCGGCTCTGATACCACTTGTAGGATCTAGGACACCGGCTAGAGGGGGGTGAATAGACGGTTTTGACTAAAATAAAAAACACTAGAGAAATTTAATCAATATGACAAGAAGTATAAATTCTCTAGTGACAACAAGTAAGCAATCTATGAGAAACAACTATGGTAATTGTATACAAGAAAGACAATATACGAAATACTAATTACTTGCACGGTAATAAGTAATGCGAGAAGAGAAAGACACCGGATTTTATCTCGTGGTATCGGTGATTTGCCGATCACCCCTAATCCATGTTGAGGTGGACTTCAAGCTCTCACTTGCTCCTCTATCAAGACGCGACTTGATCTTTGAGCCAAGTGGACAAGAAATCACTCAATACCTTGTTTCCACTAGCGTCGCCTTTGCCGCTCCGGCGAGGTAGGCGCGAACCCCTCACAATCGACACCGCGGCTCCTCCACAATCTTCTTGTAGAGCTCAATGGAGACAACACCCGAGCCGTCTAGGAGGCGACAACCTCCAAGAGTAACAAGCCGATGATGCTTGCCCGGTGTACCACCTAGTGCCTCAAGAATCACCAATGGATGCAAATGCACTAGGAACTCTCAATCTCTCACTAGAATGCAATCTCAAGCAAGGAGTGTGAGAGAATGAGTGGGAGGATCACAAATGAGTAAATGTGTGCAAGGAATGGCCAAGAGAGCCCTCACACACGAGCTCCCCTTCTATTTATAGCCCACCTCACAATTCTAACCGTTATGTGCAACTAGCACAATTTCTGCGCACACGTGGACGGTCCGCGCCCTTAGACCGGACGGTCCACCATACAAGTAACGGCTAGTTTTTCCGTTTGAAATCTGTCAGAGCTGTCAGAAAAGCGAAGTTCGGACAGTCCGCCAACCTTGGCCGGACCGTCCGAGACCTGACAAAATGGAGCACCAGAGCTCTGACCACGATGAGCTAACACACGCGGACTGTCCGCATACAAGGTCGGACGGTCCGTGACCTAGGAGTTAGTACTGTCCGGGCTCAAGCCCCGGACAGTCCATAGTACAAGTGCCCAGAAACACACAGTCCCTGCCCAAACCAATTTGGCACCTGCGGACGGTCCGCCGACCCCGGCCGGACAGTCCGCACAATTATACAGGGACTGTGCAAAGGGCGTTCCTCTCTGGTCAGGACTGCGGACGGTCTGGCCCCAAGGCTCGGATGGTCCACAATACATACATACAGGACCAGTCCGAAGTGAACATACTTCGGACCCCACTGGATGGATCGCGGACAGTCCGCCCACTTGGCCCGGACGGTCCACCAACCCCATGACTTAGCAACTTTTCAAACACACTTTCGAAAAGATTTTTAACTCTCGAAACCGGAAGCGTTGTTAGACCTCATGCAAATACAACCACTAAATGCTCTATGAGGCACTAAGTTTTACACAGACCAAAGTCATTGACCCCTCTTAATAGTACAACCATCTAGCCTACTAATCCGGTCAAATGTCTTCTCTAAACTCTTGGAGACCGGCAAAAACAAAAACCTACGTTATACCTTTGCCTTCACTTGATCCACAACCAATGCTTATAAGTCTCCAAGATTTTCTGTTCTCTGTGGTCCAACCTGCATTCTTATTTCTCTAAGAACTGTTAGTCCATAAATAGTTGTCATTAATTACCAAAACATCACTAAGGGGCCTAGATGATTCACATCTGTGTACCCTAGCATTGTTATGCGATGATATTTGGTGTGCTATGTAGGGTACAACTAGACCTATTCAAATGTTGGGTCGAGTTGGATTCATGTTGGGTCATGGATTGTTTCGCACCGTCTGTGACCGATCCATGCCTACTATTAGGTCGGATCATGTTGGCACGTGTCTCGCTGTTGGACATGTCAGGTTGGGCTAGGTAAAAAAACTTGTATGCCTTTGCTTTCATTCTAGATCCTAGGGCCAAAATGAGAGGTTTTCAAAAAATCCTTTTTCGTTTGTCTGCACTAACTGGTACAGACTACTCTAGGCTTTCACAAAAGGTGAGATCTCAGTTAACCAATACTTTTCATTTGTATGAATCAAAGTTTGGTGACGTGCGTTTGCAGGCACAACACCAAAATGTCAAGTGCTAATTAAGGTAAGAACAAAATGGCTTGGGATGACATCTATGGTGATGATGATTTTGATGTTAAGTCATCTGTTTCCTAGTATGGTGTAAGATCGGGATTGAGTAATATTACTCCCTCTTCTGCTACCTTTGCAACTACAACCTCTGTCTCATAGTTATCTTCATATCTAAACAATGATATTGTCTCCCAGTTCAATGAAGACTTCAACATCTTGAGTTGGTGGCATGAACATAAGTGAAAGGGAATTAGGCTTACACCTATTTTCCTAATTGATTTTGGTGGTTGAATTGCCCAACACAAATAATTGGACTAACTAGTTTGCTCTAGTCTATAAGTTATACAGGTGCCAAAGGTTCACACTTAGCCAATAAAAAGACCAAGAATTGGGTTCAACAAAGAAAGCAAGGGATAACCGAAGGCAGCCCTGGTCTGGCGCACCGGACTGTCCGGTGCACCACCGGACAGTGTCCGGTGCACCAGGGAACTCCAAACCAAACTCTTCACCTTCGGGAAAACTCAGAGGCGCTCCGCTATAATTCACCGGACTGTCCGGTGTACACCGGACAATGTCCAGTGCTCCAGGAATGAAGCGACTCTGAACTCGCCAGCTTCGGGAATCCGCTCCGCTATAATTCATCGGACATGTCCGGTGCACACCGGACTGTCCGATGAGCCAGCGGAGCAACGACTACTTCGTGCCAACGGTCACCTGCAGAAGCATTAAATGCGCGCCAGAGCGTGCAGAAGTCAGGCACGCGCGAAGTGGCGCACCTGACACTCTACAGGACATGTCCGGTGCGCCACCGGACATCCAGGCGGGCCCAGCTGTCAGAGCTCCAACGGTCGGAACCCAACGGCCTGGTGACGTGGCTGGCGCACCGGACACTGTCCGGTGTGCACCGGACTGTCCGGTGCACCATGCGACAGACAGCCTCCACCAAACGGCTAGTTTGGTGGTTGGGGTTATAAATACCCCCAACCACCCCACATTCAAGTCATCCAAGTTTTCAACCTTCCAACCACTTACAAGAGCTAGGCATTCAATACAAGACACACCCAATTGATCAAATCCTCTCCCAATTCCACAAAAGCATTAGTGTTGAGTGAGAGTGATTTGTTGTGTTCTTTTGAGCTCTTGCGCTTGGATTGCTTTCTTCTTTCTCATTCTTTCTTGAGATCAATACTCACTTGTAACCAAGGCAAGAGACACCAATTGTGTGGTGGTCCTTGCAGGGGAAGTTCTGTTCCCGGTTGATTTGAGAAGAGAAAGCTCACTCGGTCCGAGGGACCGTTTGAGAGAGGGAAGGGGTTGAAAAAGACCCGACCTTTGTGGCCTCCTCAACGAGGAGTAGGTTTGCGAGAACCGAACCTCGGTAAAACAAATCCGCGTGTCACACTCTTTATTTGCTTGCGAATTGTTTTGCAACTTCTCTCGCGGACTCGATTATATTTCTAACGCTAACCCGGCTTGTAGTTGTGATTAACTTTGTAAATTTCAGTTTCGCCCTATTAATCCCCCCTCTAGGCGACTTTCAATTGGTATCGGAGCCCGGTGCTTCATTAGAGCCTAACCACTCGAAGTGATGTCGGGAGAACACGCCAAGAAGGAGATGGAGACCGGCAACAAGCCCACTACAAGCCACGGGAAAGCTTCATCGGAAGAGTCCCGCAACAAAGGGAAGGGGAAGGAGAAGAAACCCTCTTCCCACAAGTCGCATCGGAGTAGGGACAAGAAAAAGAAGATGAGGAAGGTGGTCTACTACGAGACCGACACCTCATCGCCATCTACCTCCGACTCCGACGCGCCCTCCGTAACTTCTAAGCGCCATGAGCGCAAGAAGTTTAGTAAGATCCCCTTACACTATCCTCGTACTTCTAGACATACTCCATTACTTTCCGTTCCATTAGGCAAACCGCCAACCTTTGACGGTGAAGATTATGCTAGGTGGAGTGATTTAATGAAATATCACCTAACCTCACTCCACAAAAGTATATGGAATGTTGTTGAGTTTGGAGCACAGGTACCATCCGTAGGGGATGAGGATTACGATGAGGACGAGGTGGCCCAAATCGAGCACTTCAACTCCCAAGCCACAACCATACTCCTCGCTTCTCTAAGTAAAGAGGAGTACAACAAGGTGCAAGGATTAAAGAGCGCCAAGGAAGTTTGGGACGTGCTCAATGTCGATGTTTTGGGTCCGACCGCACACCCGGGGTTGCCCCTCAAGGTGTTTTTAGGAGTAGGACGGTGTCGCCGACTGTAGCAAAATGGTTCGTGCCGATCGCACGAGGGACAATGGACAAGATTTACAGGTTCGGGCCGCTTAGAGATGCGTAACACCCTATGTCCTGATGGGTGTTCGAGTGTGGTTACAAGAGGACTCTCTGAGTTGAAGGCACAGAGAGTTTACGTGGGTAGCTAAGTAAAGCAGGGTCGATCGATCTGAAGGGGTGCCCCCTAGGCCTTATATACTCGACCGTGGGGCAGTACATGTGATATGATAACAACAAGTAGCTAAAAGATAGTGAACCTCTTGAGTTTATCCCTACGTAACCCTCGCCGACTTATCCTCGCATGGCTCCGTTGCATGGGGGCTTCAGCGCGGGAAAGTCGGGTCTCTGTTGCGATTCATTCGTTCGACGTTGTGGGCCGTCCGGGTTTGCACCAATCCAGTCTCACGTCTTCTCTTCTTTGTTGGTTGTCTTTCCCTAGGCCCACGAAAGAATGACCTTACGAATTATTGGGCCCTTGGGCCTTTCGTGAGGCCTTTTACTTCTTTAGTGGACCCAGGGGATATCTATCCCCCACAAGCCCCCGATCTTTGGGTTGATTTAGAGGTAATCAACTCAAAGATCCAAGGTCCAAAAAATGACTTCCTGCTGTCTTCTCTTGCTCTGATCATTCGTTCGACCAAAGTTTAGTTTTGTGCTTGTGCCTTAGAGGTCGGCATTTTGGATTGTAGGATTCTGGACTTCATTGGGTGCACCGGAGGTGCACCCAATGGGTGTAGCCCCCGACCTTTGAGTAGATTTTAGAAGATAATCTACTCGAAGGTCTTCTCCAAAGGTTATCTCCATTCGCGCTCCTGCATCTCGGTTGAGGATTGGTCTTTTCAATCTTGCCCCACGCCTTAGAAGTCGGCGCTATATCGGTTTAGAATGATACTCTATGGGGTGCACCGGAGGTGCACCCAATGGGTGTAGCCCCCGACCTTCAAATGGATTTTTTAAGGATAATCCATTCGAAGGTCTTCCTTTTGCTTGAAAAAATTGGCATGAAGCTATTCACATTATGCTTTGGAGGTCAGCATTATGTCATCAAAATTTTGCTGCAGAGGTCAGCATATATTTTGTCTTTAGCAGCCGAGTTTGCAATCCGTCCATATCTTGCTAGGTAATGCAATTTATTTGCTTCTGCAACTTGATTGGACGTTTGATGGACGTTCTCTGTCTAGTCCTCACATCGCTTCTGTCGGTCATATCTTGTACTTTTGCTGGCTATATTTGGCTTTCCTCTGATCCTTACTGATATCTCATTTTTGTCTTGAGGTATTTACTGCGTGCCCTGCATGGATGTGACCGTTTTGAAAAATATACTGATAATTCCTGGGCGTCCCCCCCAATGGGTGTGGGCAAGGGACGGCTTGGTGCGCTGAGTGTTTTAGCCGGCTACTTCTGAGTAGTAATGTGATGGGACGGCTAGTGTAATCATATCCTTTGCGCTGTTGACTGGAGTCCCAATGGGTGTAGTGTTGCATGAAACGGCGTCCGCCATCTGACGTGTCTTCAGATGGGTGGGAGTGCTTATTGAATGCTTTGCGACTGTTCAGTGACCGCGGTTGGAAGTGAGCGGTTGCCTTTCCTTTCTATAAATAACGCCCTTGCTCCTCTGGTTTTTTCACATCCTTTGCTGCTCTCTGTTTCTTCCCTTTCTTCTCTCCCAAAGCTTCCACCATGGGCAAGAACAACAAGCGCAAGCGTGAGCCGACTCCTCCATCGGAGGAGTTTGGTGACTCGGAATACTCAGAGGAGGAGTTCTCCTCTGAGTCCGAGGGGTCTCCGGCTCCCATCCCCCTGCGTGAGTCGTCTGATGACTCAGACGACTCCCAGGGGCTTGCGGCGGAGGTCTGGACGTACATCCGGGCCGTCGAGCGCTCCGGGCTCGAGGGCTCGGATGAGTCTGAGTTCTCCTCGGACGAGGAGGACTCGGACGGCGGCGAGGACGAAGATGACGACGACGATGACGGCGACGACGACGACGGTGGCGACGGCGATGGTGACGGCAGCAACGGCAGCGGAGGCAGCGGCGGCAAGGGCAGCACCAGAGGCGGCAGCAGCACGGGCAGCACCAAGGGCGTCGGCGGCAAGGGCAGCAGCGGCAAGGCCAGTGGCTAAACGCCACTGGTCTTTAGATATTAGTATAGTGTAGTTAAAATAATGTAGTAGTAATGTAGAGTAGTATAGTGTAGTTTAGTAGTAGTAGTAATGTAGAGTAGAAGTAGGGAAGCACCAACTCGCGAAGAGTTGGTTTGTAAACTTATTAACTTCCCCTTAATGAAGAATTGTCGTTGACCCCCTTTTCGATGACTCGCTTTCTCTGATTGTTGAACTGATTCTTTTGATATAGTAGATGAATAACTTGCGCATCACATTGACGCCTCCAGAAGTAGCTGCCGAGTAATATCTTAGTCGGTATCGGCGTTTTAGAAACAACGCCGAGCGATGTGAAGGTTGACATCAGCGTTTTAGAAGTAACACCGAGCGATTGAACACGTGGTCGGCGTGTTAGAGGCCACGCCGAGTGATTGGAGGTCGGCGTTGGCATTTTAGAAGTAACGCCAAGCGATTTGAACACGAGGTCGGCGTTTTAGAGATAACGCCGAGTGATTGGAGGTCGGCGTCGGCATTTTAGAAGTAACGCCGAGCGATTGATCACGTGGTCGGCGTGTTAGAGGCCACGCCGAGTGATTGGAGGTCGGCGTCGGCATTTTAGAAGTAATGCCAAGCGATTTGAACGCGAGGTCGGCGTTTTAGAGATAACGCCGAGTGATTGGAGGTCGGCGTCGGCATTTTAGAAGTAACGCCGAGCGATAGAATATGAGTTCGGCGTTTTGGAGGCAACGCCGAGTGATTTGAAGGTCGTCATCGGCATTTTAGAAGTAATGCCGAGCGATTGAACACGAGGTCAGCGTTTTAGAGACAACGCCGAGTGTTTTTGTGACACCCCAGGTGTCTATTTCTCGTTATGTCGGGAGAGTTATCCTAATCTCAGATGCTCAGTAAAAATTTCTATTTCTCGATCGTGTCTATCTCTGTTTATCAGGCTTTCTCTTGGAAGTTCACCGAATTCAGAGTTAATCGATCGCGAGAAACAACCAATTTTGGAGCGTGTTAAAACTTTTAATTCTCGGAACTAATGCAGACTCGAAGATCATTCTCGAATTATAAATCTCATCTGAAGCTCTTTAAAATCAAACTCTCGATGACTGTTATCTGATCTGAGCCCGAATCCAGTTCCTCGAACTTCGATCGATGTTTGACTATTTTATCCGAGTCCGTACACTCAAATGGAATACTCAGTACGTCGTCCTCTAATTATTTCTTACTCGACTCGGCCGAATATCTCTATGTCCGAACCGAATTCAAAGTCCTGTATCGACAGCAATTTTTAAATATCACGATTCGCCTTCTCCGACTAAAAATCCAAAGCCGATCGAATCTCAGGACGATTTATTTTCGAATCACGCGTAGGTAATTATTTCCGAGCGAATTCAAATCAAACTCTCGGTCGAATTAATCGCTCAATCTTCCGTTCGTCCGAACTCCAGCTCGCTCTGTTTTTACACAGACGACTTCCGCGAGAGCATTTTATTCCGGAAAATAAATTTAGCGCAACCCGATTTCATGTTTTGGGCCAAGCCCATTCAAGCCCATTAGGCCCACTAAGGAAACCCTAACCCTAGCCATCTTCTATAAATAGGGGTGCTCACTTGGCAAATTTTCACTCCCACCCCTCTAAGTTTTTCAGCCGCCATTTCTTCTCTCCCTGGCTGCTTTCTCCCACACGCAGCAGCCAGCGCGCAGGAGCTCTTCGCCGTCGGCCAGCCATGGCGTGGGCAAGCTCTGATCCCTGACGCCCAGAAAATTCCAACCGGCTCCCCCTTCTTCTTCCTCCAGCCAGCAGGTCGTTCCCTCGGCTGTCTAGGGCGCGGACGAGCTTCTCTCGCCCCTGCTCTTCTTTGGCTGGATCGGCCCCCAGCTCGGGCAGGCAAGCCCACCGTCGCCCATGGACGAGCTCCCTCCCTGCTCCCATTTTGGCTCGCCTCCTCCCACCCTTTCTTGTACCTCTAGCGCCATGGCCAAGCTTCCTTTTTCCCCTGCTGTTCCCCTGCGCGCAGAGGCTATTCCAGGGGCGCGGGTACCTCTGCTCCCATGGGCGCCCCCCTGCAGCTTCCCCTGGCCGGCGCCCAGCAGCTCGACTCCTCTACTCTCCTTCCCATGGCGCCCCCATTCCTTTCATGGAAAACCAGCAGCCGCCCCCCCCCAGCTCTGCTCCACCCTCAGCTCCCAAATGGCGCCCGGAGTTTCCAGCCGTCTTCCAAGGACGACACCCACTGTTCCTCCATTCCTGTTTCCCCACGGCAGCAGCAGGAAACCATGGGTGACGCCCTCCCTACACCTCCCCCTGTTTCCCCCACTCGATGCCTTCCATGGATGAAGTAGCACTGCTGCGAGGTTTGCCTCGTCGCACTCGTCGTCGGGCTGCAATCGGGTGTGCGCAGCCCCATCCACGACACCGTAAATCCTCGGTGAGAACCCCGTTGTCCTCGCTATTTTTTTTTGGCGTTTGGGATGATTGATGAACTGTCGCCAACACATTTTTGTGTTATCGCAGCTAGATGTTGCCGCGGTGCCTCGCGCAACGCATGTTCGATGAAGTACCTAAACCATGGACGCATGCGCGCCTCCAATCGGATTTCGTCCAGGTTGTTCACCTTGAATGATTCGCGATTTGTTTTATATACGCATTTGGTCGATGATGTACATGTGTGAATACGTGCGTGAAAATATATAGTTGTATGGATGGAAGCGTGTAGAGAAGAAAAATGAAGTAGAGAAGAACTCCGATGTTTTTATAATATTTTGATAGTGAAAATATGCGATGCGTTGTTTGATGCGAAGACTAAGTTTAAATAAATAAATGCGGATCGTGTTTTAGGGAATGCATCGGTAGATGTTTAGGTGAAGAGGGTATTGGTTTTATGCATGGATCGGTGAATGTGAGAGTCGATGCGAATGAGGAGTATGAGTAATCCGGTTGGAGTCACTTGTGCAGTTGATGCCTTGTGCGTGTTGTGGGGACACGTAGGTGCGTGGGTGAGCCGATATGTTACTTGGTTGTTGGATTGGATATATATGAAGGTGCAATAGTTCTTTTGTGCGTCATAGAGATTGGTCACGGATGTATTAATTGTTTGCTAAAGCACTTCGTCGTAAAGTAGTGTGTTAGTTGGGGTAAAATAAATAAAGCGTAAAACGTGCTTAGTGGTTTCCATAGCCGTCTAATGAGTTAGCCTGTGTTAAATATATTTTATGCATTCATCGTGGTGTTGGTTGGATGTGATAAGTAGATTGGAAGTGTGGGTTTGCCTGAGCACGGTGTTGTCAAACGTATATGCCGAAATGCGTAGTAGTAGTGATTGCGTTAAGTTGAACCGAAGTGTCTCGAGTGCACGCCACAATATGGTTGTATGCGAGACATGGCAAAAATAGAGTGTGCTCGACATGAGTGTTTGGTCAATATAGGTAGAAATTGTCTTGGCTTAATTAGAGAGGTGATGTCATGCCATAAGTAGTCATCACTTCCTCTACAATTATAAGTCGAGTCTATACGCGTTAGGCGTTCCTTAAATTGTGCTTCACAAATAAGTGTATGATTGTGCTTATGACTTGAATAGATGT
The DNA here is from genome assembly GCF_902167145.1 of Zea mays. Classification (NCBI taxonomy): domain Eukaryota; kingdom Viridiplantae; phylum Streptophyta; class Magnoliopsida; order Poales; family Poaceae; genus Zea; species Zea mays. Next base: position 104,115,311 of record NC_050104.1, on the reverse strand, counting down.
CTTCGAGTGAATTAATAGGTTCCTAAGGCAATTAGGTGTAATGTGTTTATAGTGACGCTTTATCCTGAAAGGCGTTAAGTCTGCGTATAAATAAGAGATAAGTGTATTTTATGTAGTATGGATTGATTTTGAGTGCATGTGTCGCAAGAAATGAATTACTGCGCACATAGGCGATGAATGGGTGTGATGAAGTGGTGACATGCCGAAGTAGTCATCGCTTCCTTTGCGGTTAAGTCAAGGTCGTGTGTGATGATGCTATGCACGTGGTGAATGCATTTGTTAAATGTATGTGATAATTTTAGTGCACTAAATGATTTGGATGAAAAATTAGTAAGTCTACTTGTTGGTCCTAATTTGATTAATTTAACTCTAACAAATGGTAAAGCGTTAGAATAATTCAAGTCTCTAGAACGCGGAATTCTTGAAGTATATAGAAGCTGAATTTTATTGATTGCTGTTTTGGACTGCACGCGCTGTTTTAGGTGTGTTGTATGTTTGATGAACTAAATTGTGTTTTCTGTAGATATGTGCTATAGAAAAGTGGTAGATAACTTGATTATCTTGCTGGTGTTAAAATTTGACAGGCATAAGTCTGATCGTTTAGGAGTTATGATTTTTATAAATTTAGTGACTGAATCTGTCTAAATTCTGTACAGATTTCAGAAACTGTATTGTTTGCCTAATGTAATGTTAGAATCAGTCCTTGTCGATTATAAGGAAGTTGTAGATGCTTTTCTCATCTTGCTTGTGTTAAAATTTCATAACCACAGGCCTGATAGTCTAAGTGTTATGAATTTTACAAACTGCTTGTTGTGTTCTGTCCACTGACAGAACAGATTTCGAAAACTGAATTGTTTGATTCAGTTCAACATGGAATCACCCCTTGGTGATTATAAAAGTTGTGTAGTACTTTTTCTAAGCTTTCCAAAAAGTCTTGGATCACTATTTTTGGTGATCTGAAGATTAAGTTATGGATGTTTAAAGTCTGAAGACTGAATCTGTCCAATTCTGGACAGCAAAGCCTTCTAGTGCCTTTTATCCTTAGTTAAATACTGAATCACCTTGAGATGATTATAAATGATATGTGGACAATTTCATTACCTTTCCAGAAAGTCTAGGATCACTTTGTTTGGATGTCTGAATCTTCAGTTGTGAATTTTTGAAGTTGCAAGCCTGAATCTGTCCAAATCTGGACAGAGCTGCTGTGTTTGCACAATTCGACTTTGCTAAGTGTTGAATCATGTTGTGATGAAAATACCAAAATTGTAGAGCACTTTCTAAACTTTCCAGAAAGTCATAGTTTACTATTTTTGGATTAATATTTGAAAAGTTATGATTAAAACAAGTAACTGCCGTGCTGCTGTCCTAAAAATCTGCACGTGCTCAAATGAATGTTTAGTTCACCATTTTGGCTAAAAATGCTTAGTTAGCGCTTAACGGACATAGACTTGTGATGGCTAAACTTAGGTTAACATGTGTTCCGTGATTAATGTGCTTGCTTGCTGTAGTTGGTTGTGGATATAAGTTTTGTAGTTATTGATGCCTATGTCCTGTTTAAACGTACGTTGTCTTGGTTGCTCTTGTGTGGTCAATAGGAGAACTAAGGAAAAGCCGTAGCAAGTTAAATAAATGTTCATACGTGTGATGTCCTGTTGTGTTGGTTAATTAAAAGTGGTAATCGTCGTCCTTCCAGTGGTGTCGATGTTGTGCGCTCGATGAAGTGTAGATATCTAATTCTAACATGTGGTTGTTTACGGAGTCTTCCAATTAAATGTTTAGTTCACCACTGTGTCTTTGTATATCTTGTGCTACCTTGTGCTACTTTCATTATATTCATCCATATGCATCTTGCACCTCATATAGGACCGAGAGATGATGATCGAGCCAGTGATATGGTGTCAACCACAAGATGCAGTGGTGGACGACCTGAAGACTGATGGACTTAACCAGTGGATGCTCGCCAAGCGAGCACCTCTCCCCCAACAAACACTATATAAGTGTTAAATTAAAGGCAAGCCCCGGTTTTATGCATAACCTGTTAATTATGCTATTTTACTTCACTTAATGATTGTAGGATTGATTGTGCACTTAGGTGTAGAAATTGTTTGGAACCCTAGTTGCATGATCTTAGGAATCCTGTTGAAATGAATACTAGTATGCTAGGTCGAGTAGCTCCTTTATTAAGTAGGATCTCGGTAGAAGTCGAGTGATTTTTCTAGCACTCGCGCGAGGTCAGGAAATTGATTGTATCCACTTTCTTATCATAATGATGTTGGTTTGTGGACAACAATCCATGGGGATTGGTTGTCTACGGGATAAAAATTTGAATAAGGATTAAGGTGTGGTACCGTGAGTCAAGCGTTTGAACGTACTAAGCACATGCCGAGAAATATGGTAAATCGGTAAGCATAGTACCTGATTGAACCCAGCAGCAGATTGCCCTCCTCATGCGACCTGAGACGAGGTCTCCCATTCCGGTTATGGTGGGTACAAGTGCGGTCACTGCACGACGGCCAGTCGGGGTCAGTGAGGCATTGTACGCCAAGGCGGTGAGCCCCTCTCTGCTGACGGGGAATCGATGGGGACGGTTGATGTGTGTGGGGACGGAGTGCTCGCCACGTCGTGTGTTTAGGTTTACCTTGCAAGGATAAAAACTCGATTCGAATCGTCTGCTTCTCGCAGCTAATGAGACTGCTTGATCCATGCTGCTACATTGAGTAACAAGTGGAAATGTGGTGATTGGCAAAAGATGTTGGTTGATAAAAATGTTTGATACCATGTATGATTAGCTAGGTACACATCTAGTTAAAAAGGATCATACTAAAACTTGAAAAGCTAAAACATGATTTTAGACTCAGCTAGTGCTTTTGGCAAACCAAACCCCTCAGCCAAACAGCTGCATGTCTAGAGGTAGAGGAGTAGACTCCTCACACCGGGTAAGTCTAGCTGAGTATTAGTATACTCAGCCTTGCTTGTGGCACAATTTTTGTAGGTACTCCTTGATTGATTGATGGTGTGACTTGGCCTCCATCCCTGCCACCGGGATAGATGGTCGAGTGGGTTACTGCTTCCGCAGGAGAGGACCAGGAGGAGTAGCGTGGCCAGGCTTCGCCATGTTACTCGGTTATCTCCGTTAGTTATTTCTGCTGCATTAAAAATTTATGGTTATTATTTCTGAAACTCTGATAATGTAATCACTAATGATACTTATTAAATTTGTGGTATTATGTTTTATTGTATCTCTCTGTGCCTCACCTTCGTGTGAGCTAGTGGTATTCGATCCTGGTAAGTGGCTTTATCGGACTAGATCCGAGGGACTGACGGGTTATTCCTGTTTAAGTGTGTTGCTGCCCTTATGGGTGCGACTTGGGCACTTAAGCTGGAATAATTCGGGCGGTTCCGCCACAGCTGGTATCGGAGCGAATACCAGTACAGAGAAGTCAATAAGTCATGATTACCGACCTTTTCTAAAGTAAAACTTGCTTAGAAACCAAAGTTGAATAGATATCAGGACGATAAGGATAGACCTAGGACGTGAAGCCTTAGTTAATAGATGGGTAGCTAGGTGGCTATTTATATAGGCCATAAAGGCTACTACTACTATTAATAGGGATGCTGTAGAAGCACCCGAAACATTAGTTAGGTCTGAGAAGACGACTAGAATGAGCATGCATCATGATTGTCGCATTATAATTGTCTCTTGCGCATCAACATGGTTCTCTCACCTTTATTCCAATAATAAGAAATTTTGAATAATGTGTTGTATTGCTATGTTATGAAATATAAGAAATGCCTTATCTCTTGCCTAATTAGTAAGTCTTGCTAGGTTGTGTTTGGTATTTCTCTTGCCTTGCTATCTAGGTGGTATTGTAAATGTTCAACCTTTTTGGCAAAAAAAAATTTGTTGCTTGTTATGTTCATAAAAAGACCCCCACCCAAACAACCTTGAGTTTAGCAAGTGAAACCTCTTAAAAAAATTTCATTCTTGTGTTGGTGTTTTCTAACCCTTGTGTGTTTTACCCTGAAGTTGCACCTACACAACTTGTAGACCCCCATAGCTTAACCGCTAGCCAAACCGAAACTTCCTTGTGCACGTGGTTATGTCAAAAAAAAACATCGTTTGGTGTCTAGTTGCGCAAACCATGACCAAGCCATGTTTCTTTCCATAGATCCTGCCCCAAATCTTCATAACCTTTCTAGTGCTCATCCTAAGCAATCTCATGCGACTACCTATCTTTTCACCTAGACCTGGTAATCTTTTCCTTTGTGAATCATGTTGTGGCTTTATCATCCGAATCTCGGGATCCCCTATCAATTCTCCCCCATTATCTGGTTATCTGCTATAACCCGTTCTCAGGTATCGAATGTTGATCTGCCTTAAATCTCTCATTTCTGGTCATTCTTATACCCATTCTTTGAGGATCATGACACTGTTTTGTCAATTTTCATCTCTAAATGGTGTATCCATTGCGTTCAATGGATTTCATTGTTATCTTTGGATCTCTCATTTCTCTAAAAGCTTATCAGTCTCGATCTCATGGTTGGTTCCTCCTCATATTAAATATCGTATCAATCTTTGGCTGATAATCCCCGTGATGATCATACAATAGTTCTCTGAGTTGAAGAAAGTTCTCATGTGATGCTCTTTTGTCGGCAGTCTCTACTTCAATTCTGATCACATTCTTATTTTCTGGGCCATACTCTCATGGGCTCCATCTATTTATGTCACGTGGATTTATCGTTGGTTGCGTCTGGTAATGGTGTTATGACTAAACGACTGATGGTGCCGCGACGAAACCGAGAGCCTCTTGTGGGCGCGCACACAAGGTTGAGCTGCTCGGCACGCGCTGGTATCGTGGTTAATAGTTGTGATCCATTATAAGACTACACCGATGTGCTATCTTTTGTGGACACTCTCAGAATGATCGCTGCATTTTGTCTCGATATGTCGCGATATTCTAATCAAATCTGTCTTCAGTATCTTGTCAGATACCCTCTCATGAAATTGCATCTATCTTCAGTCTGTGAGTTACATGCTTCTCCACCCTTAAATATCCTCATTCGAATCTCGGGACGAGATTCTTTTTAAGGGGGGAAGGCTGTGACACCCCAGGTGTCTATTTCTCGTTATGTCGGGAGAGTTATCCTAATCTCAGATGCTCAGTAAAAATTTCTATTTCTCGATCGTGTCTATCTCTGTTTATCAGGCTTTCTCTTGGAAGTTCACCGAATTCAGAGTTAATCGATCGCGAGAAACAACCAATTTTGGAGCGTGTTAAAACTTTTAATTCTCGGAACTAATGCAGACTCGAAGATCATTCTCGAATTATAAATCTCATCTGAAGCTCTTTAAAATCAAACTCTCGATGACTGTTATCTGATCTGAGCCCGAATCCAGTTCCTCGAACTTCGATCGATGTTTGACTATTTTATCCGAGTCCGTACACTCAAATGGAATACTCAGTACGTCGTCCTCTAATTATTTCTTACTCGACTCGGCCGAATATCTCTATGTCCGAACCGAATTCAAAGTCCTGTATCGACAGCAATTTTTAAATATCACGATTCGCCTTCTCCGACTAAAAATCCAAAGCCGATCGAATCTCAGGACGATTTATTTTCGAATCACGCGTAGGTAATTATTTCCGAGCGAATTCAAATCAAACTCTCGGTCGAATTAATCGCTCAATCTTCCGTTCGTCCGAACTCCAGCTCGCTCTGTTTTTACACAGACGACTTCCGCGAGAGCATTTTATTCCGGAAAATAAATTTAGCGCAGCCCGATTTCATGTTTTGGGCCAAGCCCATTCAAGCCCATTAGGCCCACTAAGGAAACCCTAACCCTAGCCATCTTCTATAAATAGGGGTGCTCACTTGGCAAATTTTCACTCCCACCCCTCTAAGTTTTTCAGCCGCCATTTCTTCTCTCCCTGGCTGCTTTCTCCCACACGCAGCAGCCAGCGCGCAGGAGCTCTTCGCCGTCGGCCAGCCATGGCGTGGGCAAGCTCTGATCCCTGACGCCCAGAAAATTCCAACCGGCTCCCCCTTCTTCTTCCTCCAGCCAGCAGGTCGTTCCCTCGGCTGTCTAGGGCGCGGACGAGCTTCTCTCGCCCCTGCTCTTCTTTGGCTGGATCGGCCCCCAGCTTGGGCAGGCGAGCCCACCGTCGCCCATGGACGAGCTCCCTCCCTGCTCCCATTTTGGCTCGCCTCCTCCCACCCTTTCTTGTACCTCTAGCGCCATGGCCAAGCTTCCTTTTTCCCCTGCTGTTCCCCTGCGCGCAGAGGCTATTCCAGGGGCGCGGGTACCTCTGCTCCCATGGGCGCCCCCCTGCAGCTTCCCCTGGCCGGCGCCCAGCAGCTCGACTCCTCTACTCTCCTTCCCATGGCGCCCCCATTCCTTTCATGGAAAACCAGCAGCCGCCCCCCCCAGCTCTGCTCCACCCTCAGCTCCCAAATGGCGCCCGGAGTTTCCAGCCGTCTTCCAAGGACGACACCCACTGTTCCTCCATTCCTGTTTCCCCACGGCAGCAGCAGGAAACCATGGGTGACGCCCTCCCTACACCTCCCCCTGTTTCCCCCACTCGATGCCTTCCATGGATGAAGTAGCACTGCTGCGAGGTTTGCCTCGTCGCACTCGTCGTCGGGCTGCAATCGGGTGTGCGCAGCCCCATCCACGACACTGTAAATCCTCGGTGAGAACCCCGTTGTCCTCGCTGTTTTTTTGGCGTTTGGGATGATTGATGAACTGTCGCCAACACATTTTTGTGTTATCGCAGCTAGATGTTGCCGCGGTGCCTCGCGCAACGCATGTTCGATGAAGTACCTAAACCATGGACGCATGCGCGCCTCCAATCGGATTTCGTCCAGGTTGTTCACCTTGAATGATTCGCGATTTGTTTTATTTACGCATTTGGTCGATGATGTACATGTGTGAATACGTGCGTGAAAATATATAGTTGTATGGATGGAAGCGTGTAGAGAAGAAAAATGAAGTAGAGAAGAACTCCGATGTTTTTATAATATTTTGATAGTGAAAATATGCGATGCGTTGTTTGATGCGAAGACTAAGTTTAAATAAATAAATGCGGATCGTGTTTTAGGGAATGCATCGGTAGATGTTTAGGTGAAGAGGGTATTGGTTTTATGCATGGATCGGTGAATGTGAGAGTCGATGCGAATGAGGAGTATGAGTAATCCGGTTGGAGTCACTTGTGCAGTTGATGCCTTGTGCGTGTTGTGGGGACACGTAGGTGCGTGGGTGAGCCGATATGTTACTTGGTTGTTGGATTGGATATATATGAAGGTGCAATAGTTCTTTTGTGCGTCATAGAGATTGGTCACGGATGTATTAATTGTTTGCTAAAGCACTTCGTCGTAAAGTAGTGTGTTAGTTGGGGTAAAATAAATAAAGCGTAAAACGTGCTTAGTGGTTTCCATAGCCGGCTAATGAGTTAGCCTATGTTAAATATATTTTATGCATTCATCGTGGTGTTGGTTGGATGTGATAAGTAGATTGGAAGTGTGGGTTTGCCTGAGCACGGTGTTGTCAAACGTATATGCCGAAATGCGTAGTAGTAGTGATTGCGTTAAGTTGAACCGAAGTGTCTCGAGTGCACGCCACAATATGGTTGTATGCGAGACATGGCAAAAATAGAGTGTGCTCGACATGAGTGTTTGGTCAATATAGGTAGAAATTGTCTTGGCTTAATTAGAGAGGTGATGTCATGCCATAAGTAGTCATCACTTCCTCTACAATTATAAGTCGAGTCTATACGCGTTAGGCGTTCCTTAAATTGTGCTTCACAACTAAGTGTATGATTGTGCTTATGACTTGAATAGATGTCTTCGAGTGAATTAATAGGTTCCTAAGGCAATTAGGTGTAATGTGTTTATAGTGACGCTTTATCCTGAAAGGCGTTAAGTCTGCGTATAAATAAGAGATAAGTGTATTTTATGTAGTATGGATTGATTTTGAGTGCATGTGTCGTAAGAAATGAATTACTGCGCACATAGGCGATGAATGGGTGTGATGAAGTGGTGACATGCCGAAGTAGTCATCGCTTCCTTTGCGGTTAAGTCAAGGTCGTGTGTGATGATGCTATGCACGTGGTGAATGCATTTGTTAAATGTATGTGATAATTTTAGTGCACTAAATGATTTGGATGAAAAATTAGTAAGTCTACTTGTTGGTCCTAATTTAATTAATTTAACTCTAACAAATGGTAAAGCGTTAGAATAATTCAAGTCTCTAGAACGCGGAATTCTTGAAGTGTATAGAAGCTGAATTTTATTGATTGCTGTTTTGGACTGCACGCGCTGTTTTAGGTGTGTTGTATGTTTGATGAACTAAATTGTGTTTTCTGTAGATATGTGCTATAGAAAAGTGGTAGATAACTTGATTATCTTGCTGGTGTTAAAATTTGACAGGCATAAGTCTGATCGTTTAGGAGTTATGATTTTTATAAATTTAGTGACTGAATCTGTCTAAATTCTGTACAGATTTCAGAAACTGTATTGTTTGCCTAATGTAATGTTAGAATCAGTCCTTGTCGGTTATAAGGAAGTTGTAGATGCTTTTCTCATCTTGCTTGTGTTAAAATTTCATAACCACAGGCCTGATAGTCTAAGAGTTATGAATTTTACAAACTGCTTGTTGTGTTCTGTCCACTGACAGAACAGATTTCGAAAACTGAATTGTTTGATTCAGTTCAACATGGAATCACCCCTTGGTGATTATAAAAGTTGTGTAGTACTTTTTCTAAGCTTTCCAAAAAGTCTTGGATCACTATTTTTGGTGATCTGAAGATTAAGTTATGGATGTTTAAAGTCTGAAGACTGAATCTGTCCAATTCTGGACAGCAAAGCCTTCTAGTGCCTTTTATCCTTAGTTAAATACTGAATCACCTTGAGATGATTATAAATGATATGTGGACAATTTCATTACCTTTCCATAAAGTCTAGGATCACTTTGTTTGGATGTCTGAATCTTCAGTTGTGAATTTTTGAAGTTGCAAGCCTGAATCTGTCCAAATCTGGACAGAGCTGCTGTGTTTGCACAATTCGACTTTGCTAAGTGTTGAATCATGTTGTGATGAAAATACCAAAATTGTAGAGCACTTTCTAAACTTTCCAGAAAGTCATAGTTTACTATTTTTGGATTAATATTTGAAAAGTTATGATTAAAACAAGTAACTGCCGTGCTGCTGTCCTAAAAATCTGCACGTGCTCAAATGAATGTTTAGTTCACCATTTTGGCTAAAAATGCTTAGTTAGCGCTTAACGGACATAGACTTGTGATGGCTAAACTTAGGTTAACATGTGTTCCGTGATTAATGTGCTTGCTTGCTGTAGTTGGTTGTGGATATAAGTTTTGTAGTTATTGATGCCTATGTCCTGTTTAAACGTACGTTGTCTTGGTTGCTCTTGTGTGGTCAATAGGAGAACTAAGGAAAAGCCGTAGCAAGTTAAATAAATGTTCATACGTGTGATGTCCTGTTGTGTTGGTTAATTAAAAGTGGTAATCGTCGTCCTTCCAGTGGTGTCGATGTTGTGCGCTCGATGAAGTGTAGATATCTAATTCTAACATGTGGTTGTTTACGGAGTCTTCCAATTAAATGTTTAGTTCACCACTGTGTCTTTGTATATCTTGTGCTACCTTGTGCTACTTTCATTATATTCATCCATATGCATCTTGCACCTCATATAGGACCGAGAGATGATGATCGAGCCAGTGATGTGGTGTCAACCACAAGATGCAGTGGTGGACGACCTGAAGACTGATGGACTTAACCAGTGGATGCTCGCCAAGCGAGCACCTCTCCCCCAACAAACACTATATAAGTGTTAAATTAAAGGCAAGCCCCGGTTTTATGCATAACCTGTTAATTATGCTATTTTACTTCACTTAATGATTGTAGGATTGATTGTGCACTTAGGTGTAGGAATTGTTTGGAACCCTAGTTGCATGATCTTAGGAATCCTGTTGAAATGAATACTAGTATGCTAGGTCGAGTAGCTGCTTTATTAAGTAGGATCTCGGTAGAAGTCGAGTGATTTTTCTAGCACTCGCGCGAGGTCAGGAAATTGATTGTATCCACTTTCTTATCATAATGATGTTGGTTTGTGGACAACAATCCATTGGGATTGGTTGTCTACGGGATAAAAATTTGAATAAGGATTAAGGTGTGGTACCGTGAGTCAAGCGTTTGAACGTACTAAGCACATGCCGAGAAATATGGTAAATCGGTAAGCCTAGTACCTGATTGAACCCGGCAGCAGATTGCCCTCCTCATGCGACCTGAGACGAGGTCTCCCATTCCGGTTATGGTGGGTACAAGTGCGGTCACTGCACGACGGCCAGTCAGGGTCAGTGAGGCATTGTACACCAAGGCGGTGAGCCCCTCTCTGCTGATGGGGAATCGATGGGGACGGTTGATGTGTGTGGGGACGGAGTGCCTCGCCACGTCGTGTGTTTAGGTTTACCTTGCAAGGATAAAAACTCGATTCGAATCGTCTGCTTCTCGCAGCTAATGAGACTGCTTGATCCATGCTGCTACATTGAGTAACAAGTGGAAATGTGGTGACTGGCAAAAGATGTTGGTTGATAAAAATGTTTGATACCATGTATGATTAGCTAGGTACACATCTAGTTAAAAAGGATCATACTAAAACTTGAAAAGCTAAAACATGATTTTAGACTCAGCTAGTGCTTTTGGCAAACCAAACCCCTCAGCCAAACAGCTGCATGTCTAGAGGTAGAGGAGTAGACTCCTCACACCGGGTAAGTCTAGCTGAGTATTAGTATACTCAGCCTTGCTTGTGGCACAATTTTTGTAGGTACTCCTTGATTGATTGATGGTGTGACTTGGCCTCCATCCCTGCCACCGGGATAGATGGTCGAGTGGGTTACTGCTTCCGCAGGAGAGGACCAGGAGGAGTAGCGTGGCCAGGCTTCGCCATGTTACTCGGTTATCTCCGTTAGTTATTTCCGCTGCATTAAAAATTTATGGTTATTATTTCTGAAACTCCGATAATGTAATCACTAATGATACTTATTAAATTTGTGGTATTATGTTTTATTGTATCTCTCTGTGCCTCACCTTCGTGTGAGCTAGTGGTATTCGATCCTGGTAAGTGGCTTTATCGGACTAGATCCGAGGGACTGACGGGTTATTCCTGTTTAAGTGTGTTGCTGCCCTTATGGGTGCGACTTGGGCACTTAAGCTGGAATAATTCGGGCGGTTCCGCCACAGTTTTAAAGGTCGACGTCGGCATTTTAGAAGTAATGTCGAGCGATTTGAACACGAGGTCAGCGTTTTAGAGACAACGCCGAGTGTTTAAAGGTCGACGTCGGCATTTTAGAGGTAATGCCGAGCGATTTGAACACGAGGTCGGCGTTTTAGAGGCAACGCCGAGTGTTTAAAGGTTGACGCCGGCATTTTAGAAGTAATGCCGAGCGATTGAACACGAGGTCGGCGTTTTAGAGGCAACGCCGAGTGATAGCCAGCCGCACGAGTTATTTGAGATAATAACCGAGTGATGAAGTGGCACGTCGGCTTTTTTGGAAATAACTGTCGGATGTCCACGTGGCATGCTGGGATTTCGGAAATAACCGCCGGGTGATGACTGGGCACTTTTTGAAAGGGTATCTGGCTCAAGAATATCTCATAAGAGTTGCGCTTTTAGCCGCCTTTGCTTTTCGTGCCCTAGTTCTTGCATTCCCGCATCTGAATCTTCTCTGCCACTCGCCTCCTACTCTGTTCGCCAGTGAGAAGCAAGATGGCGCCCAAGAGGAAAACTGCGAACTCGTCTGCTGCAGTGATCCCCGCAATCGACCCCAACAGTCAGTTACCCTTCGCAGGTAACCACATGTCTGTTATTTCCGAAGCTGAGCTTCTCCGCCTCGTCTCCATCGGGGTTCTTTCTCCGCGGGAACTCTGTTCTTGGCGGATCTGCCACGGGACTACTGTCCCAACCGAAGATACTCACGAGTCAGTAGTTTATGCTCCTTTTCTTCTCCGCGGCCTCGGCCTTCCCATCTCTCCTTTTTTCCGTGGCCTTCTTGACTTTTATCATATCAACTTGACCCATTTGAACCCTAATTCTATTCTCCAAATCTCCAACTTCGTTCACCTATGCGAAGCCTACCTCGGTGTGCTGCCGCATTTCGGTTTGTGGAAGTATCTGTATCATTGTCGCCCTGGGATGGCCGGGGGGCAACACCAGCTGGTCGGAGGTGCCAGTTTGGAGATGCGCCGTGGGCGGAAGACCGAGTATCTTGAGATTCCCCTCAAAGATAGCATTAAAGGGTGGCGTCTGGAGTGGTTTATAGTTGATAATTATGGAAATTCTCTCCCCTCCCGGTCAGGAAGACAACCAGACGTTCGCACTCCGAGTTGGACTGGGTCTCCCACAGATCAGGAGGTGGCCGAGGCAGGCGTGCTGCTTACTGAAATCGGATTACTGAAAGAAAGAGGTCTGACTGCCGAAGCTGTGGTCACTGATTTTGTTTTCAAGAACATTCAGCCACTGAAAGACAGGGCCTATCCAGCATATCTGTATCGAGGGCTGGCCGACTCAACTCGGGTTACCAATAAGAGAATTCCTTCTGTTGACTTGGTAAGCCGACTTGAAATGATCCTCAGGGGTAAAGTTTCGAATGTTGGTGCTCCAGTGGCATACTCGGCTTGGAACCTACCTCCTCCCAAAGCTTTCACCCTTTTTGTGTCAAATCCGCCTGTGACTAACAGCAATTTGGGCCTTAGAGTGCGACCCTCTGCTGAGGAAGTCAGTACTTTGGTTGCTTCGCTCGGGGCGATTCCTGATGATGAACGGCAGGTTTATTTTGAAGTGCCTCTGAACCCCAGTGATGCTGACATAAATGACATGCTTGATCTGTTAGCTGAGGATTCGTCCGATGCTGCTCCTGATGGTACCTTGGCAGTGGTGCCCCTTCCAGAGGTTGATACAACTTTGGATGTCCCGAAACCTATCAGCACTCATCCGAGGCGCCCTAGCCGAACCAGTCAGCCCGAGCCTTCTGCTGATGAGCAAAAGAAAAAGAGAAGACGCCTCCGGCGAGTATCCAGTTTTGATGAGGACGCCGGCACTTTAGCTCCTGCTGCTGAAGAAGTGCCTGTAATCGGTCTTACTGATACTGATCCCAATGGGTGTGCCCAAACTGTTGCTGATCCCAATGGGAGTGCTGCTTGTGTTGCCGCTGTGGAGGATGAAGAGGAAGAAGATGAAGCTCCTTTAACTCGGAAAAACAGTCGGCAGTTCATTGCCAGCGGTGGAAGTAGTGGAGTTCCTTCTCCTGCTTTGTCTGCCCTTATTGGTCTGCAAGAGCTGTCCATGGCCAACTTTGATCAAACTCTAGAGGATATGGTCCCAGAGAATTTGCTATCAGAGCCTGTGGATGTTGATGCAACAGAGACTTGTGTTGCCGTGCCCGATGCTGGGTTGAGGTCATCCCGTGCCTCGTCGACCTTAGAGCATGATCTCGAGGGTCGGGATGCTGATTTGGATTGTCCTGGTCCCATGGAAGTAGCTGAAGGCCCGTCAACCTTAGAGGTGGTTACGGCAGAGAGCTTGGACCCCTTGAATAGTGCTGACACGCGCCCAGCCCCCGAGGATGTCGCCGAGGAAGACTTAGCTCGGGTGAAGAGTGTAAGCCACTGCCCAGCCCCCGAGGGTGTTGCCGGGGATGATCCGACTCAAGTGGGCAGTGCCAACTTTGACCCAGCCCCCGACGGTGTCCGAGCAAGGTCTCCTTCCTGCACTTCCATGGATGTTCATGCGGGTTCACCTCCACACTCTGGCGGTATGGTGGTGGCCCAAACTCTGGATCAGGGGGTCGCTTTAGAGGGCAGCATCCCCACTGGTCTGGCGTTAGGCTCTGTTGAATGTACTGAGCTCGTTCCTGCTGGTCTGCTGCAAGCTGCTTCGGGTGGTGGTCTGGCACCTGGTTACCAGCTGATTTCTCCTGACTTGGGGATCCCTTCGCTCTTTTCCAACCTCCAGGTGCTGTGCTGTGCTTTAGTTTGATCTTTATGTTGCATGAATTGTTGTCATTATGTTCATCCGCTCTTCTTATCAGGCTTTGGTGGATGGAATGGCCAGCCAGCTGAAGTCGCAGGGTGCTTCCATCCCAGAAGTGGCTTCATCTCTTGAGCGTTGGAATCCGGTGTTGCTTCATCGTCGTGTATCCGAGTTGGAGGCAACTAATGCTGGTTAGTGCCCTTTCTTCTTCTTCTTTGCCTTTGTTCGTGGATTGTTTTACCTTCTGACCTCATTTCGTTTGATTACCTCTTGATAGGAATGACTCGGCAGATTGCAGTTCTTGAGGAAAAACATTCCCAAGACCAAGCTGAAATGGCTCGACGGTGCGCTGACTTCGAGGAGAGGTATTCTCAGAGCCAGACTGAACTGAGTCAGGTCTCCGCGGCTTTGGATGACGCCAACGCTCTGAGTTCTTCTCTTCACGCTCAGCTTGACTCTGAAAAGGTAACTTACAAAACCGTGCTTCGCCTTATCATGCTCTTATTACTTGCTTGGATTCTGAAGGAGTTGATTTTTGTTTGCAGGAAGAAAAACGTATCCTTGCTGCTTCTCGCGACAATCTGGATAGATTGTATCGAGATTCTAGCAATTCGCTGACCATCTTGGAGAGGAGCCACCGTTTTACAATGGAAGAACTGGACAATCAGCGTTGCAGGCTGCAAGAATCTTCGGACGAAGTGACCCGCCTTACGCAGTTGCTATCAGCAAAGGATGCCACCATCAAGGGACTCCGAGCTTCTAAGAAATCCATTGCTCAGGAGTTAGAAGCTGCTCAGCTGGCTGCTAGAGTTGCCGAAGAAACTGCTGTCACTTTCAAAGCTCAGCGTGATAAAGCCCTGGACAAGGCTATTCGGGCGGGACGAATCTTGATGAGAAGACCCGGCGTGGTTGTCCCTGAAGACATAAGAGCCGATGTGAATGCTACCCCTGATTCTTCGAATCGCCCTTCTTCGTCAGTCGTTCCTGAGAAAGACATTGGAAAATAAAGAAACATTTCGCGTGCTATGAGCGCGCGGTTAGTATGATCAAGTACTCGTTAGGGGTTATCGGCTTATCATTCGAATGACATTATCACTCTCTTATTGTATCCGAATTTATTAATTTGCAAATTTGTGGTAACGCTGCATGATGATTATGAAGTTTGTTTTCGGGATATGGAAGTCATCCCCTGAGTTGCGCAAGCGCGAGTAAGCTGCACCGGCTTGAGCCACCACTGACTTTAGCCGATAGCTCCGCTAGTAGGGTATAGTGGTCACCCTGGGTTAAGTAAGCGTGAGCATGTTGCACCGCCTTAAGTCGTTGACGACTTAAGTCGATTGCTCCGTTTGTAGGGCATAGTGGTCACCCCGAGTTAAGTAAGCGTGAGCATGTTGCACCGCCTTAAGTCGTTGCCGACTTAGGTCGATTGCTCCGTTCGTAGGGCATAGTGGTCACCCCGAGTTAAGTAAGCGTGAGCATGTTGCACCGCCTTAAGTCGTTGCCGACTTAGGTCGATTGCTCCGTTTGTAGGGCATAGTGGTCACCCCGAGTTAAGTAAGCGTGAGCATGTTGCACCGCCTTAAGTCGTTGCCGACTTAGGTCGATTGCTCCGTTCGTAGGGCATAGTGGTCACCCCGAGTTAAGTAAGCGTGAGCATGTTGCACCGCTTTAAGTCGTTGCCGACTTAGGTCGATTGCTCCGTTTGTAGGGCATAGTGGTCACCCCGAGTTAAGTAAGAATGCAAGTCAATCGTAAATGAGCCGAGTATCTTTGAAATCTCTCTTTATTGATGACGTATTTTCATTATACAAAATACATGGTCACCCCAGCTGTTTTGAAATACAGCTAGGGGTAAAACTTTCGAAGGTGCTCTATGTTCCAGGAGTTCCCAACTTCTGTGCCATCCATCTGGGTGAGGCGATACGATCCGGGCCGAGTGACCTCTGCTACTATGAAAGGCCCTTCCCATAAGGGTGATAACTTGTGCCGTCTCTCCCCCGTTAGAATTCGGCGGAGGACAAGGTCTCCTATCGAAAAGAGACGTTGCCGCACAGCTTTGTCGTGATATCGCCTTAAAGTCTGCTGGTACCGTGCTGATTGGATTACTGCATTCAGTCGTTCTTCCTCAAGTACATCAATATCCTCCAGCCTGGTGGCCTCGGCTTCTGCTATGCTTTCGAAGATCAATCTTGGCGCCCCAAATTTGAGATCAGCAGGTAGCACTGCCTCTGACCCATAGACCATGAAGAAAGGGGTGTTTCCATGCAGGGCTCGGCTAGGTTGGGTTCTCAAGCTCCAAACAACATAAGGCAGCTCTCTTATCCATTTTCCTGCGAATTTTTCATTCTTATCGAAGACCCTTTTCCTGAGTGCCTCCAATATCATTCCGTTGGCTCGCTCAACCTGCCCGTTGGCTCTTGGATGTGCTACAGATGCGTACTTGATCTGAATGCTCTTTTGCTCGCAGAAGTCAAAGAATTCTGAACTGGTGAAGTTGGATCCCAAGTCAGTGATGATATTGTTTGGTATCCCGAATCTGAATATTATGCTTTGTATGAATTCCACGGCTTTAGCAGAGGTTAAAGAAGCAATGGGCTGGAATTCTATCCATTTAGTGAATTTGTCAATTGCCACCAATACATGGGTATATCCTCCTTGAGCTTTCTTGAAAGGTCCAATCATATCCAGTCCCCAGCATGCGAAAGGCCAAGTTACTGGTATGGTCTGTAGCTGCTGTGCTGGCATGTGCTGTTGCTTTGACAGGTATTGGCAAGCTTCGCATCTCTGAACTAACTCGGCTGCATCGTTCTTCGCCGTCGGCCAATAGAATCCTGACCTGAAAACCTTCCCGACTAGTGTTCTGGACGCCGCATGTACTCCACATTGCTCTGCATGGACTTCCTCTAGAAGTTGCTTCCCGGTGGACGGGAGAACGCACTTCATGAGGACGCCTGACGTGCCCCTCCTGTATAATACCTCCCCAATGAGTGTATAGTGAGCCGATTGTCTGGCAATACGCTCTGCCGAGTTCTTGTCATCTGGTTCTTCTTCATTCTTTATATATTTAATAATCTGCTGTCTCCAGTCATCAGAGTCTGACTCGGGTTGATCTATGATGTTGCATTCTTCTGTTTGATCCATTGAGATACTCGGCTGCAGGATTTCTTGTACGAAGACTCCGGGTGGGACCTGAGTTCGACCGGATCCGAGCTTGGACAGTACATCGGCTGCCGTGTTCCGATCTCTTTCTACATGATGAAATTCCAGACCCTCGAATTTATCTTCCAGCTTTCGGACGGCAGCGCAGTATTTTCCCATTGAATCACTTGAACAATCCCATTCTTTGTTTATCTGGCTGATGACTACCAGAGAATCTCCATATACCATCAATCTTTTGACGCCCAGTGATATGGCGATGTTTAATCCGTGTATCAAGGCTTCATACTCGGCTGCATTGTTAGAGGCCGGGAATAGCAACTGGAGAGCATACTTGAGGTGTTCGCCTCCAGGTGCAGTGAAGAGAATCCCTGCTCCTGCTCCCTGCAGCTTCAGCGAGCCATCAAAATACATTCGCCATACTTCTGTCGTCTCTGGATTGTCTGGAACTTGCTGTTCTGTCCACTCTGATACGAAATCAACCAGTGCTTGAGTTTTAATGGCAGTGCGAGGTCGGAACTCGATATCGTGGGATCCCAACTCGCAAGCCCACTTGGCTATTCGGCCAATGGCTTCCTTGTTGTGAAGAATGTCCCCTATTGGAAAACCAGTGACTACTATGACTTTGTGGTCGTCAAAGTAGTGGCGCAGCTTGCGAGCAGTTAGAAGTACTGCATATAATAGCTTCTGAACCTGAGGATATTGTTTCTTCGAGGGACCTAGAACTTCACTGATGAAGTAAACAGGATGTTGTACCGGATAGGCGTGCCCTTCTTCTACTCGCTCGACTACCAACGCGATGCTTACCACGTGAGTCGTGCAAGAGATATACAGCAACAAATCTTCAGCTGTTTGAGTCGGCGTAGCTCGCCGGGGTGGTTTCAATACTGGCGGTGTTGTCAAGAATTTTTTCAGTGCGTCTAGAGCTTCTTGTGCTTCTGAAGTCCACTGAAACTTGTCCACTTTCTTGAGTAGCTTGTAAAATGGCAAACCTTTCTCTCCCAGCCTGGATATAAATCTGCTCAGGGCTGCCATACATCCAGTGAGTCGCTGAACCTTCTTTTGTGACCGAGGAGCTTCCATCTTCATGATAGCTTCAATCTTATCTGGATTAGCCTCAATTCCCCGGTGGCTGACGATAAATCCGAGCAACTTTCCTGCTGGTACCCCGAAAACGCATTTTTCAGGATTGAGCTTCCATCTATATCTTCTTAGGCTGTTGAAAACCAGCTGTAAATCTTCAATGAAGTTTTCCGAATTCTCTGTTTTGATCACCACGTCATCTACGTAAGCCTCCACACGCTTGCCCCAGTGATCGGCTAGGCATGTTTGAATGCCTCTCTGATAAGTCGCTCCAGCGTTTTTGAGGCCGAACGGCATGGAGGTATAACAGAAAGCACCAAACGGAGTGATGAACGCCGTTTTTTCCTCGTCTTCTTTTGCCAAACTAATCTGATGATACCCGGAATAGCAGTCTAAGAAAGACAGCATAGAACATCCAGCGGTGGAATCCACCACCTGATCTATCCTCGGGAGCCCGAAGGGATCCTTCGGACAGTGTTTGTTGAGATCAGTATAGTCGACGCACATGCGCCAATCCACTTTATTCTTTTTGAGTACAAGAACAGGGTTGGCCAACCATTCGGGGTGTAATACTTCTCTAATAAATCCAGCCGCGACCAAGCGAGCTAACTCGGCGCGAATGGCCTCTCTCTTGTCGGGCGTAAAACGACGTAGCTTTTGCCGGATCGGCCTCGCCTGGGGATAGACCTTCAATTTGTGCTCGGCCAGTTCTCTTGGGACTCCCGGCATATCCGCAGGTTGCCATGCGAATACGTCTCGGTTATCTTGCAAGAACTGGACGAGCGCGCTTTCCTATTTGTCACTTAAACTGGAGCTGATGATGGCCGTTTTGCGCTCATCAGCGAATCCCAGGTTGATTCGCTTGGTTTCTTCAGTCGGCCGCATAGAGGTCACGGCCTGAGCTTCGTTTGCCGGTACGGCGAGATCTTCCTCAGGCTTAGAGTTCGCCGGTGTAGAAGGAACCGTTGACGGCTTGGTGGTGAGGGCTGCTTGGATGGCCACTCGGAAACATTCTGCGGCGCCTTGGAAGTCGGCGCGCACAGTTATGATTCCCTGCGGTCCTGGCATCTTCAGTATCATGTATGTATAGTGTGGAACGGCCATGAATTTAGCCAGCCCCGGCCTCCCGATGATGGCGTTGTACCCGCAGTCGAAGTTCGCCACCTCGAACCTCAGGAACTCGGTTCTGTAGTTCTCCGGAGTTCCGAAGGTGACCGGCATGTAGATGTGGCCCAGCGGGTATTCCCCTTCCGTCGGCACGATGCCGAAGAAAGGGGTGTCCGACTCGCGGAGCTCTTTGAGGTGAACTCCCAAGCCTTGGAGTGTCCGGGGGAAAGTGACGTTGATGCTGCTCCCCCCGTCCACTAGCACCTTCTTTACCCGGCTTTCTCGGATCACCGGATCGACGAGAAGCGGGTATTTGCCTGGATGGTCGAAGTTGAGCCACTGATCCTCCCGAGTGAAAGTGATCGGGTGCTCCGACCACCGGTATGGGGCGGGAGGACCGGTGGTCGCCACCAGTATCTGGCGGTCGTTGAGCTTTTGTTGTCTTTTGTTCTCCTGCGACCCATGTCCGCCGAAGATGACGTTGACCTCCCTGTCAACGCGCGGGAAAGCTCCTCCTCCCCCCTCCTCCTGCTGATGGGGCTGTCGTGGTTCATCTGGTCCTCCCCTCGGCGGAGGAGGCGGTAGAGGTTGGAAGGGTCGGCCGTGCCCGACAGAGTGCTTGAAGTCCCGGCAGTTACGAAGAGTGTGGCGCATGTCCTTGTGGTACGGGCACTGGGCGTCGAGGATGTCGTCCAGCGTGCGCTCGCCTCCACGAGGTCCTCCTCGGGCGCGAGAGGCGGGTGGCCCGGCGGCGTGTACTTCTTCACGAGGCCTCTTCTCCCAGCGTTTGTCGGGTGGTTGGTTCGCGTCGCGTCGCGGCGCTGCCGGTGTAGGTTTTGCTCCTCCAATGAGATCCTGGGCCCGCTCGTCGGCGGTGATGTAGAGGTCGGCCTCCCGGAACAGCTCCTCGGAGGTAGTCGGTGCCTTTTGTAGTATGGCTCGGACGAAAACTGAGTCATTGGATCCTCTGTAGAAGTCCTCGATCACGGCCGCCTCCGTGACCTCGGGGATACGGTTTCTCATGGTCTGGAATCTTTTGAGGTACGACCGGAGAGTCTCATCCCCTCGGCGCTTGATGGATTTGAGGTCCCATGGTTGCGCTGGTTTGTCGGAGAGGGACTGGAAGTTGGCGATGAAACGTCGACTGAAGTCTCCCCAGTTGTCGATGCAGTGTCGGGGTAGATGTCGTAGCCACTGCAGCGCGTCTTGCCCAAGGACGATGGGCAGATACGCGGTCATGACGTCTTCAGATGCCCCGGCAGCCCGAGCAGCAGTGGTGTAGACGGCTAGCCAACCCCCTGGATCCTGCTTAGGTTCATATTTGTCGACATTGGATACCTTGAAGTTGGGGGCCATTGGATGGCCCTAAGGCGCGGAGTAAGAGCGGATACTCCGCACGTGTCTTCCTGTCGTCGGGGACGATGTCTGTCCCGGGGAGGGGAGTGGTGGTGGTGATTCCTCGACCGTCCCCGGGTGGTACCGCCAATTGAAGCTGTTGCCGACTCAGTCCTGGTGGCCTGGCTTTGAGTCGGGAAGCCGTGATCTCGGTCATACTCCTCCCGACGGCGAATTTCGTTTTCATGCCGCCGTTCGCGCGAAGCGTTGATAGAGCTTCGCGCGTCTCGGCGACTGTTGATGGCGTGTCGCAAATCGTTCGGCGGGTGAGCGAGCGGTAGAAGATGGTTGGCCGCCTGAGTGAACAGGCGTCGGTATCCCTCGGCGTCGGGAGTCCGAGGAAGTCCGTCAGCTATCCGAGCTAGAACGCCTCCGACTTCGCTCGGCGTGTTCATAGCTCGGGCGAAGTCGGGGTTCAGATTGCGCCCGAAGAGCGGATTCTCCCGGCGTTGTCTTGCATCTTGCTCGGCTTGCTCCTGAGTCCGTCGGCGATCACGTCGTCGGGAGTTCCTTCGTTCCCTGAAGACGCGTTCTTCCGGAGTTTCCCCTATCTCCGAGACCTCGTCTCGCGAGACAGGCTGCTCCGGATCCCGTTCTCCGGCCGCGTGATGTCGTCGAACGTTCCTGCGTCGGTTCCTCCGTCGGCGGGATTCTCGTTGAGGTGGTTCTTCTCCAGGCGCAGTCGGTTCGTCATCAGAGACGGCGGGTGACTCCACTCTCCCGATAAAGAGGACGTCGGGGTAGAATGGTGCTGCTGTCGTGGCGACTTTCTTTCTGTTCTCCTTTGAGGCCGGAGGAACGGAAAGAACGACTTGCCTTTCCCTGGTCTCCTTCTTCCTCGCGATCCGTGTCCATTCTTTCGTCGGGGAAGTAGACAGCGGAGTCTTCCGGGTCAGCGAGCTTCCAGCTCCAGCCTTCCTGGAGATAATCTCTCTTCGAAGAACCGGAGGTAGCGTCTTTCCAGCATTTTCGGAGTTTGTTGGAGGAGACTTCTGTTCCGGCAGATCTGCGAGGCGGTGTAGAATTCCCTCTTCATCCGCTACAGATGAGATTGTCCCGAAGCAGAATACAGATCCGGGACGCACGGCGATCTTGCTGTGGAAGGTGACGGCCATTGAGCTAGCTTGGATCGTCGACACACCCCCTACCTGGCGCGCCAGCTGTCGGTGTTTTGGGTCCGACCGCACACCCGGGGTTGCCCCTCAAGGTGTTTTTAGGAGTAGGACGGTGTCGCCGACTGTAGCAAAATGGTTCGTGCCGATCGCACGAGGGACAATGGACAAGATTTACAGGTTCGGGCCGCTTAGAGATGCGTAACACCCTACGTCCTGATGGGTGTTCGAGTGTGGTTACAAGAGGACTCTCTGAGTTGAAGGCACAGAGAGTTTACGTGGGTAGCTAAGTAAAGCAGGGTCGATCGATCTGAAGGGGTGCCCCCTAGGCCTTATATACTCGACCGTGGGGCAGTACATGTGATATGATAACAACAAGTAGCTAAAAGATAGTGAACCTCTTGAGTTTATCCCTACGTAACCCTCGCCGACTTATCCTCGCATGGCTCCGTTGCATGGGGGCTTCAGCGCGGGAAAGTCGGGTCTCTGTTGCGATTCATTCGTTCGACGTTGTGGGCCGTCCGGGTTTGCACCAATCCAGTCTCACGTCTTCTCTTCTTTGTTGGTTGTCTTTCCCTAGGCCCACGAAAGAATGACCTTACGAATTATTGGGCCCTTGGGCCTTTCGTGAGGCCTTTTACTTCTTTAGTGGACCCAGGGGATATCTATCCCCCACACTCAAGACCACGCACGAGGGTGATGAACTAACCAAGATCACCAAGCGGGAAACGATCAAGGGGGAGCTCGTTCGCTTCCGTCTTCGCCAAGGGGAGGAGCCACAAGACATGTACAACCGGCTCAAAACCTTGGTGAATCAAGTGCGCAACCTCGGGAGCAAGAAATGGGATGACCACGAGATGGTTAAGGTTATTCTAAGATCACTTATTTTCCTTAACCCTACTTAAGTACAATTAATTCGTGGCAATCCTAGATATACACTAATGACTCCCGAGGAAGTAATCGGGAATTTTGTGAGCTTTGAGTTTATGATCAAAGGCTCAAGAAAGATCAACGAGCTTGACGGCCCCTCCACGTCCGAAGCACAACCGGTCGCATTTAAGGCGACAGAGGAGAAGAAGGAGGAGTCTACACCGAGTAGAACACCCATCGACGCCTCCAAGCTCGACAACGAGGAAATGGCGCTCGTCATCAAGAGCTTCCGCCAAATCCTCAAGCAAAGGAGGGGAAAGATTACAAGCCCTGCTCCAAAAAGGTTTGCTACAAGTGTGGTAAGCCCGGTCACTTTATAGCAAAATGTCCTATTTCTAGTGACAGTGACAGGGGCGACAACAAGAAGGGGAGAAGAAAGGAGAAGAAGAGGTACTACAAGAAGAAGGGCGGCGATGCCCATGTTTGTCGCGAGTGGGACTCCGACGAAAGCTCTAGCGACTCCTCCGATGACGAGGACGTCGCCAACATCGCCGTCACCAAGGGACTTCTCTTCCCCAACGTCGGCCACAAGTGCCTCATGGTAAAAGACGGCAAAAAGAAGAAGGTTAACTCTAAATCCTCCACTAGATATGAGTCCTCTAGTGATGATAATGCTAGTGATGAGGAAGATAATTTGCGTACTCTTTTTGCTAACCTCAACATGCAACAAAAGGAAAAACTAAATGAACTAATTAGTGCTATCCATGAAAAAGATGATCTCTTGGACTCCCAAGAGGACTTCCTTATTAAAGAAAACAAAAAGCATGTTAAGGTTAAGAATGCTTACGCTTTAGAAGTAGAAAAATGTGAAAAACTATCTAGTGAGCTAAGCACATGCCATGAGACTATAGACAACCTTAGAAATGAGAATGCTAATTTGTTAGCTAAGGTTGATTCAAATGTTTGTAATGTTTCAAATCCCAATCTTAGAAATGATAATGATGATTTGCTTGCTAAGATTGAAGAATTGAACATTTCTCTTGCTAGCCTTAGAAATGAAAATGAAAGATTGCTTGCTAAGGCTAAAGAATTGGATGTTTGCAATGTTACAATTTCCGATCTTAGAGATAAAAATAATATATTGCGTGCTAGATTGTTGAACTTAATTCTTGCAAACCCTCTACATCTACCACTGAGCATGTCACTATTTGTACTAGATGTAGAGATGTTGATGTTAATGCTATTCATAATCACATGGCTTTAATTAAACAACAAAATGATCATATAGCTAAATTAGATGCTAAAATTGCCGAGCATGACTTAGAAAACGAAAAATTTAAATTTGCTAGAAGCATGCTCTATAGAGGGAGACGCCCTGGCATTAAGGATGGCATTGGCTTCCAACAAGGAGGCAATGTCAAACTTAATGCCCCTCCTAAGAAATTGTCCAACTTTGTTAAGGGCAAGGCTCCCATGCCTCAAGATAACGAGGGTTACATTTTGTACCCTGTCGGTTATCCTGAGAGCAAAATTAGGAGAATTCATTCTAGGAAGTCTCACTCTGGCCCTAATCATGCTTTTATGTATAAGGGTGAGACATCTAGTTCTAGGCAACCAACCCATGCTAAGTTGCCTAAGAAGAAAACTCCTAGTGCATCAAATGAACACGATATTTCATTTAAAACTTTTGATGCATCATATGTGTTAAATAACAAATCCGGCAAGATAGTTGCCAATAATGTTGGGGGCAAGCACAAGGGATCAAAGACTTGTGTTTGGGTACCCAAAGTTCTTGTGTCTAATGCCAAAGGACCCAAAACCATTTGGGTACCTAAAGTCAAGAACTAAACATGTTTTGTAGGTTTATGCATCCGGGGGCTCAAGCTGGATCATCGATAGCGGGTGCACAAACCACATGACAGGGGAGAAGAAAATGTTCTCCTCCTATGAGAAAAACCAAGATCCCCAACGAGCTATCACATTCGGGGATGGAAACCAAGGTTTGGTCAAAGGATTGGGTAAAATTGCTATATCACCTGACCATTCCATTTCCAATGTTTTTCTTGTAGATTCTTTAGATTACAACTTGCTTTCCGTTTCTCAATTATGTCAAATGGGCTACAACTGTCTCTTTACTGATGTAGGTGTCACTGTCTTTAGAAGAAGTAATGATTCAATAACATTTAAGGGAGTGTTAGAGGGTCAGCTATACTTGGTAGATTTTGATAGAGCTGAACTCGACACTTGCTTAATTGCTAAGACTAACATGTGTTGGCTCTGGCACCGCCGACTAGCCCATGTTGGGATGAAGAATCTTCATAAGCTTCTAAAGGGAGAGCACATTTTAGGATTAACAAATGTTCATTTTGAGAAAGACAGGATTTGTAGCGCATGCCAAGCAGGGAAGCAAGTTAGTGCTCATCATCCACACAAGAACATCATGACGACTGACAGGCCACTGGAGCTCCTACACATGGACCTATTCGGCCTGATCGCTTACATAAGCATCGGCGGGAGTAAGTACTGTCTAGTTATTGTGGATGATTATTCTCGCTTCACTTGGGTATTCTTTTTGCAAGAAAAATCCCATACCCAAGAGACCCTAAAGGGATTCTTGAGACGAGCTCAAAACGAGTTCGGCTTAAGGATCAAGAAAATTAGAAGCGACAACGGGACAGAGTTCAAGAACTCTCAAATCGAAGGCTTCCTTGAGGAGGAGGGCATCAAGCATGAGTTCTCTTCTCCCTACACGCCACAACAAAATGGTGTAGTGGAGAGGAAGAATAGAACTCTATTGGACATGGCAAGAACCATGCTTGATGAGTACAAGACTTCGGATCGGTTTTGGACCGAGGCGGTCAACACCGCCTGCTACGCCATCAACCGGTTGTATCTACATCGAATCCTCAAGAAGACATCATACGAACTCTTAACCGATAAAAAGCCCAATATTTCATATTTTAGAGTCTTTGGTAGCAAATGCTTTATACTTGTTTAAAAAGGTAGAAAATCTAAATTTGCTCCTAAGACTATAGAAGACTTTTTACTAGGATATGATTCAAACACAAGGGCATATAGAATCTTTAACAAGTCCTCTGGACAAGTTGAAGTTTCTTGTGACGTTGTGTTTGATGAGACTAACGGCTCTCAAGTAGAGCAAGTTGATCTTGATGAGATAGGTGATGAAGAGGCTCCGTGCATCGCACTAAGGAACATGTCCATTGGGGATGTGTGTCCTAAGGAATCCAAAGAGCCTCCAAATGCACAAGATCAACCATCCTCCTCCACGCAAGCATCTCCACCAACTCAAAATGAGGATGAGGCTCAAGTTGATGAAGGGCAAGATCAAGAAAATGAGCCACCTCAAGATGATGGCATTGATCAAGGGGGAGATGCAAATGATCAAGACAAGTAGGATGAAGAACCAAGGCCGCCACACCCAAGAGTCCACCAAGCAATCCAACGAGATCACCCCATCGACACCATCCTCGGCGATATTCATAAGGGGGTAACTACTAGATCTCGGGTTGCACATTTTTGTGAGCATTACTCCTTTGTTTCCTCTATTTAGCCACATAGGATAGAGGAAGCACTTCAAGATTCGGATTGGGTGGTGGCGATGCAAGAGGAGCTCAACAACTTCACTAGGAATGAGGTATGGCATTTGGTTCCACGTCCTAATCAAAATGTTGTAGGAACCAAATGAGTTTTCCGCAACAAGCAAGACGAGCATGGTGTGGTGACAAGGAACAAAGCTCGACTTGTGGCCAAAGGATACTCCCAAGTCGAAGGTTTGGATTTCGGTGAAACCTATGCACCCGTAGCTAGGCTTGAGTCAATTCGTATATTATTGGCCTATGCTACTTACCATGGCTTCAAGCTTTACCAAATGGACGTGAAGAGTGCCTTCCTCAATGGACCAATCAAGGAAGAGGTTTATGTTGAGCAACCTCCCGGCTTTGAAGATAGTGAGTACCCTAACCATGTCTATAAACTCTCTAAGGCGCTTTATGGGCTCAAGCAAGCCCCAAGAGCATGGTATGAATGCCTTAGAGATTTCCTTATCACTAATGGATTCAAAGTCGGAAAAGCCGATCCTACACTCTTCACTAAAACTCTTGAAAATGACTTGTTTGTATGCCAAATTTATGTTGATGATATTATATTTGAGTCTACTAACGAGTCTACATGTGAAGAATTTAGTAGGATCATGACACAAAAAATCGAGATGTCTATGATGGGGGAGTTGAAGTATTTCTTAGGATTTCAAGTAAAGCAACTCCAAGAGGGCACTTTCATAAGCCAAACGAAGTATACTCAAGACATTCTAAACAAGTTTGGGATGAAGGATGCCAAGCCCATCAAGACACCCATGGGAACCAATGGGCATCTCGACCTCGACACGGAAGGTAAGTCCATGGATCAAAAGGTATACCGGTCGATGATAGGCTCTCTACTCTATTTATGTGCATCTCGACCGGATATTATGCTTTCCGTATGCATGTGTGCAAGATTCCAAGCCGACCCTAAGGAAGCTCACCTTACGGCCGTAAAACGAATCTTGAGATATTTAGTTTATACTCCTAAGTTTGGGCTTTGGTATCCTAGGGGATCCACTTTTGATTTAATTGGTTACTCGGATGCCGATTGGGCGGGGTGTAAAATCAATAGAAAGAGCACATCGGGGACTTGCCAGTTCTTGGGAAGATCCTTGGTGTCTTGGGCTTCAAAGAAGCAAAATTCCGTAGCTCTTTCTTCCGCCGAAGCCGAGTACATTGCCGCAGGCCATTGTTGCGCGCAACTACTTTGGATGAGGCAAACCCTTAGGGACTACGGTTACAAATTAACCAAAGTCCCTCTTCTATGTGATAATGAGAGTGCAATCCGCATGGCGGATAATCCCGTTGAGCATAGCCGCACTAAACACATAGCCATTCGGTATCACTTTCTAAGGGATCACCAACAAAAGGGAGATATCGAGATTTCATACATTAATACTAAAGATCAATTAGTCGATATCTTTACCAAGCCTCTTGATGAACAAACCTTTAACAAACTTAGGCATGAGCTAAATATTCTTGATTCGAGGAACTTCTTTTGTTGACTTGCACACATAGCTCATTCATATACCTTTGATCATGTCTCTTTCATATGCTATGACTAATATTTTTTCAAGTCTATTTCAAACCAAGTCATAGGTATATTGAAAGGGAATTAGAGTCTTCGGCGAAGACAAAGGCTTCCACTCCGTAACTCATCCTTCGCCGTCGCTCCGGGCAACTCTCCATGTTTGGGGGAGAGAGCCTGAGTCCGAAGCAAGAGGACTTCGTCTTTGGTATAATCTTCACTCATATTTTATTTGCCAAAGGGGAGAAAGTAATTAGGAAAAGGGCTCTAATGACTCCGTTTTTGGCGATTCATGCCAAAGGGGGAGAAAGCATGAGCCCAAAGCAAAAGGACCGCACCACCACTAATTTTAAAAAGAGTTTTTCAATTGGTATGATTTTCAATTTGGTATCTCCTTATGTCCTTGTGTTCAAAAAGGGGAGAGAGTAGTATTTTCAAAATCAATATCTTAAAACCCTCTTGAACACTAAGAGGAGGATCTCATTTAGGGGGAGTTTTGTTTAGTCAAAGGAAAAAAGCATTTGAAACAGGGGAAGAAATTTCAAATCTTGAAAATGCTTCGCAAAATCTTA
Organism: Zea mays; assembly: GCF_902167145.1. NCBI lineage: Eukaryota > Viridiplantae > Streptophyta > Magnoliopsida > Poales > Poaceae > Zea > Zea mays. The sequence continues at coordinate 104,086,849 of NC_050104.1, read as the reverse complement.
TTCATTTACCTTTGACTATTTGCAAAAGAACTTTGAAAAGGATTTACAAAAGAATTTGCAAAAACAAAACATGTGGTGCAAGCGTGGTCCAAAATGTTAAAACAATCCATGTGTATCTTATAAGTATTTGTATTGGCTCAATTCCAAGCAACCTTTGCACTTACATTATGCAAACTAGTTCAATTATGCACTTCCATATTTGCTTTGGTTTGTGTTGGCATCAATCACCAAAAAGGGGGAGATTGAAACGGAATTAGGCTTACACCTATTTTCCTAATTGATTTTGGTGGTTGAATTGCCCAACACAAATAATTGGACTAACTAGTTTGCTCTAGTCTATAAGTTATACAGGTGCCAAAGGTTCACACTTAGCCAATAAAAGACCAAGAATTGGGTTCAACAAAGAAAGCAAGGGATAACCGAAGGCAGCCCTGGTCTGGCGCACCGGACTGTCCGGTGCACCACCGGACAGTGTCCGGTGCACCACCGGACAATGTCCGGTGCACCAGGGAACTCCAAACCAAACTCTTCACCTTCGGGAAAACTCAGAGGCGCTCCGCTATAATTCACCGGACTGTCCGGTGTACACCGGACAGTGTCTGGTGCTCCAGGAATGAAGCGACTCTGAACTCGCCAGCTTCGGGAATCCGCTCCGCTATAATTCACCGGACATGTCCGGTGCACACCGGACTGTCCGGTGAGCCAGCGGGGCAACAACTACTTCGCGCCAACGGTCACCTGCAGAAGCATTAAATGCGCGCCAGAGCGCGCAAAAGTCAGGCACGCGCGAAGTGGCGCACTGGACACTCTACAGGACATGTCTGGTGCGCCACCGGACATCCAGGCGGGCCCAGCTGTCAGAGCTCCAACGGTCGGAACCCAACGGCCTGGTGACGTGGCTGGCGCACCGGACTGTCCGGTGCACCATGCGACAGACAGCCTCCACCAAACAGCTAGTTTGGTGGTTGGGGTTATAAATACCCCCAACCACCCCACATTCAAGTCATCCAAGTTTTCAACCTTCCAATCACTTACAAGAGCTAGGCATTCAATACAAGACACACCCAAGTGATCAAATCCTCTCCCAATTCCACAAAAGCATTAGTGTTTAGTGAGAGTGATTTGTTGTGTTCTTTTGAGCTCTTGCGCTTGGATTGCTTTCTTCTTTCTCATTCTTTCTTGAGATCAATACTCACTTGTAACCAAGGCAAGAGACACAATTGTGTGGTGGTCCTTGCGGGGAAGTTCTGTTCCCGGTTGATTTGAGAAGAGAAAGCTCACTCGGTTCGAGGGACCGTTTGAGAGAGGGAAGGGGTTGAAAAAGACCCGGCCTTTGTGGCCTCCTCAACGGGGAGTAGGTTTGCGAGAACCGAACCTCGGTAAAACAAATCCGCGTGTCACACTCTTTATTTGCTTGCGATTTGTTTTGCAACTTCTCTCGCCGACTCGATTATATTTCTAACGCTAATCCGGCTTGTAGTTGTGATTAACTTTGTAAATTTCAATTTCGCCCTATTCATCCCCCTCTAGGCGACTTTCAATAAGCTTACTTATCATATTCTTTCTCTCCTTGCTACAGATGTCATGATTGTTCTTGCTTCAACTCTATCTTCTGAATCAACTTTTAGTCTTGTTGGCAGAGTGATTGAGGTGGAGATTTTGTCATGTATAAAGGATTGGAAATTAGCAGACTCACATATGCAGCACAATGTGGAGAAGGACACCAAAGAGATGGAAGTTATTCATGAAAGTATGATCCTTGAAGATGCAGCCTCTGTTTGAAAGTTTGTTTGGACTGTAACTTATTTGTTTTATGTACTATGGACTATAACGGACATTAATACTTTAATTTGGAGCCAATTGTATTCTTTTTTCTTTCTTTCTAGGATTTTCTCACGAGGTGTGAGTTTTTACCTAGAAAGGTTTTTAACGAGACAACATTGCACATTAGCTCCAAACCTAATTAAATATCTACTTTGCTGAAGTATTAATGTTATGCTTTGGAATCTGGACTTATAATTGCGAATGTGGACTTGTAGTTGTAATTGTAATATGGACTTATAGTTGTATGGTGATATGTATATGAATCTGATTATGTAATGTGAAGCTAGACTTGTATTAGATTTTGAATTGTGACTTACGTATGAATCTGGATTATGTATTGTAAATCTAGACTTGTTTCAGGCTATTAGACGGCTCGGCCTTATCTGACCTATCGTACTCACGGGCTCACGGCACGAAAAAGACTTGATTATACCGAACCTAAGTCGAAGAGACGACACGACGTGGCAGAGGCGCAGAGGCAGAGCACATCGGCTAAGCCCCGCCGCCCGCAGCCAATCACACTCCTACTACCACCAGATCCCGGATTGCAGAGGATCCCATTTCCCATTCCATCCTAGGGCTCGCGAGTCGCGTCCCCCAAAGTGAATACAGAAACCTCCAGCCCCAGGCCAATTCCTCGACCGCATCGCCACCCACCCCATCTCCATGGCTACCTCCGCCCTCGCTGCTCTGTCCGCCACCGCGGCCGCCGCCGGTAAGCGCATCCTCCTGTCGCGCCCCGCCTCCTCCTCCTCCCTCTCCTTCGCCTCCCGCCGCCTGGCCGCCGGGGCACCCCTCCGGGGGTTCCTTGGCGCGCCAATCCGGGCCGTGGCGTCGTCGGCGTCGGCGGCCCCCGCGGCGGCGGCCAAGACCATCGCGGTCGGGGACCGGCTCCCTGACGCGACGCTCTCCTACTTCGACACGTCCTCCCCCGACGGCGAGCTGAAGACGGTGACGGTCCGCGACCTCACCGCGGGGAAGAAGGTGGTGCTCTTCGCCGTGCCCGGCGCGTTCACGCCCACCTGCACCCAGAAGCACCTCCCGGGGTTCGTGGCCAAGGCCGGGGAGCTCCGCGCCAAGGGCGTCGACACCGTGGCCTGCGTCTCCGTCAACGACGCCTTCGTGATGCGCGCGTGGAAGGAGAGTCTGGGGATCGGGGACGAGGTGCTGCTCCTGTCGGACGGCAACGGCGAGCTGGCGCGCGCCATGGGCGTCGAGCTCGACCTCTCCGACAAGCCCGTGGGGCTCGGCGTCCGGTCCCGCCGCTACGCGCTGCTCGCGGAGGACGGCGTGGTCAAGGTGATCAACCTCGAGGAGGGCGGCGCGTTCACCAACAGCAGCGCCGAGGACATGCTCAACGCGCTCTGAACTCGCGACGCCATGGTTGGTTCGTCTCTTCCGGCAAGAGTTGGTTTCTTTTCCCTGAAAATAATCGTGACGGCAACGGTGGCTTGTGTTACTGCCGCCACTGTTGTGACCGGCGCTGTTACTAGTGCACTGCAGAGATGCAAGTTTCTTGCGAACATGGCTTTATAGGTCTAGCTTCATGCAATTGTTGACGCCCTCTGTTTCATGACTTGTCATGGTATGCAACTCTTGTCTGAGAATTGATCATCTGCATAGTACCACTACTATCACAGGCGTTCTCTATTATTATCAAAGGAGAGAAGGGGCCGCCCAGCCGCAAAATGGCTCCATTTTGACTGGAAGGTTGATGCTGTGATGCTCACCATGCCAAACAAATACTAGGCTCTTGATATTAGGCTGTGCACTGCAGCTGCGGCTAATTGCTATGGTTATCTAGTTTAATTGGGGATTGTCAGCGTTGCAGTGTCCTTCAAAGTTTCTTTATGCCTGCTGTCGGTCTGGTATCACATAAGTTGCTTTCTTAATGAACGCTGAAGCTAGTTTAATTGGGGATTCAGATTCTCAGGTTTTGGCGAGCAAGAGCAAGGGTCAGATGCCTCTTGGGGACGAGCAAAGGTTCTTTCGTTTGCCTTGCTGGTACCCCAGCATCTCTTGCTGTTGGTCAATTATTAATCGTGTCGTCACTGGTAATCAACACTGTAAATAGAGGTACCGTTTGGTTCACGAAATGTAACGTAAATGATAACAATAATGATTCACACTCAATTATTAACTCAATTATCAATGGTAACAAGTTTAAATAACACACTATCAGTTTCTCAGTTTCTAGTGTTGTATCTAATTACAATGGGATTTAATTAAATATGGTTTAACATTATCGTTACTATTCACATTTTGTAAAATGTGAATCAAACAATACAAGAGTTTCTTGGTATGACCATGTTAGAAAATTAGAGCTAGAGACGAGGATGACAGAGTTGAAGAGCCCATCAGAGAAATATCTCGGAAGGGTACTAGGTTGGAAAATTAAGGCCATGTTTGGTTTCTTTAGTCTAGGGACTAAAGTTTAATTAGGGGACTAAACTTTAGTCCCTAACATGTTTGGTTCTAGAGGCTAAAAATAGTAAGAATATACTAAATGACTCATAAGAAGACTAAAATAGTTTTTAACATTCTCCTGCTATTAGTATAATTAAATTAAATGAGGGGTAAACGTGGAATTAATATGGTTTAGTCCTTTTTAGCACATTTGTGAAGGCCTAAAGACTAAATCATTTTACTCCATATTTTAGTCCTAGCGTTTGGCAAAAAAGAGACTAAAGGGGTGTTTGGTTTCTAGGGACTAATTTTTAGTCCCTACATTTTATTCCACTTTAGTTACAAAATTATCAAATATAGAAACTAAAACTCTATTTTAGTTTCTATATTTATCAATTTATATACTAAAATGGAACAAAATGAAAGGACTAAACATTAGTCCCTATAAACCAAACACCCCCTAAATAAGACTAAAAACTATAGACTAATCTTTAGTCCCTCTAACCAAACACCCCTTAAGTTTTGGGTTCTGAACTACGCCCTGAACCTGGAACCTACTTTCATCATTCTTGAAATTCGCCTTCAGTGAGTGCTTCAACGTAGCACAAACTTAAGCACCTTGAACGTTGTGTCTCTTTTTTTCCCGTGTGAAGCCTACTTCAGAGTATCTCCAACAGTTTAGTAAAAAGGTTCCTAAATCACAATTTAAGGAGTTAATAGAAAAAACATATCTCTAATGGTACTGTAAACGATGTTGCTAAATTTATGAAGTCACTACTTTTTGCTTCCTCGTTGCTACATGTAGCAAGCTGCAAGGGACTCCGGAAAGCACGTTGCGCACAAAATGGATCACAAAATCTGTTTTAGGCGCCTTCTTTTTTCTCTTTCCCGCATTGTTTCTCCTCACGTTCCTAGACTCCTAGTCGTCCGCCAGACAAGTTCGCCGCCACACCTTGTCGGAGTGATGCACCTTTCGTTGTTTGGAGTCCGATGGTACACCCAGGGTTACCCCTCGCGGTGCTTTTGGGTAGGACAATGTTGTTGACTGTAACTCAATGGTTCGTGCGGGACGCACGAGATGCGACAGATGATTTTCTGCAGGCTCGGACCGCTTGGAGAGGCGTAATACCCTACTTCCTGGTGTGGATCTTTATGTGGTAGGTTACAAGGGAAGTCTTCAGGATGGAGAAAAGCTAATGAGATAGGTAGATGATCGATGAAAATGATGGGGTACCCCTAGACCTTGTATACTCGACCGTGTGGCACTATATGCGTACGTGACGATTATGTATACCCTAAATAATAGTGAACCGACTAAACTGATCTTCCTACAATCTTGCACCCTAAATAATCGTCGACGTAAGCTTCCACCCACTTGCCCCAGTGATCGGCTAAGCATGTTTGGATGATGTTGGAACTTGCTCTCTTGGGCAAGTTGATCCAACGGGAGAGTGAAAGCAACGAGAACAAGGTTTGGCAATAGCTCTGTTAATCCCGCCTCTCAAGGGCACTGTACGAGGGTATTTATAGGTGCCTGAGTGCCCAACGTCTCAATGTAAGGACGCATGTACCCTCAGGCACCTGGTCTATCCCCGGAATATTCCTATAAAGGAGGGTTACAGACTGTCATTACAGAAAAACTATTACAAATCGGGCCCGTAACACACTTCTCCGTGCGGGGCCTATTACAATGGGCCGAATCCCATGTGTGCCTCCAGGTCGAGTGAGGACGTGGGACGGGGCGACGTCGTCGTAGGCCTTCGTCTTGTAGTGTAGAAGACGAAGGGTGGACCTCGCCGGTCGTTCTGCTTCCTGTTGGCACAGCGAGATAGACGAAGGCTAGAGCGAAGGGTAGCGTCTTCGCCTTCGCCCCAACAGATGGCTCTCTGGTAAGTTGCTCCTGCGTTCTTGAGGCCAACGACATGGAGGTATAGCAGAAAGCTCCAAACGGGGTGATGAAAGCAGTCTTCTCCTCATCTTCTTTTGCCAGGCTGATCTAATGGTATCCAGAATAGAAATCTAGGAAGGACAACATAGAACAGCCAGCAGTCGAGTCGATTACCTGATCTATTCTAGGGAGCCCGAAGGGATCCTTCGGACAATGCTTGTTGAGATCAGTATAGTCGACGCACATGCGTCAATCCACTTTATTCTTTTTGAGTACAAGAACAAGATTTGCTAACCACTCAGGATGCATCACCTCCCTAATGAACCCCGCAGTCACTAAGCGGGCTAACTCGACGCGAATAACTTCTATTTTATCAGACGTGAAACGACATAGCTTCTGTCGAATCGGCCTTGCTTGAGGATAGACCTTCAATTTGTGCTCGACCAGTTCTGTTGGGACTCCTGGCATATCCGCAGGTTGCCATGCAAATACGTCTCGGTTATCTTGCAGGAACCGGACGAGCGCGCTTTCCTATTTGTCTTCAAGGCTGGAACTGATGATGGCAGTCTTGCCCTCTCGGTGAATCCCAGGTTGATCCTCTTAGTCTCCCAGTCGGCCGTATAGAGGTCACGGCTTGAGCTTCGTTAGTGGGTATTGTGAGATCTTCCTCCGGCTTGATGTCTGCCTGCATGGGGGAAGCTATCGGGGGTCCGGGTGTGAGGGCTGCCTGGATGGCTCCCCGAAAGCACTCCGCGGCGCCTTGGAAGTCAGCACGCACGGTGATGATTCCTTAAGGCCCCGGCATCTTCAATATCATATATGAGTAGTGTGGAATGGCCATGAACTTTGCCAGTCCTGATCTGTCGATAATGGCGTTGTACCCGCAGTTGAAGCGTGCCACCTCGAACCTCAGGAACTCAATTCTGTAGTTCTCCGGAGTCCCAAAGGTGACAGACATGTAGATGTGCCCGAGTGGGTACTCTCCTTCGGTCGGCACGATACCGAAGAAGGGTGTATCTGACTCGGTGAGGTCTTTGAGTGCAACTCCCAAGGCTAGGAGTGTCCGGGGGAAGGTGACGTTAATGCTACTTCCCCCGTCTACTGGTACTTTTTTCACCCTGCTCTCTCGGATCACTGGATCAACGAGGAGCGGGTACTTGCCGGGGTGGTCGAAGTTGAGCCACTGATCCGCTCGGCTGAAGGTTATTGCATGCTCTGACCATCGATAAGGAGCTGGGGCACTGGTGGTTGTCGCCAGGACCTGCCGGTCGTTGAGCTTCTGCTGCCTTCTGTTCTCCTGCGATCTGTGTCCTCCGAAGATGACGTTGACCTAGGGATGGCAACGAGCACATTTTACCTGTGTGCCCGTGGGTAAAAACCCTATAGGGTGCGGGTTTGGGTGTGAGTTTGTACCTGTGGGTACGAGTACGAGTTTGATTCTCAACCCGACGAGTTTTTTCTCGTGGGTATGAAAATGTTGTACCCGTGCCCGCAGACCCGCATACCCGCGTGTGTGTCTGTGTAGACTGTAGAGCACATGCATCTCAATTTAGTGCACCCCGAAAGCTTTGAGCGAGCGGAGCCAATCAAATGATATAAAAGAAGACTACAGGCGCCAGGGAACTCGTAGAACTTTTGGCTAAGATCGATACATGTTTTTATCAGTTTAATATATATTTATTATTCTGTGCTATCAGTTTAATAAATATTTATTATATGACTGTCCCCGCGGGTGTACCCGCGGGTGCCATAAACCCGCGGGTAGCGGGTTTGGGTAACATACGCTACCCGTCGCGGGTAGCGGGTGCGGGTACGGGTTTAACATTAATCTCGCGGGTACGGGTTTATAATCTCTGTACCCGCAGGTTTTAAACCCGTTGCCATCCCTACGTTGACCTCCCTGTCAACGCGTGAGAATGCTCCACCCCCTCCCCCTTCTAGTTGCTGAGGCTGCTTGGGCTCGCCGGGCCCTTCTCGTGGTGGGGGAGGTGGTAGAGGCTGGAACGGTCGGCCGTGTCCGTCGGAGTGCTTGAAGTCCCTACAGTTCCGTAGGGTGTGGCACATGTCCTTGTGGTACGGGCACTGGGCGTCGAGGATGTCATCCAGTGTCCGTTCGCCTCCATGGGGCGCACCTCGGGCTCGAGCGACGGGTGGTCCGACGGCATGTACCTACTCACGAGGCCTCTTCTCCCAGCGCCTGTCAGGTTGCTGGTTCGTGTCGCGCCGTGGTGCCGGTGGTGCAGGTTTCGTACCTCCGATGAGGTCCTAAGCCCGCTCGTCAGCGGTGATGTAGAGGTCTGCCTCTCGGAACAGTTGTTCAGAGGTGGTCGGCGCTTTCTGCTGTATGGCTCAGACGAAGGCTGAGTCATTAGATCCCCGGTAGAAATCTTCAATCACCGTTGTCTCGGTGACTTCGGGGATGTAGTTTCTCATGGTCTGAAACCTGTTGAGGTATGGCCGAAGTGTTTCATCGCCCAAGCGCCTGATGGATTTGAGGTCCTATGGATGCACCGGCTTGTCAGAGAGGGACTGGAAGTTGGCGATGAACCACCGACTGAAGTCGCTCCAGTCGTCGATGCAGTGTCGTGGCAGATGTCGTAGCCACTGCAGCGCATCTTGTCCAAGGACGATGGGCAAATATGCTGTCATTACGTCTTCTGTTGCCCTGGCGGCCCGGGCGGCGGTCGTGTAGACGGCCAACCAGCCCCGGACCAACCAGCCCCCCGGGTCCTGCTTAGGCTCGTACTTGTCGACGTTGGAGACTTTGAAGTTAGGGGGCCACTGGATGGCCCGGAGACGCAGAGTAAGTGCGGAGGCTCCGCATGTTTCCTCATGTCGGCGTTCATGGTGTCGATCTTAGGGAGGGGAGTCGGTGATGTGTCGTATTGACCGTCCCCGGATCGGGCCACTAGTTGAGGCCGCAGCGGACTCAACCCGGGTGGCGTGACTTCGAGTCGGGACGCCGTGGTCCCGGTCATACTCCTCTCGGCGCCTTATCTCGTTTTCATGTCGTCGGTCGCATGAAGCGTTGATGGAGCTCCACGCGTCTCACCGACTGTTGATGGCATGTCGTAGGTCACTCGGGGTATGAGCAATAGGTAGAAGGTGATTAGCTGCCCAAGTAAGCACCCGCCGATAACCTTCAGCGTTCGGAGTTCACGGGAGGCCATCAGCTATCTGGGCCAGCACTCCCCCGACTTCGCTTGGCGTGTTCATTGCGCGGGCAAAGTCAAGGTTCATGTTTCGAGCAAAGACGAGATTCTCTCGGCGCAACCTTGCGCCCTGCTCGGCTTGTTCTCGCTCTCGGTCTTGAGCTTGTCGGCGATCACGCCGGCGAGAATTCTGCCTTTATCAGTATACTCGCTCGTCAGGAGTTTCTCCCACTTCTGAAACTTCATCCCGGGATACGGGCTGCGTTGGGTCCCACTCCCCGGCCTCGTGATGTCGCCGAACATTCCGGTGTCTGTTCTTTCGGCGCCGTGCTTCACGCTGGGGAGGTTCTTCCCCTTGCACGGTCGGCTCGTCGTCGGAGATGGGAGATGGTTCCAATCTCCCCCTGATGAAGAGGATGTCGGGGTAGAAAGAAGTTGCTGTGAGGGTGTGCTTCTTTCCGTCCTCCTCTGAGGGCAAAGGTGCCAGAAAGATAACTCAGCGAAACTCCATCCCCTTTCTCGAAACGCTTGCCTCTTTATTTCTTGTAATCCGCGTCCACTCCTTTGTGGGCAAAGTGGGCAGCGGAGTTCTTCGAGCAGGTAAATTCCTGATTTTTGGCTTGCAAGAGGTAATCTTCGCTCGAGGCGCAGGAGGCTGCGCTGTCCGTTGTCTTGCTCCAGCTTTCCTGGGGATCTCCGGGGAAAACCTCTTCTCCGGTGGATCTGCTATGCGGTGCAGAGTTCCTTCCTCATCTGCTATGGACAAGATGGTTCCGAAGCAGAACACGGATCCAGGCGAAGAGCGATCTTGCACTGGGATGTGACGGCCATTGAGCTAGCTTGGGTCAACGACACACCCCTACCTGGCGCGCCAGTTGTCGGTGTTTAGAGTCTGACCGCACACCCAGGGTTACCCCTCGCGGTGCTTTTGGGTAGGACAGTGTTGTTGACTGTAACTCAATGGTTTGTGCGGGGCGCACGAGATGCGACAGATGATTTTCTGTAGGTTTGAGTCGCTTGGAGAGACGTAATACCCTACTTTCTGGTGTGGATCTTTATGTGGTAGGTTACAAGGGAAGTCTCCAGGATGGAGAAAAGCTAATGAGATAGGTAGATGGTCGATGGAAATGATGGGGTACCCCTAGGCCTTATATACTCGACCGTGGGACACTACATGCGTACGTGATGATTATGTATACCCTAAATAATAGTGAACCGACTGAACTGATCTTCCTACAATCTTGCCGACTTATCCCTAATCCGCCCCGATATTCAAGGGCGCTGCACGCGGGAAAGTCGGGTGGGCGCTACGGATAGCGCTCGAGTCTGACGGGTTGCTTGGGCCTGAGTCTGCTTCTTTCTCGTGTCGGCCCACTCCGCCAGCAGTTCTGTTCCGGCCCACGAAGGGATGGCCTTGCGAGGTAACTGGCCCAAAGCCTCCCGCGAGGCCTTCTTGCTTTCTAGTGGACCCAGGGGATATCTGTACCCCATAGCACCGCCCTCCCACCCACTCTCTGAAGTCGTGTCGCCCTGCCGTCTGGCCTCTGGTCATGCCGCCCTCCTGTCGCTCGATTGACGCTGCGCTGCCCTCTCGGCCTCAGACAATTCTGAAGCTCCCCCGCCACCGCCTTGTCAACAAAAGACCGAATTCTCCGCAAGACCAACCACAAAGATAAAAAGCTCTTGCTAGCTTTAGAATGAATGGGAGTCAAAACTCCACGCTTAAAAGATCACAAGAGGTAGCACACACTTTCTCTCAATGATTCTTATAAGGCATTATCACTAAACGCACACGAGTAGCTCTTTCTTGCTTGATCTCTCTTTTTTGTGGCACCTGTGAGGTTTTGATGTGAATACCCAACTCTTGTGTATGATATGGATCAATGAATCAATTTGAGTGGGCTGGTTGGGGTCCCTTTTATAGCCTCCAACCACCCATATAGCTGTTATGCCCTGTCTGCCTGTTCTGCGCACGGGCAGATGGTCTGTGGCTTAAGCCCGAACGGTCCGCGACCCTCTCAACGGTCGGTTCTGACAGCTCAATGGATACGCCTGACAGATCAATGGCTATCTGCCTCGGTGACACCACGCGGACGGTCTGCCCTTAGTCCCGGACAGTCCGTGCCAGCTCTAAAATTCCTTTTGCTCAACTTGTCACCTTTGGGCTGAACCAGATCTTCACATGCAAACGGTCCGTGAATTTTAGTCGGCCGGTTGGCACTTTATAGCCGGACGGTATGCGATTTTAGCCAAACTATCCACGATTTATAGTTCCTATCCGAAGTCATAATGGTGTCGCGGACGATCCGCCAGAAGGGTCTGGACGGTCCGCACTTGACGATTTCAGAACTTGAGTTTCTGACTTGTTGTTGATCTTTGAGCAATCTTCTCCAAGTTGCTTTGGCTAAACTTGAGAGAGATCCTATGACTTAGAAAAATATCTCAAGTGGATTTCCATCTAGTCTAAGTCATGGACCAGGAACATTTTGATTCTTTAACTCACATTTTTTCTTTCGCTCAGACTAGCTCCAAAATAGCGAGATGTTTGTAAGGAAAATGGACCAGTGCCATTTGGATAAATAGGTTTTGGTGTTTGATGATCAACATAACCTGTGGACTAATGTGTTTGCTAGTGTTTATGTTTGTAGTTCATAGGATGCTAAAGTGATTTGGACTAAGGCGCTGAGGAAAGCAACACCTCAAAAAAAGACATTATGAAGATCACAAGAGAAGATCAACAAGTATCAAGCAAAGTCTAGTAAACGAAAAAATGTGTTGCCACGGGCGGACTGTCCGGTCGAGGACACCTGACTGTTCGGTGGCACACCGGACAGTCTGGTGCTACACGCCGGACTGTTCGGTGCACCAAGGAACAGTAGCCCAACGACTAGTTCCTGGTGGCACTGGTGGATAGAAGCCACCGGACTGTCCGGTGTGACGTCCGTACTGTCTAGTGTAAAAGCCTCCACTGCCAACGATCACATGCGGTGTCAGATCCAATGACCAGGCACACCGGACAGGGGCACATGACTGTTCGATGACTCCACCGGGTTGTCCGGTGTGCCGCAGAGAGCAACAACTTTTCTCCAACAGCTAGAATTCGCCCAACCGGGCATTTCAAGGTGTGGGAGCCCAAGCAACATACCAAGGCATAGTATAGACATTTCCAAGTGCTCATACACCCAAGTGCTTAATAGAATCACTCGTTGATTAGCGTAGGTGCTTTGCAAAGTGCTTAGATTAGTTAGACCGCTTTAGCGCTTGCTCTAGGTGAATCCTAATTAGTTGAGTGAGTTTAGAAAAACCACACAACCCCTCGGCTCTTGCGTGAGCCGTTGTAATTGTATCGAGTGGGCCGACGAGACCGTGACAACCGAGTTTGTGTCACGCCCGCCACCGTGTACCAGAGGGAACGAGGCCCGGTGCGTTTCGGCCGGAAGCTCGATAGTGGAGACGGCGGGGAGCGTCCGAGAGGAGCCAGAAGCGGAGCACCACTTGCTCGTGGAGAAGGCCCACGACTCTCTATTCGTCCGTGATTGCACCTAGGGGTGCCATTCCAAACCCGCACCCGAACCCATCGGGTTTCAGGTCACCAACAAGATTTTACTTAGTATATACTTTTAAACAATAATTGAACTATAAGTAATGTAGTATCATCAATAATTGAGTTATATCTATGGATTTTAAGCCTTCTCACGTTGAGAAGCAACAAAACATTTCATGAATCTTTAGTCAAGTTACTTACTAAAATAATTACTATAATATCTTAATCATTTTTGTGCAAAATAAAGAATAAACCAAATTTCGGATCGGGTGGGGTCACACACGTGTTGAAATATAAACCCGCACCTATACTTGTAAAACTTCAGATCAGATGTGGGGTACACCCGTGGATCAAAATCTTGACCCACACCCACACCCATAGGGCCGAGTACCTCTCGAATTTTGGATTTACGAGTTAAATTGCCACCCCTAAGCGCTCGAACTCAAAGACAGTAAGATGTTACTCTACATCAAGGGTTGAGAGTTAGGCCAATAAAGAGCACAACATAATACGGAGGACAAGTAGTTAAAAAGACTCGTTATGGCTTGATCAAGATTAGGAACCTGCTGCTGGTTAGAGGTCGAGTCTGTGAGCTAGAGTGTCAGTCAGCGAAAATGCGAGATTTTAGTGTGACTAAGTGTTTGAGTCTATGAGTGTGAGAACAAAACAATGGGTTGTAATAATTTTGAACAATTAAATTCGAAAATATGTTGGCAGTACTCATTTTTTTGGTTTCTAAGGCTTTCCATGGGGTGACCCATTTGAACACAGTGGAGATAAAATACGGTCCGTGTGATACGGTTGGCAACAGGTTGTGCTTTCACCGGATTTGTGTAGAGGGGGTAACGAATCACGATAAAAATGGTTCTTCACAAAATGGTAGGGCACTAATAAATTTTAGTTCAAAATAAATAGAAATAGACTCGATCCTAATCCGATTTGATACTTAAATTTTATAGTGTAAAATTTAGAGCCTAGTGTCGCCCCTAGATTTGTGGCGAGTCCTTGCCAGGTGACCCATTTGCTTGTACATATACCATCTGTTTGGTTCCTTGACTAGGCAGAGCCAGGTTCAGAAGCTCATGCAGACCGAGCCAAGCCTGTATAAGTGGATGCAAGTAATATTTTCTATGGCTGTTTGGTTGACTGTACATAACCAGCCAGGATTTGGTGGGCACGTGTTTGGTTGAATCATCCATTTGAGTGTACATGCGATATGTTTGTTGGGGCGTGTTATTAGATCTTTGACAGGATTTCACTAATGTACAAGAGACGATTTATACAAGTACAATATTTATACAAATCTGACAAATTTGTAACTAGAATTTAGTAATTTACACAAGTCGGCTAGTTGTAACAACATAAAAATTCCAGTCTAAATTATATATGTTGGGGACTTGTTCTCAAATGCTATGAATCAAGAACAAGGCAACACAAAATGTTAAATGTTAATATCCTTCGTCCTTTTAAGCATTATTTCCCTAAGGATATAATGATTTTTGGACGAAGGTTATGAATGACATACCTTCATAAACATAAAATATAATAATGAAGAAGGAATCATATGAAACATAAAAATAACATAAACAGTTGTGTATTATTATCGACTCATTTCCATTTTATTATAACGGGAAGATAAAAATGATATCAAATTACAAGTGTATCTTCAGCTCGTAAGAAGGTAAAAGTACAAGTGTGACGCAAAAGTCAATGCCAAAACCAGTGTGTCCAGTAAAGGGATACTGTTCAACTATTTATAGGCACGGGTCGCAACCCATGGAAAATTACAATAATGCCCTTTATATTTATCAATAACTTTATGATAACTCCTCGAGGTCTAATCTGGTTTTTCATCTTTAAGTCGGTTTCCTTTTCCGCCGCTATTCCGAAGCTCTTCTACACACAACTTCGTCTCTGCGCCAACCTTTGTGCTTCTTCGTACCGTGGCTCTGATCCGAGTCCGAAGGTACCTGTTAATGTACTTTACTCCAGAAACATTGTTAAATCATGTTTTTGAGGACCTTCGGAAGCCGAAGGCCCCCAACAGTAGCCCCTCGCAATATTAATTTGTCAGAATGATAAATTCAGATTGCGAAATGGACGAAAGCTATAAGCCGAAGGTCCGAAAAAACACCTTCCTTTTGCTAGAATAGCAACAGTCATTGGCAAATGGGGCCCTCCAGTCTCCGACATAATGGGTTTATAAATACGGGCTCGCCACAATTTACCCGGCACGCTTTCTTGCCATCTGTTTTACCTGCTCAAATAGTTTTCTGCTTATCAACATTTGGTTGCTTCCCTAGTTTTAAGCTTTGGAAGCGAGAGGCAAAAATTCCGAAGGGATGTCTAAGGAGAAGAAGGTTGCTGCCGAAATGAAGTTGAGTATTTCTGAAGAGATGCATCTGGGTTTTCTTCGATCTATGTCGAAGACTAATACAGAAAAGATCACTAAATAAATTTTGGAAGGTTTATCTGAAGATACTGGTGATAGCGACAGTTATGATGCGGATAGTGGTGGTGAAGACTCCGAAGATCGACCTTGGCGGCCAAGCCATGCGGTTTTCGGCAAATCAAGTATTAAAGAAAATCATCTTGTCAACATGAGGGGAAGATATTTCCGGGATTTGTCTGTTGTAAGGGCCGACGAAGGAGAGAAGACTTGCCCAACTCCTGAGGAAGATGAAGTCGTAATATTTTGAAGCTTCTTGAAGGCTGGACTTCGATTCCCCCTGAGACGTTTTGTTGTGGAGGTGCTGAGGATATTTGAAATCCATCTTCACCAACTTATCCCTGAAGCAATCATAAGGATGAATATCTTTGTGTGGGCTGTGAGGAGCCAAGGCTTGGAACCTGATGCAAAAAGCTTCTGCAACATGCACGAATTGTTATACGAGACAAAACCCTGGGGTAAGGAACAATATCACAACAACTTTGGCTGCTGCAGCTTCGGCTCTCGGTCTGGGTCAAGCTGCCCAGTGCCAACCTTTCGAAAGAGATGGCCCGGCGACTGGATGACGGAATGGTTTTACGTGAAAAATGACTTGAAATCTCGAGAGGATATAAAGAAGATCATTATGCATCCCATCTGGCAACGCTTCGGCCTGCGAAGGCCGAAGGTGGAAATGAATGAAGCAGCCGAAGAATGCCAGAGAGCCTTCGGAGTTGTTTGCTCTTTTATTGGTACAAGGGATTTAACTCAAGAACACATTGCCTTCAGAGTGTGGCCTCTTGCAGATAATTGGGAAATGCCGAAAGAAACTGTTAAAGAGACTGACGAAGGTGGGCTAGTCCGGTTGAAGTATACATTCAAGTACGGAGACAAGTTTGTTGAGCCAGATGATGATTGGTTAAAGAGTATTGAGACTGTAAGTGACGAATTGCTTGGGGTATATTCGAAGGCCGAAGACACTGCATTGTCAGCGACCTTCGGAGGCCGAAAAAGGAAAAGACTCAACCGGGTATTTGATGCAATCGGGTTCGTCTACCCCGACTATCGTTATCCCATTCGAGGGCAGAAAAGAAAAGGCACAACTTCTGCGAAAGAAGAAGCTGCAGCTGCTCCTAGTGAGCCAGCACCGAAAAGAAAAAGGATAAAGGTTCTCACACATCGGCCACGCTATATTGAACCAGCCTCAGTGCCTGAGTTCACCGGAGAGGCCTCTTCGGCCACCGAGGCTGAAGAGCCAACTCTGCTGCCAGAAGTCGCAGAAATGGCCGAAGTGCCAGCGACAGAAAAGATAAAAGAACCAGAGACGGAAGAAGCAAAAGCATCAGCTGAGGGAGTGAAGGCATCAGGAATTTTAAGTCCTTCAGAAGAAATTGAGGCATCAAAAATCAAGAAGGGGCCGACAGTGACCCCAAAAAGGAAAAGAATGGTTAATGTGTTAGATGTTTTGGAAACAATTAAACTTCCAAGCACAACCCCAAAGAAAACTGCTGAAACTTCCGAGGTACTTGCTGAAGTGTCTGTTGCTGAAGCTCCGAAGCAACAGACTGGAGTTGAAACTGGGCCTTCAGAACCAACCAAGGTAATACCTTCGAAAGCAGAAGAAGTAAAAATTGTAAAGGCAACCGAAGAAATGAAAATGTCAGAGCCAGCTTCGGTCGAAGAAATTGATACCGCCGTCCCCGAAGCATCTTCCAAAATATATGACTATATCGTGCGACATGCTTCGGGGAAAAAGTTATCGAAAGGAGAAATTTTTGAAGCTCACCACTATGCCAAAGAATTGAAATATCCGAAGGGGGCACTAGTGTTCAATGGGACGAACGAAGAAGATTTCCTATACTGCCTCCCAGACAACAAAGAATTATCCGTCTGTCGGGAGATGGCTAGAAGTATGGGGTTTCCGAAGCTCGAAGCTGGCTTATGTGCTATGACGAAAGAAGATCTCGCAGATAGCCTAGCGTATAATAGCCTGAAGGTATGGGAATTAGACATTTGAAAATTTTATAATTCGTAATTCATTCTTTTATTCTTATACGAACTCTTTTTCATATAGGGTTTAATTCTAAGCAACGCATTGAGAGCACAAAAGAGTGCCGAAGACGAGAGCTATGAAATTGCGTTCAACAATCTTCGATCAGAAGTTATTAAACTGAGAAACGAAGCTCTGGAAAAAGATAAAATTCTGCTTTCATTGATAGACAAGGTAAAAAAGGACGAAGCTGCTTCGAAGGCCCAGACCGAAGCTCAAAAACGTGAAATTAAAGATCTTCAGAAGCAACTAGCTAGAGCTAAAGAAGAACGTATACTTGAAGAGACAAAACGAGAGCTTAGTGACCAATTGGCCAATCATTTGGAGATAAGTGTTAAGGAGCTTCGTGCATCCCAGAGAAAATGCTATGTTAAATCCATAGAGTGCGTCAAGAAAATAAAATCCAGCTTCGCCAGCGTTGGTGCATTCTCTAGCGAGGAGAATTTTTCAAGAGGCAATGCTGAAGGTCCACTGGAATGGATCAGCCACGAAGCAGAGGCCTTCGAGGAAATTCTGAACAGCCGCGGCGACATCTGCGCTTTTTCGGGTGCTAGAGGAATTGCTACTGTTTTGGAGAAGAAAGGCTGCGAGCATGTAAAATCTTTAGCGGAGTCCGAAGCTACTTTGTCTACTGACGACATTAAAGACCCCTCACCCGAAGCAAGCATGGTCGGCGGGAAATTCTTCACCGATATCTGGGATAACGGCGGCCGAGAATTGGCGCAAGAAATTATTCAAAGGAGCGAAAAAGGCATCCATGATGCTAGAAAAGTAGCGGAAGCTGCCGAGAAAAGTACAGAGCCCGAAGGGCACATAGGTATTAATTAGCGGTTTTTATCATGCTGTAATTTTTAATTCCAGACTCTGTTCTCGGTTTGTAATAGTAATATAGCCGTATCTTTTCTTCCCTCAGAAGCTACCGAGGCATCTCCGGGCCCCCACCCGAAGGGGGACGATGAAATTAGAAAAATGGCCGAAGCCATTATGGACAAGGTTGTCAACCAAATATTGAACGAAGCTGCAGAGATAGTGCTTAAAGAGGATTGAATGCCATTGTGGAAACATTTGAAACGTAAAAATGTGTAATATATTGTAACTTTAAATGTAATATACAATCTATTTATAGTTTAATTCTTTACGATGCATGAAACTTTGCATACGTACCATTTTTTGAGCCTTCGGCGAAAAAACACCTTCCCTTCTTTTCATGCTTCGTGAAGAAAATCCTTTCTAAACCATAAGAATTTGCTTACTTCTCTGATGAAAAAATGTCCAAGCTTCGTGAAATATTGTTCGAAGCTGCAAAAAAGATTTGTCTTGTGCCTTAGCACGAATTTCTCTTTTCCAAAATATGTTCCGAAGGTCAACACTGTATCCCCTTCTTGTTCCAGATGCATTATGCTGTATGATGCTTATGTTATGCAGAATGATATTTGTGCCGCAGATACATATCCCTGTAATAAAGCACACACAGTTTTTATATCAGCGCTGACTTTTCGCTGTAAGCCTCCCTTAGGAGCTTCTTCGCCTTTTACTTTCAGCGGAATCAGCGTTTATTTTTCGCTGTAAGCCTCCCTTAGGAGCTTCTTCACCTTTTACTTTCAGCGGAATCAGCGTTTATTTTTCGCTGTAAGCCTCCCTTAGGAGCTTCTTCGCCTTTTACTTTCAGCGGAATCAGCGTTTATTTTTTGCTGTATGCTTAGAAAACTTACAATGCGCTCCCTTAGGAACGACTTTTTACTACTTCGAACAATTTGTACTGTGTCCGTTAGATCAAATTTTTGATAATACAAAGGTCCTTCAAATCAGTATAAGTCCGTATGCTTCGGCAACTCAAGCCTATGGAAAAAACATATTTTTATTATGGTAAAAGACGAAAGTATTACAAGGAATTGAAATTCAATTAAAGACATTTAAATTCTTCATAATTGTTCCTTATTAACAAAAGGGGAATAGCGAATGTAGAAAATGCAAAATAACTGCTGTGGAGGTAGGATATTTGTCAATAAATGTGCTTCGACTCTGGCACAGTGCTGTTGACTGTGCGAGCTTCGGACTCCTCTCTGAAATCCCTCTGAAGATGATTGTGCTGACTCCCTTCTGGCTGTTGTCCTCGCTGGATCGGCGGTGGCGGTGGAGGTTGCTGCCAAGATGCTTGGGGTTGACTCGCCGAAGCAACAGAAACTGCAGGGTGGTTGCCTACATATTCTGGAATATAAGGTGAGTGATACGAAGCAGTATGCATGACCTGCTTCGGCTGACTCTGTTGCGCTGCTGCTTCCGCTATTTCTTTCTGCTTCTGGATGGTAACATGGCACATCCTGGTAGTGTGGCTCTTGTCTTCTCCACAGAATAAGCAATATATTTTTCTTGGCTGGTCTCCGAACCTTCCCCCGAAGCCCCTGGCGCCTCTGCCCCTTGGCGCTGGCGGCCGAAAAGAACTCTGCTGTTGGGCCGAAGCTTGTGAAGAGTGTTGTGGCCTTTGCTGCTGGCTTCCTCGATCATCAGTTTGAGCAGAGTTATGGATTGACCTAACATGCCTCGGGTGAAATCTTCCTCCGAAGCCCCTGGTCATTTCAGAGAACCTGAATGCTTCCTCCCTTCTTTGGCGGAAGTCATTGTCAGCTCGAATGTATTCGTCCATTTTCTGGAGCAGCTTCTCCAACGTTTATGGTGGCTTCCTGGCAAAGTACTGCGCTGATGGTCCCGGCCGAAGCCCCTTAATCATGGCCTCAATGACAATTTCATTGGGCACTTTTGGCGCTTGTGCCCTTAGGCGCAGAAACCTCCGGACATACGCCTGAAGGTACTCCTCATGGTCCTGGGTACACTGGAAGAGAGCCTGAGCGGTGACTGGCTTCGTCTGAAACCCTTGGAAGCTAGTTATCAGCATATCCTTTAATTTCTGCCAAGAAGTGATTGTCCCTGGCCGAAGAGAAGAGTACCAAGTCTGAGCAACACTCCTGACGGCCATGACAAAAGATTTTGCCATGACTGTCGTATTGCCACCATACGAAGATATGGTTGCTTCATAGCTCATTAGGAATTGCTTCGGGTCTGTGTGACCGTCATACACAGGGAGTTGGGGTGGCTTGTAAGACTGTGGCCATGGTGTAGCCTGCAATTCTGTTGAGAGAGGAGAAGCATCATCAAAAGCAAAGTTTCCATGATGGAAATCTTCGTACCAGTCATCCTCATTGTGGAAGCCTTCCTGATGAAGCTCTCTGCGTGGAGGCCTTCGGCTTTGATCATCTTGAACAAGATGACGAACCTCTTCAGAAGCTTCGTCTATCTGTCTCTGAAGATCAGCTAGACGAGCCATCTTCTCCTTCTTGCGTTGCACCTGTTGCTGAAGGATCTCCAGGTTGTGGATCTCCTGATCTAGGTCATCCACCGGAGGTGTTGGACTAACAGCCTTCCTCTTCTGGCTTCGGACCTCTCTGAGAGAAAGGACATCCTGATTGGGATCCAGCGGCTGTAAAGTACCAGCCCCTGTCGCTGAAGCTTTTTTCGGCGGCATGACGAAGGTGATGCTTGCCGAAAGTGTTCAAGATTCAAAAAATGGAAGTGAGTTCACCGGAGGTGGGCGCCAATGTTGGGGACTTGTTCTCAAATGCTATGAATCAAGAACAAGGCAACATAAAATGTTAAATGTTAATATCCTTCGTCCTTTTAAACATTATTTCCCTAAGGATATAATGATTTTTGGACGAAGGTTATGAAGGACATACCTTCATAAACATAAAATATAATAATGAAGAAGGAATCATATGAAACATAAAAATAACATAAACAGTTGTGTATTATTATCGACTCATTTCCATTTTATTATAACGGGAAGATAAAAATGATATCAAATTACAAGTGTACCTTCAGCTCGTAAGAAGGTAAAAGTACAAGTGTGACGCAAAAGTCAATGCCAAAACCAGTGTGTCCAGTACAGGGATACTGTTCAACTATTTATAGGCACGGGTCGCAGCCCATAGAAAATTACAATAATGCCCTTTATATTTATCAATAACTCTATGATAACTCTTCGAGGTCTAATCTGGTTTTTCATCTTTAAGTCGGTTTCCTTTTCCGCCGCTATTCCGAAGCTCTTCTACACACAGCTTCGTCTCTGCGCCAACCTTTGTGCTTCTTCGTACCGTGGCTCTGATCCGAGTCCGAAGATACCTGTTAATGTACTTTACTCCAGAAACATTGTTAAATCATGTTTTTGAGGACCTTCGGAAGCCGAAGGCCCCCAATAATATAGGAATATTATCAGCTACTGAACCAGCTACTATCAAGTCTGACATAGATACCAGATCTCAGCCAAGAACTACCAATACTACTGCAAATCAGAAGAAGAACGGATTACCTAGAAGGAGTGTCACAACAGCGAGAGGGAGGAGACGTGAGAGGGGAGAGGAGACGACGGCGAAACCCTAGCGCGAGGAGAGCGCGACGGATGGATTTGTCTAGCTCGAGCGCGAGGAGAGCGCGACGGTGGCCGAACGTAGCCTGGTTCACGTGGAATGTGCCTTTTGGCCGTATCCCACGGCCTGGTTGAGGCCAATATTTTGCACGAGTCTGACCTGATCCAGACTTACATCCAAGCAACCAAACACATGAAGTTGTCTAATTTTTGTATCTGTAGAGCTTTGCACGTGCGCACGGATCTAACCAAACACATGGATATGCTCCCGCCTGCAGCCCCGTTCCGCTGCGATGGGCGTGCCGTTCATCGGCCCGACCACACAACATTCCCAGCGGCGCCCTGTGCTCCTCCCGTTAGTTATCATCTACCGGGCATCCGCCGCGCGGCGCGCGCTGCCGAAAATCACTGCGCATAGCGGGCCCGCGCTCAGCCCCCTCCCCTCGGCCTGCTGTACAAGACGATCAAGACCTGCAGGCCCGGCGGCGGCGCCGCTGCCGCGCCGTGGAAGTGCAGCTCCTCGTGTGGTTTGGGGATGGAGAGTGCGAAGCATGTGCGCACAAGGGAGATGGAAGGCGACCGACGCGGCGGCCTCGCTCGCGCGAGGACAGGCAAGGGCCCGCGCGCGTCCGATCACCTCACCGGACCGTGTACTGCATGGACGCAGGGCACACGAGTTCACACGAGTCGGTTGTTGTTGCTGCTGCTGTGATTTGTGAGCCGTGTCGCCGTCGGTGATCACATGCGCCGCGATTTGATCCTGTAGGACGAAGACGAAAGCGTGGTGGAGTCGGAGTGGACGTTACGTGAGTACTATTCCTGTCAAAATACAGACCCACCGCGTGTGCTCTGCAGGCCGCAGCGACATTGCCGTGCAGGCTCGCCATTTCTCCTCTCTGCATGTATTTGGTTGACTCATCAGAGTTTAACTACTGCTGCAGTGCTTGCTGATCTGCTCTGCTATGTTTCGTCGTCGGCTGATTAGCCAGCACAGCGGCGGCACGAGTTGCACGCTGCCGCGCGCCTGTGGCTACTGGCTAGTGGCTACTAGCTAGTAACAGTCAGTAGTACGCGGCAAGACTATAAGACTAGCTAGCATAGAACGCATGCACGCATAAGTGCTAATCAAGCCAACCACCAATATCTTTGCATAGAAACTACCGACGCACCTCAAATTTCCACACGCCGTGCTCTAAGCTTAATTAGCTACCTCAAAAACGCCCTTTCGTCATAGCCGTCAGATCACTTATGAACTGTTTTCGTGTGTCCCTATCTAGAACATCATGGCATCACAATCGATATCATCGAAGAACAATGAAATTGAATGTGTCGATTTTTAATAGTTCCGGCACAAATTTTACATATTGCGTTGTGACGATCAAACAGGAAAAACAAGTGTACATGGGCGAGAAGCTCGCTAGCCTCACATGGCAAGAAGTTAAAACCATCATAAACGAAAACTAACCGTAATGTAACTACCTAATTTATGTAAGTTTAAGGGAATAGGTCTACATAACCCTATTCTTTGATTACGTGTCTACATCAGAGAATGTCCTTGAAAATTGGATCTTTAACCCCTGTAACCTTGATAATACTATGCACAAGACTCATGGTAGGTCTTCTGATTTCATGGCCTGTAGAACATCGTGGACTTGTTTATGTTTTTCCCGTCCAACGTGACATGACGCCCTGTTCCCCTATGCATGTACCGGCTAGCGTAGCGGGAAACATCGCACTTTTGGGGCTGATTTGGTGACCCAGGATCTCAGGAGGATTGGAGGGGATTGATGAGAAAATTAGTTTATTTCCCCCCTCAATTCCCTCCAATCCTCCCGTGATCCCTTTGTCCACAACGTGGGCTCAGACAGGGGGATCCACTATGCCCTTATCTTTTTCTCCTCTGCGCTTGTTTGAACCAAAAAAGAGCTGCGGACGGTCCGGCCCTGAGGCCGGACGGTCCGCGGTCCGGACAGTCCGCGCCTGTGGGCCGGACGGTCCGCGCGTGCGCAGAACAGATTAGGGTTCCGAGTTTTGTGCTACGGTTGTTAGCTATATTCGCGGAATTAGCTCGGAATCAGTTGTGTAAAGGGTCCAGCCCCCCTCCTCTATAAATAGAGAGGTCTACGGCCGATTTGTATCATCAACAATCGAATCAATACAACTTTTATTCGCATTTTATCCTAGGAGTAGTTCTAGTCTAGTTTAGGTTTAGCCTCCCAATCCCCAAATTCTTCGTCTCTCTTCGGCTCTACGTCGATTAGAGGAGTCTAGGTCGGCCGGCCCGAGCCTAGACACCACCTAGGATCTCTCCTCCCCGACGGGGTCCCTCCCGGGAGCGAAATCCAGGCGCCGCCGGCGACTTCCGCCGCCTCTGCGTACGCGCGGACCGTCTGGCCCCTAGGGCGCGGACCGTCCGGCCGTCAGGCAGAGAAGCCCTAGCCGCGCACCAGGCCGCGGACCGTCCGGCCCCAGGCCGCGGACAGTCCGCCCCTGCGCAGAGAGTACCACCGCGCCTCGCACCAGGCCGCGGACCGTCCGGCCTCGCGCGCGGACCGTCCGCCCCTGTGCAGAGAGCACCGCCGCCGGTTCTTCTTGAGTATTTGGCGCTCCGAAAAGGCGTCAACATACTTTTTGGCGACTCCGCTGGGGACGACATATCTAAGCTCATCAAATCGGCCCTCAATGGCCGGTTCAAGGGATAGCTCTGATATTTCTCCAAGCAACATCATAGAGCCGACTTGGGAAACCTTGCCGGCTGACGAGCAGCTCCAGTTCGAGGAGCACAAGGAGCGGATGATCCAGGAGGCGAAAGCAAAGTTCTTGGCCAACTTCAAAGTGGACAGGAACAACAAAGTCGTCCGACATCGGGCGACGGATCCGGCTTCGCTCCAACCCACGCCAGATATCCCCAATGTAAGTAATACCAACGATCTGCAATCTCTTAGAAATTATGTAGAAGATCAGCGTGAACAAATGCAGAACATCATAGGGGGTATGCAAAGCGATCTTAAGAGACTAGTGCGTGCATTTGATAAATCTAGTATCACAAATTTTCCTTCGCACGAGGTTGAGTTAGGAGGTAACACGCGTAACACATCGGCTACAGGTTGTCACGACCAGTCACAACCCCTTTATGGGATGCCGATGGACACATACCCTGAGCAACCGCAAATCGGCAGCAAATCAGCCGATCTGCACATACCCGGACCGTCCGCACGTGAGCGCGGACCGTCCGGACCAACAACAGTCGGGCCGATTTTTAATGAGTTACCTAGATATGCGCCCGAACCTCCACACACGACACAGAATCTAAACTACCCAGTCGGACCGTCCGCGTACAACAACGGACGGTCCGCACATAATCACGGACGGTCCGGGCCAATGTCCGGACAGTCCGCACATGACCTTTTTGAGGAGGATTGTTACCAGAATCCTCACCCGTCCCAGCAGCACTTCCCATCGCACTATACAATGCATCAATCCATTAATTCAAGATCCAGAGCCCAGGAAAGCTTTCCGGCCCCACCCAGGAGGCCGGAAAGAAACGATCAAACCTATGACCCATATAGGGCAAATGAAAATGCACCACGTAACTCAAACCAATGGGGGGAAAGACAACATGCTAATATCCAGCCAACCTCACCTATGTTTGACCAGAGAGCCGGTGGTCTCGCACCGGCTGCCATTGATATAGTAAGGGAAGAAATAGCCGGGGCGTTCCGAGATAAGCTCGGAGTAAGCATGGTCCCTGGGGGGCAATCATATCGGAAACCTTATGAAAGCCGATTTGATCACCACCCATACCCACAGGGAACCAGGATACCCGAATTCGCAAAATTTTCGGGTGATCAAGGGAAAAACACACGCGAACATATAGGCCAGTTCTTAGCACAATTGGGAGAATTGGCCGACACAGAGGCATTTCGCGTACGTTTATTTTCATTATCGCTAACAGGAACCGCGTTTGCATGGTATGCCACTTTACCTCCTAATTCCATTTCATCATGGGGGGATCTAGAACAAAAATTTCATGATCATTTTTTCTCCGGTGACTATGAGTTGGATTTGGTAGATTTAGTGTCGTTGCGACAGACAAAAGATGAATCGGTTAATGATTACATCCGGAGATTCCGAGATACAAGAAACCGATGCTTTCAAATTCATTTAGCAGAGAAACAGCTAGTAGGATTAGCCTTTAATGGTCTGCAATATTATTTAAAAGAAAGATTAGAAGGCATCCAGTTCTTTACACTAGCACAATTACACCAGAGAGCTTTGGCTTGTGAAAGCCGAAGCAAAGAAACTGCTAAAACAACTCATCACAACGTACATGTAGTAGAATGCGACCAAAGTAGCTCAGAAGACGAATCAGCAGAGGTGTATGCTGCTGAAATGGTTTGGCCAAAGCAGGCCAAATCTTCGGCTTGTGCCTCCTTACAGCCGGTTCAAAAGAAACGGCAAGAGGAGGTTAAGTTTACATTTAATGTTGGTAAGTGTGATAGAATATTTGATGAATTACTTAAAAATGGCAACATTAAAATAAATCACACTGTTCCATCCGCCGACGAGCTAAAACGTCGTGCATATTGCAAGTGGCATAACTCATTTTCTCATGCCACTAATGATTGTAATGTATTCCGTCGACAGATTCAATCGGCCATTAACGAAGGACGATTGAAATTTCAGGAAATGCAGGTGGATACAGAGCCCTTTCCGATGAACATGATTGACTTCGAGGGCAAGAAAGTCCTAGTTCGGCCAAACACAGCCGATAAAGACAAAGGCAAAGAGACAATCATCGGCAATGCTAAAGAGGCCGATGGGGATCGTAAAGTTTCTTGCAGGAAAGTGGTGGCCGAGAAGACTCCCGATGGAGGGGAGACCCTAAAGGTGACCATCACAGCCTCCAGTACTGGGGGGCAAGCACAGACAGGGAGACAGATGCAGGAGCCCGTGCTGCGTATCCCGGACGGTCCGGCACGTAGGCGCGGACGGTCCGGGACACCACCGGACGGTCCGGAGAGCTCCGGCGGACGGTCCGGCCATACTCAGGATTCACAACATCCACGTACTTTCAAACCACGACGACCAGAGATAGGTACGTGGAAAACAAATACATTCAAAGCAGCTGGTCGGTTGGTTAAAGTCGGCCCAACTTTTGATCAATTATTGTCTAAATACGTAAAAAAGAAGGCCGACCCCAGTGACCGGCCAGCAAAGCGACCCCGCTCACCCATTCATGAGCAGCGTCAGGTCAGGCCGATTGGACCACCCCACCAATCGGAAGAAATGAAAGGTCATACTGTACAAGTGAGACCTAACGTACCTGCATGGACACCTCCACCTCCATATCCACCTATGCCATATCCATACACATATTTACCTCCGCCATATGTCCCAAATCAAATGTGGGGCATGCCACCATATCCATTTGGGATGCCACAGTACCCCGCCTGGGGGGCACCCCAAACATCTGTTTTTGACAGGTTGACGCCACCAGTACAAGACCGATTGAGCACTGCTCAATCTGGTCACCAGGCACAAACCCAACAGGATTGCCGAACTACTCGGCCTTCCAGGCCGACCAATCCGGCAGGGGGGCATATGCCTGTAGCAACTCAAAGAACAACAAAAAAGGACATCATCAAAATAGGCACTGCAGATGTTGTCATACGGGGAGACAATAAAGGGCCGATGATTTTCGGCGAATCGGCCAACACAACCGAAAAGGATACGGCTACCATCAAAACAGCCGATCCAAAATACTCCATGCCTCGATGGTGCCCAGCGGGATTGACACGATCCCAAAAGAGAAAATTACAGCGCCTAAGAGCAAAGGAGAGCCAGGAGAAGGAGGCGGAAAAGACATTTAATGACACACATCCACTATACCCGCCACCACAAAAGAAATGGAGACCGAAGGCCGTTGAGAAAAAACAAACGACCACAGAAATAGAAAGTCAATCTGCACCAGACGCGGACCGTCCGGCCCCTGCGCGCGGACCGTCCGCCGTTCACCAGGAAGTCTCTGGTCAACCTGCATCAGGCGCGGACCGTCCGGCCTCCGCGCGCGGACCGTCCGCCGTTCACCAGGAGACCTCCAACGACACAACAACATCAGTGGAGGAGGATGACCTGCTGGGAGAAGACCTAGTCGACTACGAGGCTTCTCCAGAACGCCCAGGTATGGATGTAAATATTATTACATTTTCTGCCGATTGTACTATTATCGGCGACGATGAACCTGTTGTTGCCCAGTTTGATTTTGGTCCTAAAGAAGCCGCCTTTACTAAACCAAAAGAATCGGTAAATCATTTAAAGCCGCTCTTCGTGCGCGGCCACATTGATGGGATACCGGTTGCTAAGATGTTGGTAGATGGAGGGGCGGCTGTAAATCTAATGCCTTATTCATTATACAGAAAATTAGGTAAACAAGATGACGAACTTGTCAAGACCAACATGACCCTCAGCGGTGTTGGAACTGATAGTTCGATCAAAGCCAGGGGAGTCACGTCCGTTGAATTAACCATCGGGACTAAGACCCTTGCTGCTGCATTCTTCGTCGCTGATGTAGAAGGAAATTACAGTTTAATTCTAGGCAGAGATTGGATTCACGCCAATCAATGTGTACCTTCCACATTACATCAAATGCTAATACAATGGGTAGGCGATGACATAGAACAAGTACATGCTGATGTATCGGCCTGCATCGCTGTGGCCGATGCCCCTGTACTCTGGACTTATGAGACTGCTACATGTCTCACAGGAGTAGATTTTTCTGATTATCAATTCATAAGTATAGATAAGAAAAGCTTCATTCCTGTAATGCTAGAGCCGATGGAGAATCGGCTAAATCCTAAATAAAGTTTAAATGATGAGTACACACAAAATTCATGAGTCTCTGGCCACGGACAGTTCGGCTTCCAAGGCCGGATGGTCTGGTCTTTCACAAAAGGGTTCGGACTTTAAGACCGAACATATATCACAGCAAAAGGACAGTATTACGGATGATCCGGTCCTCGAGACCGGAGAGTCCACCGTCGCACAACGATCTTTTAATTCCTCTGTGGGGAATATGATAGAGGAATTCAGAGATCTTGATAAACTAGGACAGGGGTTTACATCGGCCGATCCTTTGGAGGAGATTGACATAGGAGATGGTAAAACTCCAAGGCCGACTTTTGTAAACAAGACCCTGGAGACCGATCCTAGAGATGAGATGATCGGTCTATTAAAGGAATATTCAGATTGCTTTGCTTGGAATTATACTGAGATGCCTGGATTAAGCCGAGAGATCGTAGAGCATCGGCTGCCTATTAAATCTGGTTTCAGACCTTTTAAGCAAAGAGCTAGAACATTTCGTCTAGATCTTCTCCCACGCATCAAGGACGAAATCCACCGGCTACTAGAAGCTGATTTTATCAGACCATGCAGATACGCAGAGTGGGTCTCCAATATTGTGCCGGTGGAGAAGAAGGAGTCAGGTAAACTTAGAGTATGCATTGATTTTCGCAATTTAAATAGAGCAACTCCTAAAGACGAATATCCCATGCCCATAGCCGACACATTAATCAATAATGCATCAGGAAATAGAATTATTAGCTTCCTTGATGGTAATGCCGGATATAATCAGATTTTCATGGCCGAAGAAGATGCGTCTAAAACGACCTTTATATGTCCAGGCTTCATTGGTTTATTTGAGTGGGTTGTCATGACATTTGGTTTGAAAAATGCTGGTGCTACTTATCAGAGGGCTATGAATTTGATCTTCCATGAATTGTTAGGAAACACTGTGGAAGTTTACATTGATGATATTGTAGTCAAATCGGCTGAGTTTAGTTCTCATATAGCTGATTTGCGCAAAGCCTTTGATAAAATGCGTCAGTATGGTTTGAAAATGAACCCACGTAAATGTGCTTTTGGAGTGTCGGCTGGTAAGTTTTTGGGATTTGTCATACATGAACATGGTATAGAGATAGACCCTGACCGAATCAAGTCTATTCGGAATGTGGGACCTCCGACCTGTAAGGTCGAGGTACAGAGGTTTCTCGGCAAGGTGAATTATTTACGAAGGTTTATTTCTAACCTAGCCGGGAAGATTGATGCGTTCACCCCTATTCTTCGGCATAAGAATGATGCCGAATTCACTTGGGGGGCAGAACAGCAAGAAGCATTTGATCTTATCAAAAAATACTTATCTTCGGCCCCCGTATTAAAAGCACCACGAGCAGGAGTACCATTCCGATTATACATTGCAGCTGAGGATAAGGTCATTGGGGCTGTTCTGACACAAGAAACTGAGGGAAAGGAGCATGTGGTGACATATCTAAGCCGAAGGTTGGTGGATGCTGAAACAAGGTACACTTTTATTGAAAAGTTATGCTTATGCTTGTTTTATGCATGCACCAAATGTAGATGTTATTTACTTAGTCATTGCACTGTTTCTGGTCAAGCCGATGTGATCAAATACATGTTGCATAACCCAATTATGAGTGGTAGAATTGGTAAGTGGGCTTATGCACTCATAGAATATGACTTGGCTTATGAACCATTGAAATCTATGAAAGGCCAAGTCATAGCGGATTTCATTGTAGAACATCGGGTTAATGATATTCATGAACTAGACATGTTATACCTCACTATTACTCCTTGGACTTTATATTTTGATGGATCGGTTTGCAATGAAGGTCAAGGAATTGGCATTGTGCTTGTTTCACCAAGTAATGTCTCCTTTGACTTCTCTAGCCGATTGAAAACTTATTGCACTAATAATCAAGCTGAATATGAGGCCCTCCTATTCGGTTTAGAGCTTTTAAATGGTATGGGAGTAAAACATGTGAAGGTATTTGGTGATTCTCAGCTGGTTGTCCAACAAGTGTTAGAAGAATATCAATGTTTTGATAGTACTCTAAATAGTTACCTTGAGAAATGTTGGAGCATAATTCATTCTTTTGACGAATTTAGTATTCGGCATATCTCTAGAGTTGAGAATCATAGAGCTAACGATTTGGCACAAGATGCATCAGGTTATCGGATAAAGAGAGGGAAATTTCACAAGACCGAAAATCTGGTAACCAGTGCAGAGCCAAATTCCCAGGTCGCGGACCGTCCGCGTGATGGCGCCGGACCGTCCGGGGTTACCAGAAATGTTCTCTTAATCGATTCGGCTGACAATGAAGCCGATACAAGCGATTGGAGGACACCTATATTTAATTATTTATGAAATCCTAATATCAAAACAGATAAGAACATTCGGCGAACAGCTTTCAAGTATGTTTTGATGAGTGATGAACTTTACCGCCGAACAGTCAATGACATTCTGCTTAAGTGCTTGGGCCCAGATGATGCTATATTAGCCATGGCCGAAGTACATGAAGGGATTTGCGGTACTCATCAATCAGCTCCAAAGATGAAGTGGTTGTTGCGAAGGTCTGGTTTTTATTGGCCTAACATGATAGCTGATTGTTTCAAGTACTACAAGGGTTGCCAAGTGTGTCAAAAATTCGGTGACCTACAGTTGGTCCCTGCAGCCGAATTACATCCTATTATCAAGCCTTGGCCTTTCAGAGGATGGGGATTAGACTTTATTGGAGAAATTCATCCTTCATCATCAAAGGGGCATCAGTTCGTGTTAGTTGCCACTGACTACTTTACCAAATGGACTGAAGCCGTTGCTCTGAAAAACATGACACACAAGGAGGTAATTGAGTTCATAACTGAGCATATTATTCATAGATTCGGCATTCCCCAGACCTTGACTACAGATCAAGGGACTTCTTTTATGTCAAAGGAGGTACGTGAATTTGCTGAATTATACAGAATTAAACTACTTAATTCATCTCCATATTATGCTCAGGCCAATGGACAGGCCGAGTCTAGTAATAGGACATTGATTAATTTGATAAAAAAGAAGATATCTGATAATCCTAAACATTGGCATAAGATTTTGTCCGAAGCTTTATGGGCTCATAGAATATCTAAACATAGTGCTACTAAAGTATCTCCTTTTGAGCTTGTCTATGGGCAGGAAGCAGTATTGCCTGTGGAAATAAGTTTGAATGCTGTCAGATTCGCCAGACAAAATGATCTAACTGTCACTGATTATTATAATTCAATGATGGATAATATTGATGAGGTGACCGACAAGAGGGTGATAGCTTTGGGAGCAATAGAAAAGGACAAGATTATGGTAGCCAGGGCCTACAATAAGAAGGTCAAAGCAAAGTCATTTCAAGTAGGGGATCTGGTGTGGAAGACCATCTTACCTCTAAGGAATAAAGACCGGAAGTTTGGGAAATGGTCGCCAAGCTGGGAAGGTCCTTATAAAGTAAAACATGTAATGTCTGGTAACGCCTATTTGCTACAAACATTACAAGGTGAGGATTTACCAAAGGCTTTGAATGGGCGTTTCCTCAAACAGTACCATCCTAGTATGTGGCAAGATGCCTAAGAGAATCGATGTGATCACATCGAGTTAGTTGCTTTTGGTTCGCCCAGCTCCACCAAAAGGCAGGGGGGCATATGTTCGAACCAAAAAAGAGCTGCGGACGGTCCGGCCCTGAGGCCGGACGGTCCGCGGTCCGGACAGTCCGCGCCTGTGGGCCGGACGGTCCGCGCGTGCGCAGAACAGATTAGGGTTCCGAGTTTTGTGCTACGGTTGTTAGCTATATTCGCGGAATTAGCTCGGAATCAGTTGTGTAAAGGGTCCAGCCCCCCTCCTCTATAAATAGAGAGGTCTACGGCCGATTTGTATCATCAACAATCGAATCAATACAACTTTTATTCGCATTTTATCCTAGGAGTAGTTCTAGTCTAGTTTAGGTTTAGCCTCCCAATCCCCAAATTCTTCGTCTCTCTTCGGCTCTATGTCGATTAGAGGAGTCTAGGTCGGCCGGCCCGAGCCTAGACACCACCTAGGATCTCTCCTCCCCGACGGGGTCCCTCCCGGGAGCGAAATCCAGGCGCCGCCGGCGACTTCCGCCGCCTCTGCGTACGCGCGGACCGTCCGGCCCCCAGGGCGCGGACCGTCCGGCCGTCAGGCAGAGAAGCCCTAGCCGCGCACCAGGCCGCGGACCGTCCAGCCCCAGGCCGCGGACAGTCCGCCCCTGCGCAGAGAGTACCACCGCGCCTCGCACCAGGCCGCAGACCGTCCGGCCCCGCGCGCGGACCGTCCGCCCCTGTGCAGAGAGCACCGCTGCCGGTTCTTCTTGAGTATTTGGCGCTCCGAAAAGGCGTCAACAGCGCTGAAGGTTTTCAGCCTTACTCCATGATGCGGAAGCGAAGGGTCTATTGGGGGGCATCTGTATTTGCAATAATGCACCGAGTGTTAATCATTTATTATTTGCTGATGATTCTCTACTTCTGATCAAAGCTGATGTACACAGTGTGCATCACCTACAAAATATTCTTTCACTGTATGAGGTTTGCTCTGGGCAAATGATAAACAAGGAAAAGTCGTGCATCATGTTCAGTAAGAATACCAAGCAGAGTATCAGGGAAGAGGTGATGAGGAAATTGAATATAAAGACTGAAGCCATGAATGATAAATATTTGGGACTGCCAGTTTATATGGAGGAGATCTAAAGCTCAAACCTTTGCATATCTGAAGGATAGAATATGGAAAAAGATTCAAGGCTGGAAAATAAAACTTCTATCCAAGGCAGGGAAGGAAGTACTCATTAAGGCAATCATTCAGTCTATGCCTACCTATGCGATGTCTGTTTTTGATCTGACCAAAATGTTGTGTGATGAGATCAGCTCCATGATTGGAAGATTCTGGTGGGCAAACCAGGATAATGAGAAGAAAATTCATTGGTTGTCCTGGGAGATGATGAGCAAACGAAAATCAAAGGGAGGCATGGGTTTCAGGGACGTACATTGCTTTAACCTGGCCATGTTAGCTCGATAGGGCTGGCGTTTAATTCATTACCCTAATTCCTTATGTGCTCAAGTGTTGAAGGCACGATATTTCCCACATGGTAATCTACTCAAGGAAAAAGAGAAATCAGGGATTTCTTATGCATGGCAAAGTATTCTTCATGATGTTCAAGCGTTACAGAAGGGGCTCATCTGGCGAGTGGGAAACAGAGAAAATATTAACATCTGGTTGGACCCTTGGATACCGAGTGGGGCAAATCAAAGACCAGCGACACCAAAAGGAAGGACTATCTTAACAAAGGTGGCAGACTTGATTGATCCTAATACTGGTTTTTGGGATAGAGATCTTGTTGAGGCAGTTTTCTGGGACATTGATGCAAATCTAATTCTTGCCATTCCAATTCAGATGGATCAGGAGGATCACGTGGCATGGCACCCTGATACAAAGGGCCTCTTCACAGTGAAATCAGCTTATCACACTATAAAAGATAAGGAAGAATTGATGGATCAGAGACAGTTGGGTGAATCTTCAAATGGAGCAAGTAGGAATGTACAACAATTTTGGTCTCGCCTCTGGAAACTGAAATGCCAACCGAAGGTGGTTCATTTTTTATGGAGATTAGCTCATAACAGTCATCCTTTGCGTTCGAATTTGAAAAGGAAATGTATGCAACTAGACACACGTTGTCCAATGTGTAGTCGGTTTGACGAGGATGGTGGTCATTTGTTCTTGAAATGCAAAGATGTTAAACAATGTTGGAGGAGTCTTGGTTTAGAAGATTTCAGATTAAATCTGTTAAAAGAAGCAACGGCTCAGAACATGGTCCATGAAATTATTAAACTACCAGAGACAGTTCGTTTGGTGATTATTTATTTACTCTGGGCTTGGTGGAATGTAAGAAACAAAGTGATCAATGGGGAAAAAAGGAACTCAACTGATGAATTAGTTCACTCGGTAATGAGCATGACAGGATGGGAGAAAATTGTGAAAGGTACGAAACCAAGAAATGCAGCTGCTGTACAGATGCAAGAACGATGGACTCCACCACCTGAAGGTTTCCTTAAAATTAATTGTGATGGAGCTTTTCTACCAGAGCTGAAAGTAGGAGCATGGGGGTTTGTCATCAGAGACCATACTGGTGATAGTATAGCAGCACGTGCAGGGAAGTTATATAGAGCTTTCCAAGCGATGCACGCTGAAACTGTTGGTTGTTTAGAAGCGCTCAAGGCTGCTCGTGATTTAGGCATTGGCAATATTATTTTGGAGACCGATTGCCTCAACCTGGTGAAAGCCCTAAAGTCAACATCATTTGATCTATGCGTTGAAGGATGGCTCTTTAAGGAATTAAGACATCTTATATTTTCAGATTTTATTTCTTGTTCTGTTAAGCATTGTAATCGTATTTGTAATACGGGTGCACATTCTATAGCTCACTTTGCTTTATCTGGGGACCCGTAGCTTGTTATGTTGTGGATAGATCCCCTCCCAACCTTTGTAAATGATGTTTTGGTCTGCGACATGAGTGCTGGACCTGATGTTTAATGACAGTAAGGTTTGGGATTTTCAAAAAAACCCTTGGGGGAGTTTGGCGCCACTCTTCGCTGAGCAACGACGACTGCAAACACGACGACCGAGTCACCGGAGCGCGGGCTCGGGAGTGAAGGAAGAGGGGCGACATTACAATGGAGTTGTCAAGCGCATGTTCGTCTCCAAGGTCCATGGCAACCGAATGCGGTAGCCGACGTTTAGACGTGAAGGAGCCGCCGGTCCTATACATCGAGGGCCCGTTCGACTATGAACATGCACTTGTTTGCTATTGCGGATTTAAGGCAACGAAGGTGACACATGGAGCGATGACAACCCTTACCGAAGATACTTCTGTTACAGGGGAGCTAGAGTAAGTATAAGATTCCAATAAGTATAGTAGGGTTTATGGTTAAACAGTGTATCATTTAATTGATTTGAGTTTGTTCTTGATGAAGTCGGCTAGGGACTGTGACTATTTCGTGTGGATTGATCGTGAGTACACACAAAATGAAAGGGGAATATTGTTAAATCTACGCAATATAGTGAACAAGTTAAAAGCATGAAGCAACAGATCTGAGTTTGAAGCCAGAAGATGTGGAAAAGATGAATGATATGTTGATTAATTAGGTCGCTTCCAAGTCTCAAGCACTGAAAGAAATTCTAAAGCACAAGATAGAGGGGGAAGAAATGCTAAAGTACAAGGCTAGTGTAGGAAGGTCATGCACTTATTCTTGCTATCTTAGTGTAGTTTGTGTTATGGTCTTGGTGTGTTTGCCCTCCTGTTAGGTGCAGTTAAGCTAGGATGAACTCCATATTATACTGATAAATGAATGTAATGAATAAGTGGTCAATGTGAATTGTGCATGTTGTTTGCCCTGTGATCAAATATCAATTGTTAATGTTAGTTTGTGTGAACTGTGGAATGCAGTGGAAAGGTGGTTGTTGTGAACCATGGATCACAACCATAAACGAGCATTACTTGGTTCACAGCCATAAACTGGACATCACTTAGTTCACAACCATAAATTGGACACCACTTGGTTCACATGACCCATAAACTTTAAACTGGACACTACTTTTTTCACATGACCCATAAACCTTAAACTTGATACTACTAAGATCCAACACATCAAAAGTTTCATCACATCTTCGTGAAGTTCACTTTAGTAATTGTTACCAAATAATAGATGTGCTAATCTATTCCTAGTCCTAGTCCTTGTCCTCTGCCTTCTAAGGTTACTTCCTTGTACCTCATGATAATGGCTTCCTTCTATAGCTTCAAACTTGCTCCCTTGTGTAGCTTCAGCTTGGGTCACTTGTGATGCTTCAAATTGGCTCCCTTCTGCAGCTTGTGCTTGGCTTCCTTATGCAACCTCATTATTTTTTTGCTTCTTCTGCCTAGTATTGGATGTAGATGTCTGGTTCTGTTTTCTTTTCTTGACTGCTTCTCTCCTAATATGAGCATGTTTCTTCTTTCCACTTTTAGGATTCTTTTTGCAACTCCTTGAGTTATGACCAGTGGTACCACACAACTTGCAAGTCATCTTGATCCCAACATTCCCCAGTTTAGTTGACTTAAGGATTCTTTCGACTCCTTGATCCCTTCTCCTTTGTGTCTTTGGTCTCCTAGGCATGTTAACATAAGCAGGTAGAAGTGGTTTAGGCATATCAGATAGAGGTCAGTTTGTAGGTCCTTCAATTGGTTTAAGGACATGATCATAAGTCTTCATATACTATGAAATTCTGTAACATGGTGCAATGTAGTTGGTACGACCGGTACTGCGCAGGTTGTATTGGTGGGAAACCGGAGGGTGGGGCGTGGTGGCTCGTCGCTTGGAAGATGGTCCAGGCATTGTGGCTGCCCGAGAGGAGAGGCTGGTAGGTGAACAAGGGGTAGGGAGCAATAATATCTTTATTACTTCTTGCCTATCTGGCATATTACAAAAGTCCTACTTATATAGGCCTATAGCCAACTGAAATCTCCTAACAAATAGGATGATCTAAACAACTTGAACCAACTGAAATCTCCTAACAAATAGGTTGATCTAAATAGCTTGAATCCCTATCTTAACAAACTCCCCTATAGCAGACTTATCCCTTCAGGTGGCCTAGGACTCGCCATCCTTATCCCTTCTCTTGTATGTCTGCCCGACCATAACATCTCTCCCCGCCTTTAAGAACAGCTCATCCTCGAGCTGATGATCTGGGTACTGGTCCTTGAACTTCTGCAGTGGTTCCCATGTAGCCTGCTCGGTAGTCATGCCTCCCCACTGGACGAGAACATGCCAAATGCCTCGCCGAAGACTGGCCTGTAGGACCTTGTCTAGTACTGGCAATAAGCGACCCTGTGCTATTGGGGGCAATTGTGGAATCTCTGTTGGCGGAGTGCCGTGAAATGCCTTTAAGAGTCCCACATGAAAAACATCATGTAAACGAGCGTCGGCTGGGAGCTAAAGTCTATAGGCTACTAACCCAACTCGTTCCAGAACTTGGAAAGGACCTGCATACTTTGGTGCCAGCTTGCTGTGTGCTTTGTCAACCAGGGAGCGCATTGGCCTATGTAGGAGTCGAAGCCAGACCCAGTCTCCTACCTCAAACGCCACTTCCCGGTGATGGTTGTGAAAGTCGCCTAGAGGGGGGGTGAATAGGCAAATCTAAAATTTATAGAGTTTAAGCCCAACTACAAGCCGGGGTTAGCGTTAGAAATATAATCGAGTACAAAAGAGAGGGCGAAAACGAATCACAAGCAAATATGAGCGAATGACATGGTGATTTGTTTTACCGAGGTTCGGTTCTTGCAAACCTACTCCCCATTGAGGTGGTCACAAAGACCGGGTCTCTTTCAACCTTTTCCCTCTCTCAAACGGTCACCTAGACCGAGTGAGCTTTTCTCTTTAATCAAATGGGACACTTAGTCCACTACAAGGACCACCACAACTTGGTGTCTCTTGCTTTGATTACAAGTGAGTTGAGAACAAGAATTGGGGAAGAAGAAAAGTGATCCAAGCGCAAGAGCTCAAAAGAACACGACAAAACTCTCTCTTCTAGTCACTATTGCTTTGAGTGGAATTGGGACTTGGAGAGATTTTGATTCACTCTATTTGTGTCTTGTATTGATGCACTTGCTCTTGTATTGAATGTGTTGGCTGAAAACTAGGATGCCTTGAAGTGTTGGTGGTTGGGGGTATTTATAGCCCCAACCACCAAAGTGGCCGTTGGGGAAGGCTGCTGTCGAAGGGCGCACCGGACAGTCCGGTGCGCCAGCCACGTCACCCAACCGTTAGGGTTCGACCGTTGGAGCTTCTAACATGTGGGCCACCGGACAGTCCGGTGGTGCACCGAACAGTAACTGTTCACTGTAAGTCCGCACTGTTCACTGTTCACTGTTCACTTTTGCAGTCGACCGTTGGCGCTGTAGCCGTTACTCCGCTTGGCACACCGGGCAGTCTGGTGCTACACCGGACAGTCCGGTGCTACACCGGACAGTCCGGTGAATTATAGCGGAGGACAATTCTAGAAACCCGAAGGTGGGAAGTTCGGAGTGGATCTCCCTAGTGCACCAGACACTGTCCGGTGGCACACTGGACAATCCGGTGCGCCAGACCAGGGCAGCCTTCGGTTGTCTTTTGCTCTTTTTATTTGAACCCTTTCTTGGACTTTTTATTGGTTTGTGTTGAACCTTTGGCACCTGTAGAACTTATAATCTAGAGCAAACTAGTTAGTCCAATAATTTGTGTTGGGTAATTCAACCACCAAAATCATTTAGAAAAAGGTGTGAGCCTATTTCCCTTTCAATCTCTCCCTTTTTGGTGATTGATGCCAACACAAACCAAAGCAAATATATAAGTGCAGAATTGAACTAGTTTGCAAAAGGTAGGTGCAAAGGTTACTTGGAATTAAACCAATATACATTTTCATAAGATATGCATAGATTGCTTTCTTCATATTTAACATTTTGGACCACGCTTGCACCACTTGTTTTGTTTTTGCAAATATTTTTGGAAATTCTTTTCAAAGTCTTTTTTGCAAATGGTCAAAGGTATATGAATAAGATTTTGAGAAGCATTTTCAAGATTTGAAATTTTCTCCCCCTGTTTCAAATGCTTTTCCTTTGACTAAACAAAACTCCCCCTCAATGAAATTCTCCTCTTAGTGTTCAAGAGGGTTTTAGATACTAATTTTGAAAGGGGATTATACCAATTTGAAATTATATCAAAAATAAGATACCAATTGAAAAACCTCTTTTAATACAAATTGAAAGAACACATTTTTGAAATTGGTGGTGGTGCGGTCCTTTTGCTTTGGGCTAATACTTTCTCCCCCTTTGGCATGAATCGCCAAAAACGGATACTTGTGAGTGAAATATAAGCCCTTTCATTACTTTCTCTCCCTATGGCAAATAATATATGAGTGAAGATTATACCAAAGTGGAGAGCGGAGCGGA
Source organism: Zea mays (assembly GCF_902167145.1). Classification (NCBI taxonomy): domain Eukaryota; kingdom Viridiplantae; phylum Streptophyta; class Magnoliopsida; order Poales; family Poaceae; genus Zea; species Zea mays. The sequence continues at coordinate 104,047,288 of NC_050104.1, read as the reverse complement.
GTGACGGCGAAGGATGAATAATTCAATGGAGTGGAGTGGAAGCCTTGTCTTCGCCGAAGACTCCATTTCCCTTTCAATCTTTGACTTAGCATGAAATACACTTGAAAACACATTAGTCATAGCACATGAAAGAGAGATGATCAAAGGTACATAAATGAGCTTTGTGTGCAAAATATCAATCAAAATTCCTAGAATCAAGAATGTTTAGATCATGTCTAAGTTTGGTAAAAGTTTTCTCATCTAATGGCTTTGTAAAGATATCGGCTAATTGTTCTTTGGTGCTAACATATGTAATCTCGATATCCCCCCTTTGTTGGTGATCCCTTAAAAAGTGATACCGAATGGCTATGTGCTTAGTGCGGCTGTGCTCAATGGGATTATCCGCCATGCGGATTGCACTCTCATTATCACATAGGAGAGGAACTTTGGTTAATTTGTAACCATAGTCAGTAAGGGTTTGCCTCATCCAAAGCAATTGCGCGCAACAATGGCCTGCGGCAATATACTCGGCTTCGGTGGTAGAAAGAGCTACAGAATTTTGCTTCTTTGAAGCCCAAGACACCAGGGATCTTCCCAAGAACTAACAAGTCCCTGATGTGCTCTTTCTATCAATCTTACACCCTGCCCAATCAGCATCTGAATAACCTATTAAGTCAAAAGTGGATCCCTTGGGGTACCAAAGGCCAAACTTAGGTGTTTGAACCAAATATCTCAAGATTCGTTTTACGGCCCTAAGGTGAACTTCCATAGGATCGGCTTGGAATCTTGCACACATGCATACGAAAAGCATAATATCAGGTCGAGATGCACATAAATAGAGTAGAGATCCTATCATCGACCGATATACCTTTTGATCTACGGATTTACTCCCGTGTCGAGGTCGAGATGCCCATTAGTTCCCATGGATGTCTTGATGGGCTTGGCATCCTTCATCCCAAACTTGGTGAGTATGTCTTGAATGTACTTCGTTTGGCTGATGAAGGTGCTCTCTTGGAGTTGCTTGAATTGAAATCCTAAAAAATACTTCAACTCCCCCATCATAGACATCTCGAATTTTTGAACCATTATCCTACTAAACTCTTCACAAGTAGATTTGTTAGTAGACCCAAATATGATATCATCAACATAAATTTGGCATACAAACAAATCATTTGCAATAGTTTTAGCAAAGAGAGTAGGATCGACTTTTCCGACTTTGAAGCCATTAGCGATAAGAAAATCTCTTAGGCATTCATACCATGCTCTTGGGGCTTGCTTGAGCCCATAAAGCGCCTTAGAGAGTTTATAGACATGGTTAGGGTACTCACTATCTTCAAAGCCGGGAGGTTGCTCAACATAGACCTCCTCCTTGATTGGTCCATTGAGGAAGGCACTTTTCACATCCATTTGGTAAAGCTTAAAGCCATGGTAAGTAGCATAGGCAAGTAATATACGAATTGACTCAAGCCTAGCTACGGGTGCATAGGTTTCACCGAAATCCAAACCTTCGACTTGTGAATATCCCTTGGCCATAAGTCAGGCTTTGTTCCTTGTCACCACACCATGCTCATCTTGCTTGTTGCGGAAAACCCACTTGGTTCCTACAACATTTTGGTTAGGACGTGGAACAAGATGCCAAACCTCATTCCTCATGAAGTTGTTGAGCTCCTCTTGCATCGCCAACACCCAATCTGAATCTCTTAATGCATCTTCCACCCTGTATGGCTCAATAGAAGACACAAAAGAGTAATGTTCACAAAAATGAGCGACACGAGATCGAGTGGTTACCCCCTTATGAATATCGCCGAGGATGGAGTTCAGGGGTTATCTCTTTGTATCGCTTGGTGGACTCTTGGGTGTGGTGGTCTTGGACCCTCATCATCTTCCTTGTCTTGATCATTGGCATCTCCCCCTTGCTCATTGTCCTCCTCTTGAGGTGGCTCTTCTTGATCTTCATTTTCATCATCTTGAGCTTGATCCTCATCTTGGGTTGGTGGAGATGCTTGATTTGAAGATGATGGTTGATCTTGTGCATGTGGAGGCTCTTCGGATTCCTTAGGACACACATCCCCAATGGACATGTTCCTTAGCGCGACGCACAGAGCCTCTTCATCATCTAGCTCATCAAGATCAACTTGCTCTACTTGAGAGCCGTTAGTCTCATCAAACACAATGTCACAAGAAACTTCAACTAGTCTAGTGGACTTGTTAAAGACTCTATATGCCCTTATGTTTGAATCATATCCTAGTAAAAAGCCTTCCACAGCCTTAGGAGCAAATTTGGATTTTCTACCTCTTTTAACAAGAATAAAGCATTTGCTACCAAAGACTCTAAAATATGAAACATTGGGCTTTTACCGGTTAGGAGTTCATACGATGTCTTCTTGAGGATTCGGTGAAGGTAGAGACGGTTGATGGCGTAGCTAGCTGTGTTGACTGCTTCCGCCCAATACCGGTCCGAAGTCTTGTACTCATCAAGCATGGTCCTCGCCATGTCAAGTAGAGTTCTATTCTTCCTCTACACTACACCATTTTGTTGTGGTGTGTAGGGAGAAGAGAACTCATGCTTGATGCCCTCATCCTCAAGAAAGCCTTCTATTTGTGAGTTCTTGAACTCCGTCCCGTTGTCGCTTCTAATATTTTTGATCCTTAAGCCGAACTCATTTTGAGCTCGTCTCAAGAATTCCTTTAAGGTCTCTTGGGTTTGAGATTTTTCCTGCAAAAAGAACACCCAAGTGAAGCGAGAATAATCATCCACAATAACTAGACAATACTTACTCCCGCTGATGCTTATGTAAGCAATCGGGTCGAATAGATCCATGTGGAGTAGCTCAAGTGGCCTGTCAGTCGTCATGATGTTCTTGTGTGGATGATGAACACCAACTTGCTTTCCTGCTTGACATGCGCTACAAATCCTATCTTTCTCAAAATGAACATTTGTTAGTCCCAAAATGTGTTCTCCATTTAGAAGCTTATGAAGATTCTTCATCCCAACGTGGGCTAGTCGGCGATGCCAGAGCCAACCCATGTTAGTCTTAGCAATTAAGCAAGTGTCGAGTTCAGCTCTATTAAAATAAAGTAAGTATAGATGACCCTCTAACACTCCCTTAAATGCTACTGAATCATCACTTCTTCTAAAGACAGTAACACCTATATCCGTAAAAAGATAGTTGTAACCCATTTTGCATAATTGAGAAACAGAAAGCAAATTGTAATCTAAAGAATCTACAAGAAAAACATTGGAAATAGAATGGTCAGGAGATATAGCAATTTTACCAAGTCCTTTGACCAAACCTTGATTTTCATCCCCGAATGTGATAGCTCTTTGGGGATCATGGTTTTTCTCATAGGAGAAGAACATCCTTTTCTCCCCAGTCATGTGGTTTGTGCACCCACTATCAATTATCCAACTTGAGCCCCCGGATGCATAAACCTACAAAACAAATTTAGGCCTTGTTCTTAGGTACCCAAACGGTCTTGGGTCCTTTCACATTAGAAACAAGCACCTTGGGTACCCAAACACAAGTCTTTGAGCCCTTGTGTTTGCCCTCAACATATTTGGCAACTATTTTGCCTGATTTGTTAGCGAGCACATAAGAAGCATCAAAAGTCTTAAATGAAATATTAGGTTCATTTGATGCTATAGGAGTTTTCTTCTTAGGCAATTTAACATGAGTGGATTGTCTAGAACTAGATGCCTCACTCTTATACATAAAAGCATGATGAGAGCCAGAGTGAGACTTTCTAGAATGAATTCTCCTAATTTTGTGCTTGGGATAACCGGCAGGGTATAAAATGTAACCCTCGTTATCCTGAGCCATGGGATCCTCGCCCTTAACAAAATTAGACAATTTCTTAGGGGCATTGAGTTTGACATTGCCTCCCTGTTGGAAGCCAATGCCATCCTTAATGCCAGGGCGTCTCCCACTATAAAGCATATTACGAGCAAATTTAAATTTTCCATTCTCTAATTCATGCTTGGCAATTTTAGCATCTAATTTTGCTATATGATCATTTTGTTGTTTAATCATAGCAATGTGATCATGGATAGCATCGACATTAACATCTCTACATCTAGTGCAAATAGATACATGCTCAATGGTAGATGTAGAGGGTTTGCAAACATTTAACTCATCAATCTTAGCATGTAACATGACATTTTTATTTCTAAGATTGGAAACAAAGTCATTGCAAACATTTAAATTCTTAGCCTTAGCAATTATTTTGTCATTCTCAGTTTTAAGGCTAGAAATTGATTCATTTAATTTGTCAATCTTAGTAAGTAAACTAGCATTATCATTTTTAAGATTGGCAAAAGAATTATCACAAACATTTAGCTTTTCAACCTTAGCAATTAATTTGGCATTATCATTTCTAAGGTTGGATATGCTATCATGGCAAGTGCTAAGCTCACTAGTAAAATTTTCACATTTTTCTATCTCCTGAGCATAAGCATTTTTAACCTTGTCGGTACCCTAAATCAGGGGTACCCTCTTCTATAGTATGAGGATGCTGCACTCGTACGACACCTCCAAGCCACACGGAGAATGGCACCCAACCCTACCACATGGGCAGGTCTAAGGGCAGCACATGGCGCGGAAAGGTAATACATCCCAGGATGCGTCGTTGGGTGAGGACCTCCACAGAGGGACACCGGACCCTGTACGTACAAGTCCGGAGCTCCCAAGAGGGCATGTCGGGTCCCTCGGGTGAGCCCTAGGTCCCTCCGAGTAAGGTTTGGGCCTTAGCAAGGTCCCGGGACAAGGAGGACCCCGGCATGAGTAGGGGTCCGGTGCCGGCACGTGTCCAGGCCTTACCCTACGCTTCCCGCTTAGGCAGAAACCCGCTGCTGCCGCGTGGCTTGTGGCCCGCGACATAAGCCAACGGGCCAAGTGTGATGTAAGGCCCATAAAGCCGCGCTGCCTCTGCATTTATTGCGGAGAGGACGCGCCGCCTGCCACCGCGCTAACGGGCGACGTGCCCTCTCAGCATTTAATGCGTCCTATCCAATCCGCTGGTAGACGGCGTCAAGGTCATCCAGCAGACAGCGCGCCTAACCAGTCCGTTGACAAACAGTGCGCCCGTGCCGAGTGGCGCACTGTACTCATCATCCCTTCTACAAGAAGCTTCCCCTGCACGCCAGGGATACACAGATCTTGGATGTCAGGGCACAAGAAGATTGCTCCAGCAGCAAATATTTGTAACCCCAAGTGCTATATTCTTTATGTTCCTGGGCCCACATGTCGGGGCCCAATACCTTTGTGCATGCCCCCCTTCAGCTATAAAAGGGGAGGCATGCGACGTTACAAACAGATCCAATCTTAGGCTCACTCAGACACTCACAAGTTCATACAAGCTCTCAAGCAATACATCACATAGTGGAGTAGGGTGTTACGCTCCGTCGTCCCGAACCACTCTAAATCCTTGTGCGTTCTTGTGTTCCTCCCATTTCCCAACTAACAAGCAAAACGCCTAGGCCCCTCCTCATCTTAGGATTTAGGGCGGGTGCACTCCACCACCTGGCCGGAGATTTCCTCTCCGACATTTGGCACTCCAGGTAGGGGGCTAGGCTTTAGGTTTTTGCTTGTCTCCTTGCTCAAGCATGATGGTGCAAATCATAGAGCACCGTGCCGAGACTTCGGTAGATTTTGTGGAGGAGGGAGAAGCCGCTTCTTCCGCACCGTAGGTTCCCAACCGCCCTGTGCCAGGCACTGCTGCTATGCACGCCGCACGACAGCACACGGCTACGCAAACGTCCCGGACTCCATCGAGGGCGACTCCAGGGGCATTGTCAGCAGCCAGGGAGTTGTTGCGACACCCTCCAAGCTCTACGGCCGCACCGGGAGCCATGAAGCAATGGCGGGACGACGTTGACCGACTACTCAGTATGGCACATTCTACCTCGACCAGGTCGAGGACGCGGTCATCCCCGCGCCAACACGAGGCGTCAGCATCTGTGCGCTCGCCCTCAGTAAGGGGTGCACAGACCAACGACCTCCGGGCAGAACTCAACCGCAGGCGTGCGGGAGAGGATGCCCGGGTCTCTTTGGAAAGGGCGCGCGAGCGCCGCCAAAAACTAGATGGTCACAACCTCGATCAAGACTTCGCTGCGGTTGCACCGCAGACACCAATGGGCACCCGGTCCCAAACGGGTGTCCCCTTGGCCGGTGTGGGCTGCGCCGCTCTTGCGGATCATCTCCGCGCGGCGTCATGGCCACCCAAGTTCCAGCCACACCTGCCGGAAAAGTACGACGGAACATCGAACCCGTCCGAGTTCCTGCAGGTGTACGTCACTGCCATCACGGCAGCAGGTGGAAACACCGCTGTGATGGCAACATATTTTCATGTAGCCTTATCAGGACCTGCCGGACCTGGCTCATGAACCTCACCCCGGGGTCAGTCTACTCCTGGGAGGAGCTCTGCGCGCAGTTCGTTGCGAACTTCACCAGTGCTTACCAGCAGCACGGTGTGGAGGCCCACCTCCATGCGGTGAGGCAGGAGCCCAGGGAGACCCTTCAAAAGTTCATCTCCCGCTTCACTAAGGTGCGAGGTACTATACCTTGTATTTCTGATGCTTCCATCATCATGGCCTTCCGACAGGGAGTACGTGATGAAAACATGTTGGAGAAGTTGGCCACACATGACGTGGAAACTGTCCCCACACTCTTCGCTCTGGCCGATAAATGCGCCAGAGCCACCGAGGGCCGTGCATGGCACTCAGCCCCACAAACCGGAGCTACCCAGTCGGGAGGCTCAGGTGCCATCCCCCGGGACGGAAAGAAGAAAAAGAAGAAGGATCGCGACTACCAGAAGCCGCGGTCCACCGCTCTAGTGGTCGCAGTCGCGACCGGAGGCCAGGGCGACCGCAACAAACGCCCACGGCCGCAGAGGGGTAACAGCGGCTCATGCCTTGTGCACCCCAACGGTCGCCACAACGCCACAGAGTGTCGCGAGATCATTGACCTCGCGAAACGCGCTAGTGAGCGGCGCGAGCAGTCTTCCAAAGATGGCTCCCCACCCCGTCGCCGACCTGGCAAAGAAAAGGTGGACGACGGCGAGGTGGCCGCGGCTGAACGGGACCTCGGGTATCAGTCACCTGAGGGGGACCTGAAGGATGTCTTCGCTGGAGGCTCCTACTCCGGTGGAGACAACTAGACGGGCCCCAGAGGGACCCCGAGTTCCCCATTCTATGGAGCTGAAGCGTGCCTTCCTCCGGAAACCCTTCTGGATTCCCCACGGGTCCAGGCTGCCGACAGGTACACACAGGAGTGGCCACAGCCAAAGACGAGGGCTCCCGTGTCAAATGCAGATGGGAACCCAGGGTCAGGACCTAGCCCTACGGCAAGTACCAAACCAAGAAGGGCTCCGCAACTCTCCCCCAGCTGGGAAGGACCCTTCGAGGTAACGGGAATGCACCGACCCAAGGGCAACCATCTAGCTACGACTGGAGGAGTACCTTACCCCGATGCTGAAACATCTCTGTAAGTTCTATCCATAGAGCAAGTTTGAGGGGTCAAAACTGTTTCCCTTTTTTGTAACTAGGTAACGCATACGTGTACGACAACCCGGTGGGGTCTGTCCTCATAAACCCGGCCTATTGGTCTGCACACATGCATGACGAGTTATAAAGAAAAACTACCCCCTCAGTTGTGCCCTTATGATAGTTCCATCTTGCTGGTCCACGGTCCTACCTTGCAGTCTTTCAGATAGTACTTTTTATCTAACCCACCCATACGGTTTCCATCTGTCTGACATGACGACATCCGAATTGAGCAGCCAAGCCTGCAGTTTAGGGCCCCTGATACGAAAGTTGGGAGGTCCGACAGCCTGGGGGCCGGCTCTAGAGAACGGGACCCTGTTCCATAGGGTGGTCTGGAGCCCGTGTAGCCGCTCAGCCTGGTCCCGTACCGTGGGCCTGCACGCTCCATCACTCCATGATGGGTACCTAGTATCTGGGGCTATAAGTCCTGCGGGTCCGACAACCTCGGGACTGGAGCTAGAGAATGGACATTAGTCTCCTGGGGTGGTCCGGAGCCCGTGCAGCCGCTCAGCCTGGTCCCGTACCATGGGCCTGCATGCTCCACCGCCCTGCGACAAGTGTCCTAGTATCTAGAACCGCGACCCAAGGGGGTCCGGACACGCAACTTGGCCACCCGGACTGAAACCTGCGGGTTCCGAGCTTGTATCAAAGGATGGCAAATGTCAGACAGGGAACCCTATGGGTGTACTACTAATGCTCCCTAGCTGAAGCTGTGTACAGATCTAGATCCCGGCGAGGTTGCCTCCCGAGAATTGTTGACAACCTTTTCAGATGCGCTGGTATCCAGCCTCAACACAACAAGCCTGCATCCCAGGCGGGGGGCCAGGTACCAGGGAGGAGTCAACAATATCGCACACAGCAGAAACAAGTTGAAAATAGATAAGTGCTAATACTGCTTAATAAATAGTACTCTTGAGTACCTTACAAAAAGCGAAAGTATTACATCTGTTTTCAAGTAGAGCCCTAATTCCATCTCTACTCTACAGGTATGAACTACCTCCACACCGGTAGGGCCATGGGATGGCTAACACCGAGCAGCTCGCCAGCGGAGATGACCACCTCAGCACCAACGGCGGCGGTGAAAGGGAATTAGGGTTACACCTAGTTCATATATAATTTTGGTGGTTGAATTGCCCAACACAAATCTTTGGACTAACTAGTTTGCCCAAGTGTATAGATTATACAGGTGTAAAAGGTTCACTCTCAGCCAATAAAAAGACCAAGTTTTGGATTCAACAAAGGAGCAAAGGGGCAACCGAAGGCACCCCTGGTCTGGCGCACCGGACTGTCCGGTGTGCCACCGGACATGTCCGGTGCACCAGGGGGACTCAGACTCAAACTCTCCACCTTCGGGAATTGCCGGAGGCGACTCGGCTATAATTCACCGGACTGTCCGGTGTACACCGGACAGTGTCCGGTGCGCCAAGGGAAGTCGGCCTCAGGAACTCGCCAGCTTCGGGAAACTCCAACGGCTAGTCCACTATAAACCACCGGACTGTCCGGTGTGCACCGGACTGTCCGGTGCGACTCCGGTGCAACGGCTATCTCCGCGCCAACGGCTCTCTGCCGCGCAATAAATGCGCGCTCTGCGCGCGCAGATGGCAGGCATGCCCATACTGGCACACCGGACAAGGAACAGTACCTGTCCGGTGTGCACCGGACACCCAGGCGGGCCCACAAGTCAGAAGCTCCAACGGTCAGAATCCAACGACAGTGATGACGTGGCAGGGGGCACCGGACTGTCCGGTGTGCACCGGACTGTCCGGTGCGCCATCGAGCAGGCAGCCTCCCAACGGCCACTTTTGGTGGTTGGGGCTATAAATACCCCAACCACCCCACCATTCATTGCATCCAAGTTTTCCCACTTCTCAACCACTTACAAGAGCTAGGCATTCAATTCTAGACACATACAAAGAGATCAAATCCTCTCCAATTCCACACAAGGCTTTAGTGATTAGCGAGAGAGATTTGCCGTGTTCTTTTGAGCTCTTGCGCTTGGATTGCTTCTTTTCTTTCTCACTTGCTCTTGTGATCAACACTCAATTGTAATCAAGGCAAGAGGCACCAATTGTGTGGTGGCCCTTGCGGGGAAGTTTTGTTCCCGGCTTTAATTTGAGAAGAGAAGCTCACTCGGTCCGAGGGACCGTTTGAGAGAGGGAAGGGTTGAAAGAGACCCGGCCTTTGTGGCCTCCTCAACGGGGAGTAGGTTTGAAAGAACCGAACCTCGGTAAAACAAATCCGCGTGTCACACACTTCGTTATTCGCTTGCGATTTGTTTTGCGCCCTCTCTCGCGGACTCGTTTATACTTCTAACGCTAACCCGGCTTGTAGTTGTGTTTATATTTGTAAATTTCAGTTTCGCCCTATTCACCCCCCCTCTAGGAGACTATCAATTGGTATCAGAGCCCGGTGCTTCATTAGAGCCTAACCGCTCGAAGTGATGTCGGGAGATCACACCAAGAAGGAGATGGAGACCGGCGAAAAGCCCACTACAAGCCACGGGAGCACTTCATCGGAAGAGTCCCGCACCAAGAGGAAGGAAAAGAAGAAGGACTCCTCCAAACGGAAGGAGAAAAAGTCTTCCTCTTCTCACCACAAAGAGAAGAAGGAAAAATCTTCTTCCCACAAGCCGCATCGGAAGAGCGACAAGCACAAGAGGATGAGGAAAGTGGTCTACTACGAGACCGACACTTCATCAACATCAACCTCGGACTCCGATGCACCCTCCGTCACTTCTAAGCGCCAAGAGCGCAAGAAGTATAGTAAGATCCCCCTACACTACGCTCGCATTTCCAAACGTACACCTTTACTTTCCGTCCCATTAGGCAAACCACCAACTTTTGATGGTGAAGATTACGCTAGGTGGAGCGATTTAATGCGATTTCATCTAACCTCGCTCCACAAAAGCATATGGGATGTTGTTGAGTTTGGTGCACAGGTACCGTCAGTAGGGGATGAGGACTATGATGAGGATGAGGTGGCCCAAATCGAGCACTTCAACTCTCAAGCAACAACAATACTCCTCGCCTCTCTAAGTAGAGAGGAGTATAACAAAGTACAAGGGTTGAAGAGCGCCAAGGAGATTTGGGATGTGCTCAAAACCGCGCACGAGGGAGACGAGCTCACCAAGATCACCAAGCGAGAAACGATCGAGGGGGAGCTCGGTCGGTTCCGGCTTCGCAAAGGGGAGGAGCCACAACACATGTACAACCGGCTCAAAACCTTGGTGAATCAAGTACGCAACCTCGGGAGCGTAAAGTGGGATGACCACGAGATGGTTAAGGTTATTCTAAGATCTCTTATTTTCCTTAACCCTACTCAAGTTCAATTAATCCGTGGTAATCCTAGATATACTAAAATGACCCCCGAGGAAGTTATCGGGAATTTTGTGAGTTTTGAGTGCATGATCGAAGGCTCGAGGAAGATCAACGAACTTGATGATGCCACCACATCCGAAGCTCAACCCGTTGCATTCAAGGCAACGGAGGAGAAGAGGGAGGAGTCTACACCAAGTCGACAACCAATAGACGCCTCCAAGCTCGACAATGAGGAAATGGCGCTCGTCATCAAGAGCTTCCGCCAAATCCTCAAGCAAAGGAAGGGGAAGGACTACAAGTCCCGCTCCAAGAAGGTTTGCTACAAGTGTGGTAAGCCCGGTCATTTTATTGCTAAATGTCCCATATCTAGTGACAGTGACCAAGGCGACGACAAGAAGGGGAGAAGAAAGGAAAAGAAGAGGTACTACAAGAAGAAGGGCGGCGATGCCCATATTTGTCGGGAGTGGGATTCCGACGAAAGCTCAAGCGACTCCTCCGACGACGAGGACGCCGCCAACATCGCCGTCACCAAGGGACTCCTCTTCCCCAACGTCGGCCACAAGTGCCTCATGGCAAAGGACGGCAAACGAAAGAAGGTTAAATCCAACTCCTCCACTAAATATGAATCTTCTAGTGATGATAATGCTAGTGATGAGGAGGATAATTTGCGTTCCCTTTTTGCCAACCTTAACATAGCTCAAAAGGAAAAATTAAATGAATTGGTTAGTGCTATTCATGAAAAGGATGACCTTTTGGACTCCCAAGAGGATTGTCTAATTAAAGAAAACAAGAAACATGTTAAGGTTAAAAAGGCTTATGCTCTAGAAATAGAAAAATGTGAAAAATTATCTAGTGAGCTAAGCACTTGCCGTGAGATGATTGACAACCTTAGGAATGAAAATGCTAGTTTAAATACTAAGGTTGATTCTCATGTTTGTAATGTTTCAATTCCCAATCCTAGAGATAATAATGATGACTTGCTTGCTAGGATTGAAGAATTAAACATTTCTCTTGCTAGCCTTAGATTAGAGAATGAAAATTTGATTGCTAAGGCTAAAGATTTTGATGTTTGCAAAGTTACAATTGCCGATCTTAGAGATAAGAATGATATACTTCGTGCTAAGATTGTTGAACTTAATTCTTGCAAACCATCTACATCTACCATTGAGCATGTTACTATTTGTACTAGATGTAGAAATGTTGATATTGACGCTATTCATGATCATATGGCTTTAATTAAACAACAAAATGATCATATAGCAAAACTAGATGCTAAAATTGCCGAGCACAATTTAGAAAATGAGAAATTTAAATTTGCTCGTAGCATGCTTTATAATGGGAGACGCCCTGGCATTAAGGATGGCATTGGCTACCAAAGGGGAGACAATGTCAAACTTAGTGCCCCTCCTAAAAGATTGTCAAATTTTGTTAAGGGCAAGGCTCCCATGCCTCAGGATAACGAGGGTTACATTTTATACCCTGTCGGTTATCCCGAGGACAAAATTAAGAAAATTCATTCTAGGAAGTCTCACTCTGGCCCTAATCATGCTTTTATGTATAAGGGTGAGACATCTAGTTCTAAGCAATCAACCCGTGCTAAGTTGCCTAAGAAGAAAATTCCTAATGCATCAAATGATCATGCTATTTCATTTAAAACTTTTGATGCTTCTTATGTGTTGACTAACAAATCCGGCAAAGTAGTTGCCAAATATGTTGGAGGCAAGCACAAGGGGTCAAGGACTTGTGTTTGGGTACCCAAAGTTCTTGTGTCTAATGCCAAAGGACCCAAAACCATTTGGGTACCTAAAGTCAAGAACTAAAATTGTTTTGTAGGTTTATGCATCCGGGGGCTCAAGTTGGATACTCGACAGCGGGTGCACAAACCACATGACCGGGGAGAAAAGGATGTTCTCCTCATATGAGAAAAACCAAGATCCCCAACGAGCTATCACATTCGGGGATGGAAATCAAGGTTTGGTCAAAGGTCTTGGTAAAATTGCTATATCTCCTGACCATTCTATTTCCAACGTATTTCTTGTAGATTCTCTAGGTTACAATTTGCTTTCCGTTTCTCAATTATGTCAAATGGGCTACAACTGTCTATTCACTGATGTAGGTGTCACTGTCTTTAGAAGAAGTGATGATTCAATAGCTTTTAAGGGAGTGTTAGAGGGTCAGCTATACTTGGTAGATTTTGATAGAGCTGAACTCGACACTTGCTTAATTGCTAAGACTAACATGGGTTGGCTCTGGCACTGCCGACTAGCCCATGTTGGAATGAAGAATCTTCATAAGCTTCTAAAGGGGGAACACATTTTAGGATTAACCAATGTTCATTTTGAGAAAGACAGGATTTGTAGCGCATGCCAAGCCGGGAAGCAAGTTGGCACTCATCATCCGCATAAGAACATAATGACGACCGACAGGCCACTGGAGCTCCTACACATGGATCTATTCGGCCCGATCGCTTACATAAGCATCGGCGGGAGTAAGTACTGTCTAGTTATTGTGGATGATTATTCTCGCTTCACTTGGGTATTCTTTTTGCAGGAAAAATCTCAAACCCAAGAGACCTTAAAGGGATTCTTGAGACGGGCTCAAAATGAGTTCGGCTTAAGGATCAAGAAAATAAGAAGCGACAACGGGACGGAGTTCAAGAACTCTCAAATTGAAGGCTTCCTTGAGGAGGAGGGCATCAAGCATGAGTTCTCTTCTCCCTACACTCCACAACAAAATGGTGTAGTGGAGAGGAAGAATCGAACTCTATTGGACATGGCAAGAACCATGCTTGATGAGTACAAGACACCGGATCGGTTTTGGGCCGAGGCGGTCAACACCGCCTGCTACGCCATCAACCGGTTATATCTTCACCGAATCCTCAAGAAGACATCCTATGAACTCCTAACCGGTAAAAAGCCAAATATTTCATATTTTAGAGTTTTTGGTAGCAAATGTTTTATCCTTGTTAAAAGAGGTAGAAAATCTAAATTTGCTCCTAAAACTGTAGAAGGCTTTTTACTAGGATATGACTCAAACACAAGGGCATATAGAGTCTTTAACAAGTCCTCAGGACTAGTTGAAGTTTCTTGTGACGTTGTGTTTGATGAGACTAACGGCTCTCAAGTAGAGCAAGTTGATCTTGATGAGATAGGTGAAGAACAGGCTCCGTGCATCGCGCTAAGGAACATGTCCATTGGGGACCTGTGTCCTAAGGAATCCGAAGGGCCTCCACATGCACAAGATCAACCATCCTCCTCCACGCAAGCATCTCTACCATCTCAAAATGAGGTTGAAGCTCAAGTTGATGAAGTAGAAGATCAAGCAAATGAGCCACCTCAAGATGATGGCAATAATCAAGGGGGAGATGCAAATGATCAAGAAAAGGAGGATGAGCAAGAACCAAGGCCGCCACACCCAAGAGTCCACCAAGCAATACAACGAGATCACCCCGTCGACACCATCCTCGGCGACATTCATAAGGGGGTAACAACTAGATCTCGTGTTGCACATTTTTGTGAACATTACTCGTTTGTTTCCTCTATTGAGCCACACAGGGTAGAGGAAGCACTACAAGATTCGGATTGGGTGGTGGCGATGCAATAGGAGCTCAACAACTTCACTAGAAATGAGGTATGGCATTTAGTTCCACGTCCTAACCAAAATGTTGTAGGAACCAAATGGGTCTTCCGCAACAAGCAAGACGAGCATGGTGTGGTGACAAGGAACAAAGCTCGACTCGTGGCCAAAGGGTACTCACAAGTCGAAGGTTTGGATTTCGGTGAAACCTATGCACCCGTAGCTAGGCTTGAGTCAATTCGCATATTATTAGCCTATGCTACTTACCATGGCTTTAAGCTTTATCAAATGGACGTGAAAAGTGCCTTCCTAAATGGACCAATCAAGGAAGAAGTCTATGTTGAGCAACCTCCCGGCTTTGAAGATAGTGAGTATCCTAACCATGTCTATAGGCTCTCTAAGGCGCTTTATGGGCTCAAGCAAGCCCCAAGAGCATGGTATGAATGCCTTAGAGATTTCCTTATTGCTAATGGCTTCAAAGTCGGAAAAGCCGATCCTACACTCTTTACTAAAACTCTTGAAAATGACTCGTTTGTATGCCAAATTTATGTTGATGATATTATATTTGGATCTACTAACGAGTCTACATGTGAAGAGTTTAGTAGGATTATGACACAGAAATTCGAGATGTCTATGATGGGGGAGTTGAAGTATTTTCTAGGATTCCAAGTCAAGCAACTCCAAGAGGGCACCTTCATTAGCCAAACGAAGTACACTCAAGACATTCTTGCTAAGTTTGGGATGAAGGATGCCAAACCCATCAAGACACCCATGGGAACTAATGGGCATCTCGACCTCGACACGGGAGGTAAGTCCGTGGATCAAAAGGTATACCGGTCGATGATTGGTTCATTGCTTTATTTATGTGCATCTCGACCGGACATTATGCTTTCCGTGTGCATGTGTGCAAGATTCCAAGCCGACCCTAAGGAATCACACCTTACGGCCGTAAAACGAATCTTGAGATATTTAGCTTATACTCCTAAGTTTGGGCTTTGGTACCCTCGGGGATCCACTTTTGATTTGATTGGTTATTCGGATGCCGATTGGGCGGCGTGTAAGATTAATAGGAAGAGCACATCGGGGACTTGCCAGTTCTTGGGAAGATCCTTGGTGTCATGGGCTTCAAAGAAGCAAAATTCGGTCGCTCTTTCCACCGCCGAAGCCGAGTACATTGCCGCAGGTCATTGTTGCGCACAATTGCTTTGGATGAGGCAAACCCTGCGGGACTACGGTTACAAATTAACCAAAGTCCCTTTGCTATGTGATAATGAGAGTGCAATCAAAATGGCCGACAATCCCGTCGAGCATAGCCGCACCAAGCACATAGCCATTCGGTATCATTTTCTTAGGGATCACCAACAAAAGGGGGATATCGAGATTTCATACATTAACACTAAAGATCAATTAGCCGATATCTTTACCAAGCCTCTTGATGAACAAACTTTTACCAAACTTAGGCATGAGCTCAATATTCTTGATTCACGCAACTTCTTTTGCTAGATTGCACACATAGCTCATTTATATACCTTTGATCATATCTCTTTCATATACTATGACTAATGTGTTTTTTCAAGTCCATTTCACATCAAGTCATAGGTATATTGAAAGGGAATTGGAGTCTTCGGCGAAGACAAAGGCTTCCACTCCGTAACTCATCCTTCGCCATTGCTCCAAGAAAAGGACCTTGTCTTTGGAGGAGAGAGTAAAAGCCCAAAGCAAAAGGACCGGACTTCGTCTTTGGTATAATCTTAACTCATTTACTTATGACCAAAGGGGAAGATAGTACTTCCAGGGCTCTAATGATTCCGTTTTTGGCGATTCATGCCAAAGGGGAGAAAGTATGAGCCCAAAGCAAAAGGACCGCACCACCACCA